>NC_053416.1:7381250-7687500 GCF_016859285.1 Xiphias gladius | reverse complement strand
TGCCCTAGTTGCAATTGTACAGAGACACTGCTTTGAATTCTGGGTTGTTGTTTTTTTTTGATATCGGGTTCTCAACTTTTAAAAACTTTTTAAGGAAAGGAGGTAATTGGACAAAAGTGAAATATTCATGTCAGATATGTTCAAAGTTAAAAGATGACTTGGCTACTTGCTTTCATTAATTCTGGTATAATCATTCATGTAGAATTCTGTTGGAATAATTTTCATAGATTTCAGCACTCAAAACACCTACGTAACACACGTTTACACTCATTGAGCTTTAGGGACACACTGCATTGGGAAAGTATTCAGACCTCTTCACTTTTTTACATTTTGTAATGTTGCCGCCCTTATGCTAAAATCACGTGATCCTTTGTCACTGTGCAATTGCAAACTTGCTCAAAAACACAAACAAGTGTTAAATACAAATGCATTTGTCTACCGATGTCTCAACACTCTGCCTCCATGTCATGTTATGCCCCTCCATGAACCTCCCCGAAATGTTGCATAATGAAACATATTGAGGACAATGAGCAGACCAATGGGTAGTGCAGAAGTGGATAACGCAGCGAAGAGGTGGTTTTAGTTCTTGAGGACCTTTTGGCACTTTTTCCTATCATCTAAACTTATCATCACTGAAATTAGAAAGCAACCATCTGTCAGCCTACAGGCGGTAATCTTTGATAAAGACAGATTTTGTTTGACTTTGAAACTACAAGCTTTAATTTTTACTTACTTTACTTAATTTTCTTCACATCTGCTAAATAAACAACAATGTATACAGTAATTAAGGCAGAATTGGGGTTGTTGGAAAGTGTTTTTTTTTTTTTTTCGGCCACAACTAGGCTGCTGTTTTCTCTTGACTCTCTTTGTGGACCTTTATCTTTACTTGACATGCTGCGATTCAATTGAATTTTATCTTTGCATTTGACTCTGGGCAAGATTCATTTAAACCTCACTTATATACCTGTGAATGTAGTGGATTTTTCCACTTTTAGTAATGTCTCTGCACACGTCACTTATAAATATGATACACTGACTTAAATATTGATTTTTTTTCCATGGTGTAAGTTCAACAAGGACACATTTTGTTGTCGTGTCCATGACACCTGAATTTTCCTCCCAGGCATGACAAACTGAAAAACTGACTTGAAAAGAATTAATGTGGCGGCAGATAAAAATACCAACAGTTTAAACTGACACTACTCCGTCTATGGCACAGCAGCCGTAAGGTCCACTCGCAGTCAACCGAGGGTAAAGATATCGAACCATTTTAGACAACAGTGCAGGACAGACTGTGGCTTGAGTTTTTTTTTCTCTTCGTGTGTTCACACATTCTTCCCCTTGTTTTAGCAAAGTATTGATTTCCACAGGTGTATGGATCAATAAGCATTGCAGTCCCAGTTTTGTTCAAGAAGTTCCCAGTAAAGCTCTGTTACTTCGACAGTTTCGGGGGTTGGCTTGCTCGCTGTGGTGGCTAACTTAAGCTAGCTAAACACCCCCAAACTCCGGGATGGCTGCTTGTTAAACCACAACGTTTATTTTTCTCTTTCTATACATAATACAGAATGTGTGACAATTTCTGTATGTGAAGATATAGAGTTGTTTTATGGCACCTTTGATGGAATTGAGTAATCAAATTAATGTAAGAAATGAAATTACTTTTGCTGTTTAGTAATTAGTAAAGCAATTTTTTTTACAATGAGTAATATGTAATGAATAAATTACTACATTGTTCATGTAATTTGCCTAATATGGTATACTGTACCTGTCCTATTGTACTGTGACCAAAATTTGTGGTACTGTATTGCCCATCACTTGTCAGTGTTCTTTCAGCTTTAAACATTACATTAAGCCCCTGCTCTGGTGTCCTGGAGTAATTTGATAGTGGATGTGATTGTGATCTGTCCATCAAAAACACAGACACACACACACACAGACACACAGACACAGACACAGACACAGACACACACACACACACACACACACACACACACACACACACACACACAGACACACACACTAATTTTAAGCCATCTCCAGTCATGCTTGCACTAACGCCTTGGGAGGCTCATGGTAATTATCCTTATCGACCTCTCCAGAGGTATAGGAGTCATGGGTTATCAGACAAGGAATCCAATCACAATGCAAATAAAGGTAAGTCAAGCAGAATGACAGAAGTCATGTCTCATGTTTTAGTCCATCTCCCTCTTGCCTTAGGGGAAAAAGAAACAGAGAAATCCAATTATTAGCTCAAACTGCATTGATTGTGCCCTCCCCTAATAGGGTATTATGAAAAACCACAGGGAAAAGGCAGGCAGTGTCTACCTCAAAAATAATAGCCTCTTCCGAGCAGGGAGGCAGTGGGGAAGACTTTTGTCTAACAACACATTGGTAGCAAGGGCTTTGTCATCTGATCAATCCGACATTCTGTATTCTCCAATGCTTCACTGGACCGGCGCCTCTGATTATCTGTCAACATTTGAAACAGTTGTGCCATTATACCTGCCACATTTGCCAAATCAAATACACCATGTGTGCACAATAAATCAGATGCTTACTGTATGTCACACATGAACAAGACAAAGCATTAATGGGTCTTAAATGAGGTTTTGTGACATAAAAGCATTCACTAGTGGGTCAGAGGGAAAGATAACAAGCCCTGTGTTGACCACCCACGTCAAACACACAACCAGTGCACAAATCAGATGCACACGAGTGAAAAAGTCCAACCATGACCACCGGCTATGTATCCGTCTGTGTAAGTAGGGACGAAGGGCAAGAGGAAAGAAATACAGTAAAGGACTGAAGGGCAGATACAGTGAGGAGGAGGAGATATGCATATCCACATACAGACAGGTGACAAATTAAAGTAAAAACCAACATAAAGTACCTTTGTAAGGTGTTGGGCCACCACAAGCCACCAGAACAGCTTCAATGTGCCTTGGCATTAAATCTACCAATCTCTGGAACTCTACTGGATGGATGGAGCACCATTCTTCCAAAAGATATTCCCTCATTAGGTGTTTTGATGATTTCGGTGGAGAGCGCAAAAATCGGTAAAAAAAAAATCTCCCATAGGTGTTCAATTGGTCTTTTTTGTGTTTTTGCGAGGGTCTCCTCCAAATGTTTTGACTTCCTCTACCAAAAAAAAATGCATGTTACACATAATACAGAATGTGTGACATTGTCTGTATGTGAAGAAATAGAGTTGTTTTAACGCACCTTTGATGGAATTGAGTAATCAATTAAAGTAAGAAATGAAATTACTTTTGCTGTTTAGCATGACTAACATGCTATTGCTGGTTTATTACTGCTCCTCTGGTGCTTGACAATGGCTGCCGACTTCTCTTAAATAGGTCTGATGGGGAAAATCCAAATGATGAATTTTTCCCACCGGGAGCAGTACGACAAATGCATTGAGATTACAGGGGTTGACACTGGGGCATTACGGTGCTGATAGACGGGTATTTACACTAACAGTCAGAGTTATGAGTTTTCCTCTTAAGATTATGAATTATGCATTAAAGATTGCAGTCCGAGGAGTAACTGAGTGCAAAAAGGCTTTTAAGTAAAAACAGCTTTGGAATTTTCAGGTCTGCACTAAAGGTTTGACAGCATATGGCAAACCAGTCATTAAAAATGAATCATCCTCTTCGTGCGTCTCCCAATACTTCTTTCACCTTTTGTCAGTCTGTCATCTGTCTGTCACGCTGATATGGTCTTTTACGTGCCATATAGACTTATAGCCTCTCTTTATTGAGCGACTTTTCTGTTTCTTATATTCCCACCTGTCTTCCGAAAATAGCTTGTAGCACTTGTCTCTTGAAATCTTATGAAAAGAACTCAGCATCCTAAAATAGAAATACTTGACAACTTTTTTTCTCTCCAAATAAACAGTAACTGGTGGAGACTTGACTGGAAATGCAACACTACACTAAAATAGCATATTGGACAAAAACGAAATTGAGGCGGCATAGAACATTGGTGTAATTCATGACTTATTTATTTTTAATAGAGAACAAATGAAAATACTGCACCAAAAAACGCTTTATTTGGTTTAGGAATGTAATCTTTAAATTATTCATGTCCACAACACAGAGTCTACATTTCACAGAGTTTCTCTGTGATTGTGTTGGGGGTTAAGTGGTTTGCTTGACAGCACTTTTGCAATAATTGCTGAGGGAGGGGTGAGTATTAAACAACACGACTGCTGGTTACATAAGACCAGATGGGAAGGAAAATGATACAAATAATAAACCAAGGCAGAAAACAGAACAGAGAGGGAATTCAGGAGTACCTTAAATGGCTAAAGTGCCAGTAGAAACCACACCCCTAGTTCCAGTGATTAAACCTTGTTGGTGTCTGGTATCCCATTTTTAGATGAACTGATATGGAGCCTAGAGACAGCATAAAAAGATTTAAGAAATATCACATCTGCTCCACTGCATTATAGCGAACATTTCAAATATGAAGTGCATCACTGCAAAATGCTGTTTTCCCTTACGAGTTATGACGACTTTCACTCCTAAGTCAAGGTTGAGCAGTACAAAGAATATTAGCATGCCTCGCCGGTTTTACTTCTTTCCTTCATACCTCTTCCATTAAAGCTGCGGGCTTCCCTGCTGATTCAGTGACAGTTCAGGTACCATCAAAAATAACCGCGCAGCTGGGTTTCTCACTTTTCATCTTGCCTGATAGGTAGCTGGCTCTACTGTGTAATTACCGCAGATGGGTACGGTATACAACAACAGCAAAAAATGTTCAAAAAGTGTAATCTAGCACCTTCGGGGGGAGAGAGTGTTCTAAAGCCTCTCAAAGGACACCATCACCAGGGAAATGAACAATCTCTAAAAATAACAGAAATTATCACTGCACTGTAATTATAGGTGTAGAAACATGGACTCTATAATTTATTTGTCACTGTGTTTTCTCTTTGGAAGGGTTCCTCATGTATGAGTGATAAACGAAAATAACATGAGTTAGGGATATGTATTTTTAAACGGATAACTCAGAAAGTTCTTAACAAGAGTAAACATAACACATATAATGTCCTGTTACCTGAATCTTATATAGCTTGTTATATTAGTGAGACATGTATGTTACATTTATGCCCTAATTAACCACCAAGCCTTGTATACTTCTGGTTTACGTAATTTCTGTGGTAATTACGGATCCTCCTTTCATCTTCACTTACTGAGGAAATGATAGCCAGACAACCGCAGCACTATTCACAAGTACTTGCACCAAATGTATGGAGCTTGTCTTCTAGAAAGAAGCACCATCAGAACCAGAGCTGGTCGGCAAGATTATCTTGAGTCAATATTTTTGTGACTTTTGTTTACAGGCTGATGTTGCTGCAATGGATTTAGGAAACCGCTGTAGCCGTCAAAGCTGTAACTAAATGTCAGCCAGTCCCTGGGGCCCCACTTTAATTCTTGAGGACCACAAGCAGTATTCCCGTCGTTTCGAAATGCTATCAGTTTAATCCCTGTTTATCTGTATGCTGTCAGTGATGTTAGCGATGATGTTTGTGAAGGAATCAACAGGATGAAAATTCTCTGGACCACCACCTGCACAACAGCGATAACTGATGTTTTGAATGCAGATGATAGCTGAGTGCATCATGCCTTTTTAAGGCTAATCGCTTTGGCTACTGAATTACATTAAATCATGTAAATAAAATATATCAGGATTTTAGCCCATCGCCTCTATGGAGCTATAGTGATTTTGACTTCAGGACTTTTCGTTACAGTTCCATCACATCCCTTTTCGTGGTTTCCTCGAAGCACATTGTGGCAGTGTCAAAATTTTGACTCCTCATTGGATGCGGATATAGATTTAGTTATTGTCGTGTGGCATTAATAAATATAATAGAAAGTAGCGAAATAGACATTTATTCCTTAAAGAAAATGTTTCACAAACCTAAAGGTATTGACTGTTATCACACTGTGTATGTATGTCAGAGTGGGCATTAAGGCTTGACTCTAATTACAGACCAAGGAGATCCTCTGCACCCCAGGCAATGCTAAAAGGTCAGTCTTATACTGGTTATCCTTTTATATCTGCATATACAAACTGACTGAAGGTGACTGCGGGAAAACGCCCTGTTTAGATTATTAACCAGTTCAAATAGAATATTCTAACTTTAATTGGCATATATTTGGGGGGAAATTATAATGACCAGTAAGAAATTATATACAGTTTGTCAGAAAGGATCATCATCAAGAGATGATGTTGGTTATTATTAGTTTTATTTTTAGCCCTATAATTATAATTCTTAGTCTGATTATTAGTCTTATTATTATTATACATCTTTATGTGGAACCTGCATTGTGCTATCTTCTCCCTCAACCCAGCCGGTCGGGGCAGGCGGCCGCCCACCACGACCCGGGTTGTGCTCAAGGTTTCTACCTGTTGAAAGGGAGTTTTCCATCGCCACTGTCGCCAAGTGCTTGCTCTTGGGAGAATGGGTCTCTGTAAACATAACTATAAAGAGTACGGTTTAGACCTGCTCTATATGAAAAGTGCCCTGAGATAACCTCTGTTATGATTCGGCGCCATATAAATAAAACAGAATTGAATTGAACTGAACATCAGGTAAGTGGACTTGCCTGGAGGAAACAAGGGAAATGGGAGAAGAGGGGACAGAGGAAAGTAAATGTGAATAGATGGCAGCTGAGTGAGGTCAGACTATATGTCTACAAGGCTCTTATTTCTTCGGCTTTAAGGGGGAAAAGGAACTCTCGAGCCCCCGGAGGCTTAGCCAGTGAATGTCACAGCATTTGGCTACACATCCACACACATACTGTTCAAAACTGCTCCCCTGTCTTTTTATAAAAATAGTCTGTGAACAGTCTGTTCTCTAAAGGCAAGGTACAGTACAAATGTCACTCAGTATAGAGAAAACAAATGGAAAGAGGAGATACAGTATAGTGAATGTGAGCAAGTCGCTGATGAAAGCTCTCTTGCTAATTGTAATATTATAATAATAAATCTCTTCTATTTTGTCCGATGTAGACAAATTTCTGTTTCCGCTTTCCTTCATAGGCATTCTTTTACTTCATCTGCCGCATTAGCATGGGGTGCAGTTCTTGTTACCTCAGTGCACTGAAGGTGTGAGAGTGACCGCTGTCCTCACTGAACCATATGGGGCCTGGTCAATTTAAATAGAATACAACAGTGAGCAAAACAAAGTATTTTAATAGATACAATAAGTTTCAGCATATCAAGGCAACTGGTCTGTGTTCACAAAAAGTTAAAATACTTACATTGCTACCCTCTCTAGCCAGAACCAGAAAGACTGGTCGGTTAAACTAATTATTAATATTTTATTAATGCACAACCCCGGTTACGCATAACCACATTCAGCACAGGCACGTGGAGGTTAACACACAAGAAAGGAAGGCTGCTGCCACTAGCACTGCTAACGTCAGCCGCACTAAGAGAACCAATATGACAGCCACTGTGATCCTGCTTAATTCCCTCATAAATTGTGCTCCATTTTGACAGTTTTCTGAATGTTTTGCAACTTTCAGACTGGTCGCCTAGTCTAAATTTAAATGACAGTTTAACCAAACAGAAATTAGTTGTTAGGAACATCCCTGGCATGAATCTCACTCGTAGAAATCTTGTACTAAAAAGGAGGAAGTTTAGATATTACAGTCGGCTTTAAGATGGAGACCAAGGAGAAACAATCAGCTAAAAGAAAGAGAGAAAGTTTGTTATCTTCTGGTTTGATTCAAATGATTTTGTAAATGAAAAGGGTTCCTTTCTGTCACTATAAATAGAACACGAAATATCTCAGTAAAACATACATAAACACTCACAAAACGTCCTTTAGAGAGCTGCATGTGCTTTTATGTCTTATATCAGATTTACATATATATATATATGTTATCATATACACCGATCAGCCACAACATTAAAACCAGTTAGCAGTTTTCATGTTGCAGCTGATCAGTGTATATTTACAAATGTTTGTTACAAAGGGGAAGAGACAGAAAGCCCACACCTTTATTAGCTCAATTAAAGCTGAAAGTATTTCAATCAAGTGATTAAATAAAAACACCACAGGGAATCTGTACCAAAGACAAACAACCCAGACAAAGACCACAGAAAAAAAGGTTTATAGCACTTTAAAAATGTGAAAATGATAGAAATAGTAATATTCTTTTATTCTCTCATGAGGAATTTACTCCACCATAAAACTGAACATTGTGGGGCTGTTTGACTATAAATTCCTTTTTCGAATTCAACATACGCAGTCAATCAGCCAGTCACAAGGTTGACATAATTGAATCACATTAGGGTTTTACAGCACAGAATCTGACAGCCAGGTAGCTTATGGTCTTAAACTGAATGTGGCTCGGCTCCAACAAATGAACTAAGATATGATATGAACAACTGTCATCCATCATAAAATAATGTCCTCATGATGTTTTTTGTTTGTGGTGAATGTCACATTACAAAGTGTAATCCAACATTCTACATGCCCATTTCCTGGTGGGTTTGTGAAAACAGGATACTTTATTTCAGAAGCATGCAAAGGTGTTTTGTAGCATGCTATGCATGGTGTTGAATAATCTAGAGATATCTTATGTGCTTCAGAATCTAATGGCATATGTTATCTATGCATGCTTTCTGCAGCATTTTACACGACAACTTCAAGTCTTTATTCGCAGCTTATTTGACCAGGCAAAAAAGCTGAAGACCAACACTGAATACTAACAACGGGCAAAACCATCGTACCGCAACCTAGCGTTTGCTCTATGACAAGACTGCTTTGACTCACCCATTGTTTGTGATTATTTTTCAACAATTCAGGGTGATAGTGTAAAGGCGACAGCTGATCTAAATTTGAACTGTCTGAAAAAACGAAATCATCCAGAGCCATAGTTCGTGCCAGTGATTTTCATACATATAAACATGAATCCTAAATATTATATATCCTATATATTTTACATCTGTTTTCATGATCATGAATGGTTTGCATATTTCGGCTCTTAAAGTTCATCAGTTTATTTCAGTGGCATCGGCAGAGGGTGGGCGTAATAATGCCTTGTTATCGACATTTTACTCAGTGAGCCTCAGGCACTAAAGTCTCTCCGTGTGGCTAATGGCACAGCAACATTAGCTGACTCTCATACAATACTTCTATCTAATTATCAAGGCCGTGTCTCGAACAGCCTTTAAATTTGGTTTGTGTGTCAGCACAGACACACTATGATTCTATGGCGCGCCACTCTGCCGCATTACACTGACGGTGCAATGAATCATAGTCGGTTTTAGTATAAAATAACAACCCTTGGGTGATTGTCGGCATTAAACCTCGATTGAGAACTACATGTGTGAGAGCATCCATTTTTATGCATCGTGGCCAAAATGAATCCAAACCAAAATTTATTTGATGGGATACTAATGTTTGGCAAAAATCTAGTTATATTTAACAGGAAAATGAAAAGAAATGAGAAACACATTGATGACTCAAATTAAGATTCACCATTTTACAGCCTACATGATTGGTTAGAGAGTACAGTCCACTCTCAAAATAGATCATCAATAGGCCAGCTGATGGAGAATATGGTGAAGACGTCTAAGGAGGATCTATTGGCACCTCAGGACCCTGACCTCTCTAGTCTAGGGTTCAACCACAGCCTCATATTTGTGATTTAATACGCTGGCTTCACTGTATTATTAACCTCTCCCCTCTTAAGCAGCAGAAACCCCTATCAATTTACACAGTCATTTATCAAGAGATTCTGATCTAAGTTTCATCCATCATATTGAATGCATTTATTTTTCTTTTCTTTTTTGTCTTTTTTCCCCTTCTTTTCTGTAACATTTGATCAATACTGGACACCCCTCATTTATCATCCTCAGGCACTTGTGTGACCGTCCAGGGGCTTTTCATAAAGCCAACATTGTTTCCTCACAGTAGCTTGAAGTGTTTTTTATTATCTTAAAAAAGCCAGACTTGTTCTTTCTTTCAAATCATTGCTCAACAAAGAACCTCGATGAAAATTTTATATTTCACTGTTATATAAATGACTTAATCATCTTTTGAAATACTTTAAGGAGAGCACACTGGGAACTGTAAAACCATCAGATGTTTCCCAGAGCTTGCAACACTTGGATCATTACAATTTTGTGTAAGTGGGCTACTGTACACCAGCTCTTAGCTTGGCCACGCCACTTTTGATTTACAGTAACAGCTCTTGTCACTTGCTTCTTTCTGCGCAGTTACAATTCGCCATGAAGTTTGATACTGTATATCTATGAATTAGTAAATTCATTTGTTATTACAACTATTAAAAATACAGTCCAGTATTTTACCGTTCGGGGCTTTGCGGATAAGTGGGAACAAAATGATTCGAAGCGGACTGAGAGATATCTGCCTGCTTAGTAAAGAGAGGCTTTAAAAACAAAACAAAAAAATCAAAGTAAAAGTCTGTCTTTTCATGCACCAAAGAGCAGCTGTTTTTTAAGTAAATGATTGAACTATTAAAGAAAAGACTTAGGCAGTTTTTTTTCAAAGTTGGTGTGTTCATGGATCAGGTTTTTGAAAAAGCTAAATGAGAATATAAGCTACTTGCTGGACACATTTGATCTCCCCTGCTGTTCTCTAACATCATTATGGCATTACAAATGACTGGCTGCATGTAACTTGAGTCCATCCATTTGGAAAACACCCCCTTCTTCGTCTGAAGAATAAAAACCTCGTGAGGAAGTAATGGCTTGAATTAGATTTACTCTCCATCCGGCCGCAGCATCTTTTAACTCAACAACACTAAGGCCTATTGTTTGAAACTGCAGGAAATCAATGTGACCATTGAATTTTATAAGAGATCATTATGTTTTTCTGTCTTTGTGTACTTGTGTGTGTTAACAGTGCTTTAGTTGTGAGATATCCATGAAAATATCTCTCCGTTTCGCATGAATAAACACGGTGCTCCAGAAACCTCTGACACTCCGTTCAAAGAACTGTCTAATCAGAAGATAAGTTTTATATTCATAAGATATTCTAGTCCTATTAAAAATAGCTAATATACTCCGAGTCATTCCCAATTGCTATAATTGCTTTAGAGAATACCCATAATTTTAGATATGTACTGGGAAGAAAAGTCCTCCCAGAGGATACATTCAGCTGAGCCAATCTGACAGTGCATGCAGTATGATATCAGGAGAAGTGTCAAGCAGCCACTGAATTTAATTGGTTTACTTCCTGTAGAAGTGAAAATGAACCTTTGCTCTCTGTAATGATACACTTACACTGGGATAAACGGGGAGTTTGGGGATAAACTCTTTAAACTCTGTAAAGAAAGTTAGAAGTTTCTTAATGAATTACATAGAGGAGCTGTTTTAATTCTATTGGGGTTTTTTTTTTTCTTTTTCTTTTTTTCTACTTTCTGCCAAGTGAGCATTGATTGTGTTTCATTAAACAAGCAATTCTGTCTGTCTCCCCTCATATCACACAATATATCAAATAAGAGTTTACAGCCATGCATATGATTCTGTACAGCTATACTTTTGGACACAATGACTATGTCAACATGCTAATATTTAGTAGGTAAAAATGTTAGCATTTTCACCATCTTAGTTTAGTGTGTTAGCATGCTAATATTTGCTAATCGGCACAAAACACAAAGTAAATCAGAGGCCTATGGGATGTCATTATTTTGCAGGAATTTGGTCCTAAACTGAAGTGTTGGACAAAATAAAATTTTTGACATGATGGTGGCGCTGGATGAAAAGTCAGGGATCACCCAAATTTTTCATCCTCTGGGGATCATTAATATCTGCAGCTAAATTTCATAGCAATGCGTCCTGTAGTTGTTGGGATATTTCAGCCCGGCCAAGGGGTGGACCAACCTGCTGACTGACAAACCGACAACGCCGCCCACTAGCATGGCTAAAAAGGCTTATTTTTGTACTTCAAGCTGAAATCTTTGAAGGCCCAGAGGAGCTCAAGGAACTGTGTCTATTACTCCTCTGCAAATGGCTTAGCGAGTATATGATAAATGATGAAAGGGCTATTTAAACTGTTGGAAATCCTTTAAATATTAAGAGGTTGCTGGAGGTTGTCCATGTAATTTATGTTATGTCAATAAATATTGGATTTAATCAAAGGGTTTTTGTTTTTTTTCACCATTCCATACCCATCTTGATCCGTGGAAAGATTCTGTTTCCTTCCCAGTTGAGTCACAAGTTGGAAAAAAGTAAAGGAGGACGGCAAAAAGGCTTAAGCAGAGATTCAAGAAGACGAGAAAACTTCATCATCCAAGTTTGAAACTAAGTACTGTATTTTGAGACCAATTTTACACATAACATTTCAAAAGGCCAAGTAGTTAGAGTGGCAATCTGCAAGATTTCAGTGAACTGGCAACACCTGTAGTTACTGGTGGTAACGGCAAATGTGGTTTAATACTATAGGTCACAGAATTCTTGGGGCAGCAAATCAAACTATTGTTGTTTTAATAAAGAAATCAGGCAATACCTGACCTTTTTCATTCTGTGAGCAACCGTGATCAGACTTTCTGCTGCACACGGCATGAGTTTGCGAACAGCAGGGCAGAGTAAAAGGAGTTGGTTACCTCGCTGAGAAGCTGGAGGTGTGCAGCCTGTCGTCTGCAGGTCTTCATCTAACAGCTCACTGTGGCTGCTCCTTCTTCAGCAAAACAGCAAATCTCTGCAATATTTCAAACTGATCCGCTGTCACAAAGTGCCCGAAAATGACCGCTGTCTTTTGCCTTTTGTAGACGCATTTTTGATGAACGATAAGTAGTAAGAGCTAAGCTCACTGACAAACACATTGCATTTCCTGTGTCTACTTAAAAGTAAAAGTCAACTCGCTGTTTTTAATGTTTTTAATGTGAATCTGCAGCAGTAGGGAAATGTTTGGTTTGCATTAGCAGTAATTTAGTACAGCATTTTTCCCAGGAATGTCACAACAGACACCCAGTTCGTAATACTGCAAAAATATAAATATTGCAATAGTTTCATCAGTGGGCCATGGGCTCAGTCACCATTGTGTTACCTCATTTGGCATTAGATAGTGACTTTACAGACATTTATTTAAGTGAAAATCTTTGAGATTGGCGCTTTTAGAGTCAGTATTCGACTAGAACTGATGCATTTCATCATAAGTGCGACGATTTGTTAAAACAACTGTAGCTTAAGATGGTATCAGTTCCTGCTTTGGCATTGCAATTGGTAAGGTGCCCTTTAATGAAGTCTCTTCGTTGAACATCAGCTGACCCCCGTGGAAGACTAATGTTATAGGGTGTTTTACAGAATATAGTTTTTGAAATGTGCTGATAAATATTCAGCCGGTGACACTTTATAGCTGATACCAGAGACCCAAAAATCCATCGTATCCATCATGGCTGACTCAATATCGAGAATTCTGCAAACATCAACAGGTGAACATTATAAAGGGGAAAATAGCAACAATTTTAGAGGAGCATTCACTCTACAAACAGTCATAATTTTCTTCATTCTGAAGGGAGCAGGTGTGAGCTGTATTAATCACGTTTGTCTGTCAAGTCCCTGAGGACCCTATAATGTTCCCCTCTGTTGCCTGCCACCGCTGGATCACATCAAGGATAATTTACGTCACTCGAATGTGCTGCTTAAATCTTTAAATGTTTTTTTTTTGTGTGCATATATTTCACACGTCTTTCGTGTCAATGCTTCTCATGTTTGAGTGGCAATGATATATTTATTATCACTAATAATGTCAACGGGGCAATAGTTATCAGACTGAACAGGACTCTGATCGTGACCAGAAATAGACTTGCTCTAAATCTTACCTCTCAAAAGGCAGGGTGTGTGTGTGTGTGTGTGTGTGTGCACGTGTATGCGCATGCATGTGTGGTAAGTACATAATAGATGGAAATTACATTCAAACACACCCCTCAAATTCAACAATTTTAACATTATGAATTGAAATATACTGTAAATGTAGGTGTCATCGAGCCCCATTTGGGCATTTAGTGCCAGCGTAAGGGTAGGTGACGGGTGTTATAATTTCTAGCAGAACAGAAAATGAAAATCACTGCAGCAATCACAGGGTGTATTGCTTTTTTACATCTTCTTGGATCCATCAGACTGTATGCTGAAGAGAAAAGGTGAAAGGGGTTATTTTGTAAAGAAAAGAGATGCAATGAGTTTGTGTGAATGTGGAGTGCGGCCAGGACCATGGGCAGGCCAGGCTTGTGTATGTTGTTTTGTGTATTGTGTACGTTTCTTTAGATTTTGCAGATTTTCATTTTACAAGCACTATGTATAGCATTCAAGATTATATTTTATATTTAATCATAGAGTAAAACAGGTGGGAGTGTTTCAATACAGTTATTCACCGTTTTTAGTTTAGGGGACAAGACAGGGAACCCTGGAGCTTTTTTATAAACTGCTCAGTCCATGCATCATCAACACCTTTAGATGGTCAAAACACATTACTTAATAACCCTGACAAACTTCTGACTCACTGGACACGTAACCAATTCCAGTGGGTGAGTAGATGAGGCCTGATATGGTTATACAGCACCGAACCTCTGCACTGCCTTCAACCTACACTCTCTTTGTGAAAGTAGCTTCAGTAGAACATAGGTGATAACGGTTCTTGATTCTCTGGAAATGCATTTTAAGATCCACATATTAGATATTATGAAAATGAAAATGTAAATCTTCAGATGAGGTCAATCCAGGCTCAATTTAAAGACACTTCCAACTTTTCACATATTTCACATTCGTTCTATTTGCATCCATATGCACAGGTACATATCTACCCTTTTATCTACTGCTACTGTAAACAACTTTACCCAAAAGTGGCTTACATACACTTCTAATTCTGCTTCTTTTGCACAAAGCTGTGTCAGTTTCTTCATGTGAGAAGCTGTATTAACAATCCTCTCTTGGCTGCTGTCTCGTGGTTTAATGTTGCATCTATGGGAAGTGAAAACTGGTGATTTAATCCAAATCAAATTCACGTATAAATCTTATTTACTGACATGGCCATAATTAAGTACAGTACTGCAGTATACACCAGTCTCTACAACACATATTTATAAAGTATTTCCCTTAATTCTACCATTTTCCATCAGGGGTGAATCAGCCCCACACAACTACTACAGCACCACAAAACTGCCCAAAGTGTGTTACCGCAGCCTGTCAATTTGCAGTACTACTGGCTGTGCATTGCATCATTCACCACTAATTTCAATAAAACAGAGCCACAGAAGTGTAAATATCAGCCGTGGTCAACACAATTTGACGGCACCCTGACAGTCTCACACTCTTCCCCACAGAAGCTTGGATCTGTATCTGAGACATCTGAAGCGAATAAAATAATTGGCAGCGACAAAAAAAAAGAAGCAATTTAGCTTCCAAAAGACATTTTCTATTATGGCGCAGCAAAAATACTGTTTATTTGCAGTTTATTTGTGAATAACAGTACTATTTGTCACTGCTGTTTCTGTATTATCATTCACTTATTATTGATTGAGTGTCCTGTGCATATACAGTACAAAGGCTTACAAAATGGATACATAATACATGTACTACACGTACATTGTGGTTCCATGTGTCCCTCTATGAGTTTTAAATGTCAGCACATTCAGCTGTGCAATGTTGACCCTGTGGAAACATAATAAAAACTAAAAAGACCTTTTTACATAATCTCTTTCAGTTGACCTTTACGTGAAACCGTTTTCTTTTCCAGGATAAAAGCTACTGATTTTTACAAAAAGGACTGATGTTTCTTCCACTGTACGTGCAGTGAAATAATACGAGTGTGTGATTAACAGCAAATTAATTCAGAGGATTTTTACGTGACACTTATTAACCTGCGGGTAAGACTTGACGTTAGCTAATCGTCAAAATATTTAATTAGTGTGCGTGACCTCTATTCCACCGAGGTTCAGAATAGTGAGAGTGTGCTTCGGTATATACTGAACAGGTGTACCTCCTTGATTTGGTCAAACTGTCTGACTCTACCCATTCTTTCAACATTTTCCGATAAGCTTCTCTCTCCCTGCCCTGTTCTCTGTTTAATCTCACTGGGTGGCCACTGAATGTACGGGAAACTTTATTCATCCTCAGACAACGAGCCAAAACTTGTCTCCATGGTTACCAGGTATGCGATGGATAATGTCCATAGATGGCCGGTGTCTAATCTTTAAGATGTCTTAAGTGCATGATCCCTCCCAGTGTTATGGGTGCTCAGTGTGGTAGATTATTGCAGACATTGTGGTATCGACCAGGTTTGACCTATCTCTGGTGAAACCATGCATAGCGGTTGTATGATGATTTATTACTTTATAGAGCTGGAGATGAAGGGAGCCTATCTATAAGGGATTAAGGATGGTAAATGAGCTTTGTTCACAAATCTATATTGCCCCCTGCCTCTCTATAGCTAAATTATCTACTGCAATATCCATTAACCTCTACTCCAACACTTATGGGTACGCACGAACACACACACCACACACCACACACCACACACCACACACCACACACACACACACACACACACACACACACACACACACACACACACACACACACACACACACACACACACACACACTCCCTGATATCTGGTTTCTCTCAACTGGTTATTAGTCTCCCCACAGGACTCACGACATAAAGAAGCACATTATGTCAGAGCAATCATTACGTTTGCACCATCAGGGCCTTTTCTGTATTGAACAAAGGACAAACACTGAACTCAGGCACTCTTACAATGTGAACAAAAGATGGCTGACAAAAACAAGAAGGCCCCAGGGCATTAGGTATCTCTTAAGCTTTTATAAGTTGTCACAGTCACTGCGTGTGGCTCTTGAAAGAAACAAAACATGTTTATACAGAAATATGTTAAACAGGCGGGAGGACAGGCATTGCACAAACATGCAGAGCAGTGAATTAAAATAAGCAGTTAGTGGCCTAAAAAAGACAATGGACTGAAACAAAGACAAAGACAGTAGCTGTCAACAAGATGAAAAGCATGAGCATAACCGATTAGTAACAAAGCAAGCTAGCTAGGAAGTGCTATGAAACAAGCAGGGGCCTCAAATATTTCACACCGCCGCTGTGCTGATCATGCATGTGAGGAAAAAAATCATGATCAACAAGTAGACGGGCAGGTAGCTTGACAGACGGGTGCACAAGGCGGCAGCTACTTGAATAACCATCTGAAACTTGCAAATAATGTGAATGCACAGCTGCAAAAGAATCACACAGATGGCTCTTTGATCTCTACAAGCACAATGTTGTGACTCATCATTCCAGACCTGACAGCTTAAATTAGATCAGCACAATCTCCCACTGAGAATAAAACACCTCGTCTTTACTGCGTAATAAAGTTAATAACCTAAACCAATATTGACTTAACAAGTTCAGCACGGCCTTCCTGCATATCACTGCTGAAGCAAAAGAGGAAGGATTTGTTATCATTAAGGCCAAAGTATTGTAATAATTGACTGTGGCTTTCAGTAATAGAGTTTATTAATAAGCCAGCTGGGGGGACAATGTAATAATAAAAACTGCAGCTACTGTGCAAAAGTTATGAAGAAAAAAAATGCTGTTTTTGTTTTAGAGAACTGACGAATGATACCCATTTAAAAAGTATCACCTGTCATTTAAATGTAGGTAGCTTGTTGCTGATGAAGAAAATGTTATTCGTTATTCATAATACCTCAAAGACACAAATTGGTAAAACTTTATTTCCGTAGACTCTATGGGCTCTACTCTTGTGCATCAATGGAGAGAAACAATGCCTGGGTTTTAGCACTTTCCTGGCAGAGGCGGGATTAGGAGGAACACGTCTTCAGGTGTGCCAGGGGTTTGCATCCCGGCCATTGAATTGCCTATTGTCTCTCACAGGGGTGCATTTAAAAGGAAAGATCCTTCCGCAAAAGCTGCCCACAAGAGGAACCTGATACCCTTGTGCTGGATGAGCAGAAACACCACAGGCTAATAAATGACAACTAAATTGTAATTAGTTTAGGGGGAGATAAGGTAACACAACTGTTTAGTGAGTAACTCTGCTCCTAGGAGAACAGTTGCCCAGAGTAAAGAAATGGTTGGTTTATATTACAGTCAAACAGATGCAGTGGTGGACCGCAGTGGCAGCTTTGGAAGTGTGCCTCTGCCACGAAGTCTCCAAGGAGTACAGGGTGCCGGCACCTTCACTATTGCCAATTCCTGCAATACGTATATGCAACATAGGGCATAACATGTTGCATAATGATAGATCGAAAGTTGACATTCCTTCTCACAACCATGTGTAATCAGAATGAGTAGATAGTTTTATTTCTCGCTTAAAGCTATGTTGATATCCAATTTAAATTGGGTAACATACGGTATCATCACAAACTTTTTAAAAGGATCTGGTTACACATACGTTACATGCTAAAAGGCATGCAAATGGCACAGACCCTGACTGACTGCTGTCTTAATGAGCGGGTGGGCGTTGCGAGCACGAATCGTAGACTGTCAGGCTATCAACAAACACGTGCGTGCATCCAACCAAAACGCCACTTTGGCAGTGCAAAATGCTGCCATGCACCATGTGCTGCGACAAACCCAATGCCCAATTGTCTCTGAAAGATCACATTTTCCTCCGGCAACCAAAGCTGCATGAAACCCCACTAGCCCTCTGTGTGTGTGGCTGCATACGTGTGCGAGCGTGGGCCAATGTGTGTGAGAGACAGGCGCATTCTAAGTCAGACCTCCATCACTTCTGTGTAATGCCTACAATTTCCCAGCCATTCATCCATTATCTCTCTGATTGCTGAAGGAGACCCTGAGTACACTCTGTGCCGACACCCTGGTGCCAAAAACAGCAGGCTGATCTTCACCAGCCACACAGCCTTTACTGTTTTTCATTCACTCACCATCTCCATCTCCCTCTCTCTCTTACTAATATGGTTAAGGTTTAGCAAAAGTATCTTATCATTCTTTTCCTGCTTTAGGTCACGACTTGGTATGCACCCACGGGACACACAAAACAAGTGCAATGCATGAAAACTGATTGAATGCTGTTTACTTACCAGCACTTGCACTGACAGGGTGAACTAGAAGCAAGACTGGCCAATGAAGAAGGACCTGCGGCTTGGAGGATCAGTGTTGAGAATGTTATTTTGAGGAACAAACAGCATTTCAACTTGAAACTTTCTTCAGTAAGTTTTTTATATGGTTTTTGTATAAAATGAACAGGACCTGTGATTTACGGAAGTGTTTTCTTTGGAAATGCACTTGAAATAGAGCAAGTAGCTAATGTGGAGGCATGCTCCCTGTGTCTGGTTAAAAAATATGCATACATTTCATCCCCTTTAGGTTGCGTGGAAAATAATTAAAGCAGGGATCTACTATATTATATAATGTTAAATTGCCAATTTAAAATCTCTCCTTATCTCTGTGAGAAAATCCTCCTCTTTCACTGAATCACATCAGCACCCAAATCCTTCATCTCTACTCTTTCTGAAAAGGAAAAAAGGGGAAACGAGGAAGGAACAAATGAGGAACTAGCTGTTAATACATGAATAGCTAACAAGCCAACAGCTGATCCCTCATAAAGGAGTTTGTGATTTGTACTCTACCCTGTCCTTGGGAACTACTCAGGAATCGTCCTTTATAATCTCTAAACTTTTCTTTGGGTCTTTTTTTTTTTAAACTTTCCCCAGCCAATCAAGATATGACGCAGAAAAAACTGTCAGGCTTGTGCCATTGGGACCCTTGCACCTCAGCTCGTAATGTTGGTGAACTTGAGATTTAAACTTCCTACATATCTACTATTGCAGTGACCCCCATTCTGGACAAGGGTGTCAGCTATCTCCTATAATTTCAATTTTGTCCAGCAGTAGGGTCCAATAAAGTACTTTTTTCAAAATTATTTCTTTTTTATTTTTGTGAGTGAGGTACAGCCATAGAACCGTTTGTAGTTTGATGCTCTTTATGCTTTGTGTACTTTTAAGTAATAATTTGCACCACAATGTGTTGGTGTGCACTCAGCACTACTGTGTTGCATGCTTGACCCTGCCTTTCATCTCTGTTTCATCTCCTTTATTAGCTGGAAAAGATGAGCCCTGCTTTTCTAGGATTCTAAATCTGTCCGATAAATTACAATTCATCATACCAGTACTCGAACCGCCATTCACAATGCTGAATTCACAATAAAACAAATAAGTCTGTTGGAAGCCAAGGCCTAAAGACAAGTCCCCCCCTTCGCACCTCCGTGGGCCCCATCCATCTACAGCTGACAGGACAATTTAAGCCTCTCTCACCTGGAAATCGGTAGCTCTGACACGTTAACTACTGGCAAGTGTTATGTTCGATGACAGGCTCTAACAAGTCCTTTCCCCCCCATCTGTCAATTTGGTGCAAGGTGCCCTACAAGAACCACATTAACTGGTGCAGAAACATATTAATGAACCACACAGCAAATATTGAAAGAGGACAACAGTAATCTACGTCAATGAAAATATATAGTGGGCAGTATGCTGCACACAATCCATATACATTCAGGATACATATCTGTGCATTCAAGCACTATGGCTGTGTAATAAGGCTCCAGCAAGTGAACAGCCAAGAGTAACGGGGGGGCAACAAACAGACTAACACCCATGAAACTAATAAAGAGCAAGACAGCAACATGGAAATTATTTCTCAAGCTAATGAGTTTTAGATAGGCATGTGCCTATATTTCAAGTGTGTGTGTATGTGTGTGTGTATGTGTGTGTGTGTGTGTGTGTGTCTGTGTGACTGTGTGTGAACATGAGATATTTTCAGTGTGTGAGACAGGACATTGGCCATCTGCAATGATTGGCTGGTGTTTACATGGCAGGGGATGGAGAAATATTACCGCCAGACGGATTAAAGCTTAACACAGCCACTTAGCCATAAGATCAAACTGGACTGAGAATCTGACAGTGAGCACAAGACGCCTACATAATTTCTCTGCAGGCCCATACTTCCGATTTAAGACCCCTTTCACAAAACATTTTATTCCTATCTAGAAATCTAATTTGATAAATTGGATATCCAACAATATGCATTATTTCATCACGACAAAGTTCTCTGCACGTATTGCATCCATTTTTAAATCTTATTAATGTCACAGTTAGTGCACATTTGCATGCCTGGACACATTTCTGTGTGTATGTCCTTCGAGGTTGGGAATAATGTCTCTGCATTATGCATGTATCCTCTGAATTTATAGCTCTCTTTACTTCAAGTATGTGTTAGTATATAAATTCGTCAATAGTAAGATATCTGTGAAAGCCAATAGGATTTTCTTATTAAATAACAATGCGGACCTGTAATGTTTACATTTTTATATTCTTTGCTGCTGCAACAAATGCACATTATTTGCCACAAAGACCATTATGTGTCGTCCAGGCTGAATTAATCTGTTCTCAGCCCTCGATGGCTGGTTGAGCTTGCAAAGTAATACACTGTAAATGTACACGAGGTCCAGTTTCATCAGGTCAGTCTGATTTCTTAACGTAGACGAACCCAATATGCACAACACCAAACAGTTTGAATTACCACAATGTTTTAGGCATGTAAATCCTATTACGTTCTTATCTAATTCTAATAATCCATAGTGGAATAATTTTTTTCCTCTCCTTTTTTGCCAATTGCCATCTTTTTTTAACTAGACTCAAACTTCCACTTAGAAACCTGCAGATTTTTTTCAGAGCTGTTCAGTAATGCTCTATTTGTTAAGCAAATGCTTCAACAAAGTTATTATGTGTTTGACTAAGACGTCCTGGCAAGTTTAAAGAGGGAGATTTAGTTAAAAAGGTAATTTTTTTAAATCAATCTATTTTCACTTTCAAATGTCACGGACATCCTGCAGAGGAGATTGCCCTTTTCTTTTGCCTCTAAAGTTAGTCATATAATTAGAAGTCATTTTACAGAACATATTTGACAGGTTTAGTTACGCGTATGGCTGTGGCCAGTAAACTATGCGGAACTTAGATTTCCCTGATTGGACAAAGCTATCTTAAAACACGAAACTAGAAAAGCTCTGTGCCTCATTACAAATGATACCCACTAAGCAGGTTAGTATTGATTTCACCAAGGCTCGTCCACTCTCAAATCAAGTGAGGAAAAAACTACTGGTGGTGCGAACTATGCAAAACTTGCATTGATTTTCTGTGTTTTTTCTTTGTAGGTGAAATTCTGCAACCCTTGGTCTTACAGTATGGGTGCCTTTCAAAACGCAGCATATAAACTGGAAAATTTTACAGCTTTGGCTTCAAAATACCTCCAAACCTTGTTAGAGATGCCAATCATGCGCATTCCAGACTAACGGTGGTACAGTGTTTTCTGGCATAAACACCGATTTTTCTCTTCTCAATATACCGCAGTTGGCCATGTCTGGAAGTGTGTGTGTGTGTGATGGCAGACGAAGGGTACTGAGCTGTAATCACAGACACTCTAATTAGTGCTTTAGGCCTCATCTTCAGTAGTGCAGACAGCTGAGGCACAAATATATGCACTGCTCATGCTTACACACACACACACACACACACACACACACACACACACACACACACACATACACAAAGTATCTATGCACATGCTTTTTGGGGGAAAAACCATGAGGGGTACGTAGCTGCGCAAACACACTGGAGGGGTTTATAGTTTAAAAGGCTGGTAATGATAATGACCAATTTGTGAGTTGCCACTGCTTCTCAAAACCTCTTAGATGTATCTGCCACATATAATGATCTTGTTTTTATCGATTCTGCAACTGGTGGTGCTTTCGGTTGACCTTGGGAGAATTTGAGGAGGAGGAGGCCACCAGTAAAGCCACCTTAATGCTATAATGCTTAATTGCGCTGGGAGGCTGCTTTAAATGTCGACAGCACATTGGATTCCTATCTCTTTGAGGAAGGACAAGGGTGACAGAAAGACTGTAAATGACAAATTGGATGCAGGATGCTGAAGATGAACAGAGGCAGGGGAGGAGAGTGGTGCTAAATGTGGAAAGCCGTGGCAGCGCATGAGGAGGAAATTTTTAAAAAGACAGAGGAAAAGAAGCAAAAATTTCCATATAACAATCATATTTTCTTCAGTGAAAATTTTTTTTTCCAAACATACAATGTTTGTGTTACTAAACTATCATACTAAATATACATTAAAAAATATATATATATAACCTGTATGAAAGTTTTGTGAATATTTTACACTTTTATGATTTTAACATCTTTTGTCAAATTGTGTAAAAACCCACTGCAACGAAGCTGAAATAGAGGCTGCTGCTAATTATCAGTCTGACGCGTCCATTTATCACCAGGACTTCTCACACACACACACACACACACACACACACACACACACACACACACACACACACACACACACACACACACACACACACACACACACTTCATCTTCTCTCCTAACACTAAACACTGCATAAGCTACAGACTGCTCTCTATCAATCTTCTCGTTACTTCCAGGTATTCACGCACCTACCTGAGCAGCAGTCTGTTGGTAGAAATGATATTGACTGCAGATTATAAATATGCATTGTGCATGAGAAGTAGGAGTCATGCTGAGAGACATAAAAATACATTTTTTAGGTTGAAGTATTGTCAAACACCAAGAGGAATGCAGTACATTACTTATGCAAAATGATGTTTGAATGCATATATCAAATACATAAAACATGTTTGTCTTCTCTCCAATGGCTTTACATTTCCTAAACCCATAGTGCATGCACCTCACTTCATTATTCTGTCATGCATCATTAGATTTTGGCAACTTGTGTGTGTGTGTGTGTGTGTGTGTTTGTGTTTTAATAATATATTTCTTCAGCCTCTCACTCGCATCTGTGAATCATTTTGTTTGGGCTCAGTGTACCACCAGGATAATGACTTGTCTCCCGAAAAGCATCTCGGGAATACATTAAGAACCTGAAGGTTAAATAGATCTATCAATAATATTAATAGTGTTAAGAGACCGTGGAGCAGTAGCCTTTGATATACAGTACCTGGGAGTTATTCATGGTACACAAACAACCTGGCATGTAGCTGTGTCATTTCACAATGTTCCCCTGAGTGACATTTGATCATTTTGGAAAAGCTGCTTTGTTATTGTGCTTATCATGCCCTCTCCCTACATTAACTCTGCCCAGACACTTTATTCCCCAGCTCAAATTTAATTACAACTCAGTATGCTGGGGATTATGCAAAGTAAGTAAACATTAGAAGAGTGACACTGGCGGTTGTCTCCTAAGGTTTGCAATAGTTTTCACAGATGATTATTCATCATCATGTTTTATAATCAATTAAGGGCCGACCTTACCAAACATGGCCACCTGTTTAGCATGCAGGAACACTACTTTTTCTTCTACCCAATTATCAGTAGTGAGAATTTTTGGATACAGTACCTATGTTTTTTTTTTTTACAACAACCTTTTTAAACAAAATCAGCCAAAAGTCTCAAATACTGTACATAAGATTTTAATATAGTCTGAAGTCAGCAATAACAACCACAAGATCTTTGCCCAAATAGAATACAGTACATAACTAACAAAACTACATTATGTCAAACAATTTCAGATCAAAGAATAAACAGACAGACAAACAGACAAAGAATTTGGTGCCAAAATTTTGGTATTAACAGTTTCATATTCTCTTCTCTCTCTCAGTGTTACTTTTGAGGATTAGATGTTTCTATTGTAAAGTCAACTAGATAATACAAATGCAAACTGCATGAGAATTAAAAAAAAAGAAAAATTATGGGCATTATCACAGCGACGTGAGAAGAATCCTCTTTAGATATGGTTATGCAAGCCTTTCAGACAACTGACCAACAATATGTGCTAAAGTCTTTAGTTTCCTCAGAAGCATCTGTCATGTTATATTTTTATCCCTGTGAAAAATGATTTATCATTTGTTATTCTCAGCTGAACCCCAAAGACTGAGACAACATGAGGAACCGAGAGGAAAATAGGTATAGTGTCAAATGTATAAACTGCATGTATATTATCTATTGTTTTGGACCTACTGCACATAGACTGGAGCCATGTCCTCAGTAACAGTAAGCTTAATCTAGTGAAGTTTTTAATCACATCATTTGCGGCACATTAATCTCCTTGTAACTGCATAACACAGAGTTTAATAGAGCTTTTGTCAGCTCTCCTCAAAAGGTTAATTACCGGAGACCATACTATTATTTGGTTTATATTATATCATTATTATTCGGGATACACTGCAATTGAGCACTACATTGGTGCTTTTAACAACCAACAGAATAACAGAATATTTATGTCCATCTGTAGTATCCCACCCACTGCTAGAATAAAAAGAGCCCCTATTACGAGGCAAAGAAATGATAAACAATGATGAGACTTTGCCATATTTTCTATTCATAACCAAATATGACAATAACACAGAGTGAATGCCAAGAGCCATCAGGCAGGCCAGGGGAAAGAACCAGTGACAGAGACACTGAATTCTCTTCAGCTTCCCTGTATAGTGTTTAGTTAATTTCAGTATTCGATTTTCATCCTATTAATACACCAATTCTTGATATTTGTGAAGGACAATGATTTTTCTTTCAACAAATTAGGTCTATGAAACTGTGATGTTGTTTTTTTTTTACCCTCCTGATGACCCTTTTCCTTATGGTGTTGCAGGTACAGTGTGATAAGATAAGCCGGAGCTTTAAATCCAGTCTTAACTCAAGCGCTCACCTATTAAAAATACAGAGTGGTGAGAGGTTAGGGGCTCCTTATTAAGGCATTTATCATGAACTACCTCTCTGCCTGGAGAAGCATATATTTCAGCTCTGAAGGAAAACCTGGGAGGTAGGTTTATTACAAAGTCACACAAGCTTGCACCACGCAGCTTATCAAGCAGAGCGATTATTTTGATTTTTCTGGCAATATCAACGGTCAGTGTGCAGAGAGGTGAGGTTAGGAAATGAACGAAAGGAAAGTTCAGGCTTTTAAGATATCCAAACTGTATCTCGGGCATTGATGTAACGCCGATATCTCTCTTAGGTCAACTACACGGTGCTTTAAAGCCATCAACTGTACGTGAGCCATGCTGGATAACATAATGTGGCGAGTAGAAATACAAAGCACAGAAACATGAAACCCCTGAATCAAAAGCTGCACACAAAAAAAAAAATCAAACAACTTGGAACTCTAAAGGATTACTGAGGGGGTGTTGCAGAGTATTTGTAGCAACAGAATGTCCTTCATATAAATAGCTGTGTGTGATATGATATGCGTTTGTAAGTAGCTGTGGACAACGGATTCAATTTACACACCGTGCACTACCCAGCAATGATACTCG
The DNA here is from genome assembly GCF_016859285.1 of Xiphias gladius. Classification (NCBI taxonomy): domain Eukaryota; kingdom Metazoa; phylum Chordata; class Actinopteri; order Istiophoriformes; family Xiphiidae; genus Xiphias; species Xiphias gladius. The sequence continues at coordinate 7,661,182 of NC_053416.1, read as the reverse complement.
TGTTGCTTTGTTTCTTCTTACCGCCTCACCATGATGTCTATGCCCTTTCCCTGAGGGTGACAGTGTGCGATTATGTCAATATTAATGTTGATCTAGTGAGAAATAATACAGGTGGTTTATCAGCGGCCAGTGACCAGTAAAAAGACGGCCGTTAGGCGCACACGAGCACATGTATTATGCATGTACTGTACACCTATATGTGCATGTCTGTTTGTGTGTGTGTGTGTGTGTGTGTGTGTGTGTGTGTGTGTGTGTGTGTGCAAATGCTCGACTGCATTAGCAGCAGGATTAGCATTGATTACGGTTTTATTTCTGCAGATAATTGGCATTTTTCTCGCTCTACCCACGAGACCAGCTTTTGGTATGTTAATAAACTCAGTGGAGGCTGCACAGTGCACTGAATGCGGTTGCTGTGCTTTGCATTTTGAATGCACTCTCAGACTTCCTCCAAGAGGGTGATGGAACTGTCATATTTTCATCTGTTCTTTCTGCTTCAAAGCAAATAATTCTCCTATACCACAATGAGGGATCCAGACGGTCCATGAAAAATCTTTGCGGAACCTTTTCCCAGTTATGTAATTCTCTTTATCGCCAAGGAGAAAAATGATCAGGCAAAAAACTTCAATCTGACTACTTCATTAAAATGTTCTGCTGTGTCGTGAATATGCCAAATTTAGTCACTATTTTAATGCATGCCAATTTTAAACTGTTAAAAAAAAAAAAATTCAATGGCTCTTGTCTGTTTTTGATATTTTCCATGTCTAGACATAATATCGAATCTATAAAAATAGTTCACTTGGAATCGAGGTTCTACGAGATATATTTTCTCATTTGCTTGCATGCCACAGCCCTCCACATTCCTTTTTTCATAGGTTGTCTTCCTTAGTTCTCTTTCCAGCCTTACCACATCTTCCTCTGCATTTATACTTCTTTATGGGGGAAGACCCACCACTGAAATCCCAGGGGTGTGCCTGAGTGTCTGCTTTGTAACTCTGAGTCATCATAATAGCGCTGCTCCCATTCTCTTTGCCGGGTGTCACTCTACTGCATATCTCTCTCTCTCCCTCTCTCTCCCTCTCTCTCACCCTCTCTCTCACCCTCTCTCTATTCTTGGTATAGCACCAACAGGGGAACTCACATAGGAAGTATCTCAAGAACATGGACTTCAATATGCATTTAAATATTCACGTTTGATTTGTCAAATTTTCGCAGATGTAATTTGCAAATTTCGTGTATGAGACAAAATAATCTGGGCAGCTAAATGGCCAGTTTACCAGCTTCCAGAGATTTCAACAGCATCTAAAGATTTTCTGCAGTAAATGGAGGTGGCTCAGTTGTCATCTCGTGGCCTCTGTGCTGAACTTGATCCTTGGTCCTTCTCTGTCTGTGTTCGTTCAGTCTCTTGCCCAGGGCTCTTGCCGTTTCACTGATTTGGTCTGCCCCGCAGTTATTGCAGTCATACGTAGTGTGTGTACCCCAGTCCTCATCTTACTGTGACTTGAGGTCTCTCCCTAGATGTTTTGACAGCTCATCATCCTCCCCTCCAAACAAATAGTTCCACAACAAACAAATATATCATATATGTTTCTTAAATATGTATTCCATTCAAACACAGGATATCCGAGTCAGAACAAAAAACTTGACATTAAAAAAAACAACAAAAAACATCACACACATGCAGTACTTGGCCTTGTGGGTCTAACTGATCAGACTTTAGCTAATGGGAATATCTGATTATATGATCGAACAATAATATTCCACACCCCAGCAGGACACTGCAATCTGATTAGATCTGATCGGACTTGAGGAGGGGTCCGTACAGTCTGCACTACTCACGAGGTACATACACTCTCTTCTGAACTTCCCGTGGTGTGCAGAAGTCGTCCATCACCAACTATTCAGATGTGTAGTCATTCATACTCAGAATGAACCTGAACACGTCGTAGGCCCCGGTTCATGCTTCCTGCTGGCTGCGATGAGAACGGTGACCTTGGATGTTCAGGACTCGCACTCTTTGATGAAAACGCCGCCTCTGAATATGACACTGCTGAGGTGGCGAAATACCGCCAACTGAAATGGTGACAATCCAGCCACAGCTACACAGTCGGACACAACCACTGATTTGAGTTCAGCAGTAAGAAGGCTGAAATACTTGGCACATGCGTTCCATGTAAACACAGACATGCCAGGGTTTTCAGCTGCAATCATGTAATTTTGCATTCAGCTGCATTCAGTTTCTGTGTACACTAGGCATAGTTACCATTACGCACGTTTCTGTAAATTTTTGTCAAAAGTTGCATTACTGCTACTGAATGCAGCTGAAAGCGCAGACTGATCCAAAATACAACTGCATTCTTGCGCTGCAGACTGCAAAGTCGGACACGACTGAGATCTGGTTGATTCTCAGAAAGCCCAAACCTGGAAGACAAACGATATTTAAATATGCCCGCCGTGGAGAAATATTTAAAGTTCACAGCTTACCTCACTAAAAAGGCTGACGTTTTAAGCTTTAAGTGGGAAAGTTTTTGCAGTCGACACCGTGGTATATGACATTTTGGCAAACTTTTTGAATCGGTATGCGCTTTCAGTTACGTCCCCGAGCAGCATCTACCCCTTTTGCCCAAACCAAAACAAACCAAACCAAAACACATGGCGCGTTCGGACTGATTTTCCCACCGCCCGCAAATCTCAGCGAGCGGGATTTTCGCACGCCAGCGTGCAGACAGAACATGCGGTCCGCGGAGAAAATAAAAGCACCTTTTGTTAGGAGAGAAAAAAAAAAATAATAAAAATAAAGGCTTCTTCAAGTTTACCTGAGAGAGGACTCCCACTTATCCACCTCCAACGGATTTGAACACACGCTCGAACGGCGAGTGCGCCTTACTGTCGTCATTTACGGCGAATGTTAGTCGTTTAGTATGAATGCCTGTCAATTATTAGCCCCAATTATACCTTCAGTTTTAATCGTATTTCATATTTTTTTTGGCGGGGAAAAAAAACAGCGTGTTGAAAAAATATTTAAACGCCCCTAAAAACGGTAAACACACACGAATACGTGCCAAACAAAATGCTACCAGGTGGATGACGTGTATTTATGGGTCCTTCGGACTTCCGGGTGTGTGTAAACAGGCTGCCGACGGAGTCTTCGCGGAAAGATGTGAGTTTTAGCCCTGCTCAGTGTAACATTTCCCTGAATATCTTTTTATATTAATTAACCAGCATGAAGTTGCTAATAACCCTCACTTCCTTCTCTTCATTAGGTCTAAAGTAACGTTTAAAATCACCCTGACGTCGGACCCCCGGCTGCCATACAAAGTGTGAGTACACTGACAGCTCAGCAGTCACAGCTTTACACCTTCTTACATTTGAGTCTGTTTTTTTTTTTTCAACATTTCTTGAACACTGGTTTCATCTAACCGCTACCACAAATTGAGTTTTTTTTTTTTTTTTTGTGCTACTGTGGAAACCTTGGCTGATGTGTTTGACCAGAGCCACATAAACTGTGGTCAGTGAGAGGACATCTGTTAGTGTATTGCTGTGCATGTGCTGACTCCGGATACACCAGCTAGCTGTACCGTTAACTTCCCTTTTTTTCTATAAGTATTTTAATTCTTTTAACATAGCACAGTATGGCCAACATCTCCTTACAGCATTTTGTGGGTTCTGTCAGACATTACATGGAGCTAACAGCCTACCTAATGAAAATAATGTCACTTTGTCGTTGAGCTCATTTATCTGTGTGGCAGCTTTGAGACCGGTGACATAACCACAGACATAACAATAACAAATACAAATCTACATTGTTAAAATATAATAATATTACATTTTATTTATGTAGCACTTTAAGAAACAAATGTTACAATATCCAAAGAAATTAAACCAATAAGAGCAAGATTGATGAAGCAAAAGTAAAACCAATGTATTAAAACAGAACTGCACAAAAAACATCAAGAACAAAATATAATAGTTAAATGTTAAAAAGGTAGAGCAAGGTGTTTTGAAAAAAATCATGTATATACATAAATGTGTATAAATACATTGACTGAGCTCTTTATTAGGAACATCATACTAATACTGGGTATGGGCCTCCGTTTGCCCTCAAAACAGCTTCAATTCTTAATGGCATGGATTCCACAAGATGTTGGGAATATTCCTTTGAGCTTCAGCTTCACATTCATACTGCCAACCTCCCCTTCCACCAAACCCAATGGTGTTCTACTGAATTCAGATCTGGGGACTGGGGAGGCATTTGAAGTACACTGAACTCACTGTCATGTTCGTGAAACCAGTTTGAGACGACTTTTGCTTTGTGACATGGTGCCTAAACATGCTGGAAGTAGCCATTAGAAGATGGTAAACTGTGGCCATAAAGGGATGCACATGGTCAGCAACAACACACAGTTGTGGCATTCAAAATATGATTGATTTGCATTAAAGGCCCAAAGTGTAGCAAGAAAACATTCCCCACACCATTACACCACCTCCAGCCTGGACTGGCGACACGAGGCAGGTTGGGTCCACGGGTTCATGCTTTTGATGACAAATTCTGACCCGAACATCTGCTGCCTCAGCAGAAATTAAGATTCATCAGACCGGGCGACATTTTTTTATTCTTCATCTGCCCAGTGCTGATGAGCCTGTGCTCACTGCAGCCTCCTCAGATTTCTGTTCTTGGCTGGCAGGAGTGGAACCCGAACTGGTCTTCTGCTGTTGTAGCCCATCCGCCTCAAGGTTTAACCCATTTTGAGCTGGTCTGTCATGGATATGAAAAGCGGTAACCTGAGTAACCGCAGCCTCTCCGTCAGCTCCAACCAGTCTGGCCGTTCTCCTCTGACCTCTGTCATCAACAAGACGTTTCTGTCCACAGAACTACCGCTCACGGGATGTTTTTTGTTTTTGCACCTTTCTGAGTAAACTCTTGACTGTTGTGGGTGTAAATCATTCATATGTGCACATACAGATGAACATAAAACTTTTTCGAAATTATTAAAATGCTTGCTTTTTAAAAGTGGACATAGATGTTCATAGTCTATTCTCTGTAAGAAGTGCATTCTAGAGTTTGGGGCCCTATTCCTTCTGGTCTAAAAATGGATCTGGAAATGGCAAGAAGTAATAGAATTAGTGGAGGGTCATCCTCTGTGTAACCTCCAATTATTCCTAGGGCTGCCACTGTTTGTACACAATAATCCATGTCTGCTGTGTTTTGTCACACTCAAGCAAAGGCATGTTTCAAGGTGTATAAAAATATGTGTCTTAAATACTTTAATACACGTCTTAAACTCAGATTTAAGATGAGCACAGCGAGCGTTTCTCCCTTCAGCAGATGAATTTGAAAACAGTTCTCCAGTGTCAAACTCTGCATATACATCATGCTGGCCAAACAACACATTTTTGAGCTGATAGGGACTTTATCCATTTACTACATTATAAAATTACATTTTTAATTGCATTATTTCTATTCCTGTCACCCGAGATTAAGTAATTTTACTCTTAAGTGCATAGAAAGAAATGCTTCAGTATTCGATTGAGTACTATTTACTGCTAGTCAGAGAAGTATGCCTATGATCCTAGGAAGAGGAAGCCCCATTAAGTGCAAATGTTTTGTGGAGTATGAAGAGACTGTCAGACCAACCTTCCCAAGAACATCTTGAAATTTAGCTGTGACCTGGCAACATGCTTATTATCAGAAGTACGCGTTGATCTTAGTCTTTAGGAGCCACTGATCAATTCAGCATACATTCTGTTTTTGAAGCAGCTGTGCCTTCAATAAAATATCACATTTTTGCAGCAATTTGTCGGCTACTGCTTTCCCTTGTGTTTTTTGGTGGCTGATTCAAGTAATTTTTTGAGTAGTATTGAATGGTGTGTGTATCTCTGTCAATAAGCCAGACACAGCCTGACACAGATGATGAATTTTCAATTTCCATTTTTTTTAAAAAACCTTTAAAGGACCTGATCCTCTATAGAGGAGTGCGATTTTCCAGGTGATATACATAGCACACCACATGATACTAAATAAAAAGGATAGGCAGCTAAAAAAATTCAGTGAATATCATTTTCATTGCAGAGTTACATGTTTTGGATCCCTTTCATTTCTATATTTGTCCTTTGCACGTTAATACAGTGCTGGAATGAGCCGTGCTGCTGCAGAAAACAGCATATCTACCAGAGGCCAAACAGATATTATAATATATAGATATAGATATATATATATATAGATATTATAAAAGAAATTGAGACCATCCAAACTATTCTAACCGTAAAATGTTCACAGGGAGTCAGTTCTCTAATGAGGATAGATAAAGCCTCACAGCAGCTGTTAATGTCTTAGAACGAATACAGGGATAATAATGATAGTAACTGAGGCATCATAATAATTCTGACACAGGACATATTCATCTTATTTTTATAATCGCTAATCACATTCAAACAAGTTACCACCCGGGCTTCCTCCATATAACCTTACTTGATGATTGCATCTCTAGCCTAGTTTTTTTTTTTTTTTTTTTTTTTTTTAAATCTCACATCTTAGCAAAATATGTCTGTTGGTTTATGTTTTTTTTATAGCCCTCGGGGGGGCTATAAAAACTGAACTGCAGGATTCATTGGAGAAGCATTCAACTGAAAGCGTATAACTATTTAGGCCATAAATGGTCTCATATCCTCTAACAGAAATGACTCTAACAGAAGTATTTTTACACTCAATTGAGCCTTGTAAAGAAATGTTCCTTTTGTTCTCCTCTTTCCTGTGGAAGCCACGGTGAATGGTCAGCTACAGATTTGCACCTCTGGAGCTGTTGAGGTGTAACTGTCTAGCCCTCAAACACCAAAGCAGCCAGTGGGTTGAGAGATGATATTTAATCATGTGGCATTCTTGCTTTAAAAAGTAAACAGTAAAACATGGGGAATAAAGTAAGGGCTCGATTTTTATGGTGCTTTAAAAACCCTGTTTAATGCATTGTTTTGTTACAGACTAAGTGTCCCGGAGAGCACACCATTCACAGCAGTTTTGAAGTTTGCAGCTGAGGAGGTAGGTTTGCTGTTTGTTCTACAGTATACTATAAATATGTGGTCACCAATAGGTAGTGAGACTCAGGAAAACTGGACATTAGTAGAAAGAATAACCGGTCCAAGTCTTTGATTGGATTTAGCCTTAACATTGTGTATATGAGTATGGATATATGGTATATGTGTAAACATGTTTGGGATCATTTGCAGTGTCACCATTGCAGTTTGTCCCTCAGAGAGCACTGACAAGTTTATTGTTTATTATCTGCTCAGTACATATCTTGGTCACAGTTCTTTTTTTTCTTTTTTTTCTTTTTTTTCTAGTTTATTTTTTGTTACAGCACAGATTTAAAAAAAACAAAAAAATTCATCAATGTTAGGATGCCTTCACAACATGACTCAACATTTGTCACTTAAAAGAGGAAATCTTAAGGGGAAAAAGGAAGGAGAATAAAATGGCAGATAAGGTAAAAAAAAAAAATTAAATAAGATAAAATAATAGAGGAAAAAAACACAAAACCTCTAAAGATAGTAGTCTTTCCGCCTGCACGAGCTATACATAGAATTACTACTAAAAGATGCATGTTTATACAAATGGTTACAAAAAAGCAAATCTAAGAGAGGTACAAGTATTGGTCGGGCTCTTATCTCAATATGGCCTACAAAAGCTAGCTAATTGGGCAACTCTGGTATCAGCAATTATAAATTACCTTTACTAAACCAAAATGAAGTCTTAGTGCTGTGTTACAGACACAGGGTGCATTTCAGCCACGTTTTTTCAGTCATCTGTCTTGATTGGCTTGTATATAATTTGTATATATTTCTGTCTGCACAGGCAGTGTAACGCCCCACGTGCCACACACTCTGTAAACACATAACCATGACCCAAAGCCTCTTTTTCGGCTTCAAGTCTCTTTCCTTCCATTAAATGCACACGAACACACCGGAACGCATCCCGACAGAGGACTGTCGCTGCTGCTGCTGCCGCCGCTGCCGCTGCTGGCGTGCTGCTTTGACAATGTGCAGACAGGGTGTTAACGTGCTTCTGTTATAAACCAGCATCCTGTTGGAACATCATTTTCACATTTGAGGTCTGGCTTTGCATGCTCTAATCTTGGAGGCTCCATCAAGCCAACAGAGAGAGCCCCAGCCCCCTAATCATTTTTATTAGTAAAAGAGCCAAGTCTTTAAAAGAAGACTGTTTTATACAGAATCACTGGAATCCTTTTTTTTTTGTTTTTTGTTTTTTTTTTTGTTAAAACCTCACTTGCCAAAGTGGTTTGTAAACTTTAGTGTTATTAACCAGCGGCAATTTTACCTTTTGATTAGCAGGTGTTCATTTTAATCCCGTGCTGATCATTATAAAAGAGACAGAGACACCTTATACATTTACAAATTATGTAAACCTGATTTCCTAAAAGACATAACTAAAAACGTAAAATATTTTCTTTAGTAATCAACAGGGGGGTTCAAACTCGGTGATGACTTTGGTGACTTTGGATTTTTTTTTTTTTTTTTTTTAACTTTCATCCTTTATAAAATATATTTTATCCACCAATTGTATGCTACATCAAATAAAGCTCCATCAATGCCCATTCATTCTCGATCTAAACTGTGTCTCATGTCTGCTGCTTGTGCTAACTGGCAGTAGTTTGTTGAGCAGCACTTCGCTAATACTGTCTCCCCGGTGACAGGCTGATCCCTCCATCCTTTCACTGCAGATCCCACCAGCCCACATCCCCCTCTGTTGAACACTAAAGTAGGACATGTATTGTGACCATGCTGAGTGATTTTCTTCCAGAAAATCAAGTGTGGCAATCTTTCCCTCAGGCTCGCTCCTAAGTGTTTGCGTGTTTGTGTGTGTGTGTGTGTGTCTGTCTGTTTGTGTGTCTGTTTGTGTGTCTGTTTGTTTGTTTGTTTGTTTGTTTGTTTGTTCATGCGGGCCTGACTTTGTGTGAAAATGCAAACACGTGTGTCTGACAGGCGTGAAATTTGGCAGACAAAAGACTGAAAACAAAAACACACTACATGGCATTTTCTTTTCGCTTTTTTCACAAAGTTTGTTTCTGAAGACATCCTAACTACGGCTCCTATTTTGAAGTTGTCATCCAACAAAGTCAGTGCATCTCAGTGTGCTGACTCAGTGGATGAAGATTTCTGTCTTGATGATTTATTCACACTGTATCTGCAGGCCAAGTGCAATTGGGTAGCAACATGTCCTTGATTATTTAACCAAAATATTTTAGGGCTGCTGAAAATCTTGAAATGTCAAAAAGTAGCTTCTGTTGTGAAGTTCACTAATGGGGGTTTGTGTGAAATCATTGTTCTCTGCTTCCTTTTCTTTTACAGTTCAAAGTGCCATCAGCGACCAGTGCAATAATAACAAATGGTGAGTTTGGCACAAAAAGTCTTTCAACTAATGTTTTCTTGTTCCTTTAGCAAACTTCTCCAAGTGCAAAAAGTGAAATGTTTACCAGCTCGACAGTTATAACGAACTGTCTTACATCAGAGAGACGCAGATTCTTGTAGAAACCATTCGTTTTGACAGAGATGTTTGGAAACCCAGATAAGTTTCCAAAACCTCAGCACCCAGCTGGCAGGATTTGAGGGGAGCTCTAACAAAACAAGGGGGTACTTACGGCAATCTTTGAAGTGCAGTGTGATGATGGATGTGAGGTGATGAATTAAATACTGTCTACTCGGATAATCATGTATCATAATGATCAGTGACAGCTCTTCCAGCAAACCTGCAAACTGTCACTTCAACATAGTCGTCTTTCTTTTTGCATGTGTGTATTGCGACTTTGAAGTCAAAATGATTTACTTAACAGTATGTATAAAATATTGCATATTTTAGCTTCCAAATCCAAGTGGAAAGAATTTAGTTCATTTTTAAGATGCATTCAGCCAACAGAAAAAATCATTGTTGCCTCACTATTTTGCCCTATTTCCTAACTGGAGTTTTGAGAAATATTCCCCTAAAATTCCAACCGACTGTCCGGTTTCAATTGTTGTAAAGGTCTTTCTTTGCAAAGTCTTATCTCTCCTGCTACTGTACATCAACGGACGTAAAGTTCCTTTAGTACAACGTCAAAGAGGGAATATGAGGTACTATCCTTAACATTAGACGAGAACCATGTGGATTACATGGCAAATTTGTTGATGTCTGTTAGTCTAGTTCCTGAGGTTTTAAAGGGAGAAAATTGCTGGGTTTTATTTTTCTTTAAACTTCCAGAGAGTGTAGCAATGTTCACCATCAAGCCACAGGGTATGCGTATTACTCTTTTGTCATTTTTTTTAAGTAACGACCGCCTCGTTTTCTGCTATTAATTCTGCTTGACCTTTTATTGATCTGTGTCAGCTACCAGCCGGAATCGCCACAATGCTGATGCCACTTATCTCAGCCCCCAAACCCCACTAACCCATAGTGGCCCATAATTGGCACATCAGAGACATGTAAGCTAGCAAATTAGGGCCTAGATAAAACATAAATTAAAGATCTAAGATGCTGATATTCAAAAACATCTCACATATCTTAGTTGTAATACTGCTACTAGTATTACTTCATTATTCAGCTGAAAGGGGAATATTTTACTTGATTATTTCACTTGCAACATGAAGTATTAAGTCTAAAATGAACCTAAATTCAAGCAGTTTAAACAATGGCTGGCAAAATAATGGCCTATCAGGAGAGAGTTTCTATCAATAACCTGAGCCTGTAAAATGTAAAAAAAAAAAAAAAAATATTCAGGATTCATCCAGGCACAGAACACTTGAAACCACAGTTATGATAATCACTGGCACAAATTAGAGTAAATTGTCTGTTGTGACCGTTAGAAGGAAAATTGTCAGCTTATTCATTGTTTCCTAACAAACTGTGCAGTGGCACATGAAAACTGATGATGTTTTTGTTTACCGCTGCTCTGTACTGACAGTGTTAGGCGATTGAGAGAGAGAAGTGCAGAGAACGTTCACAGGCAGTATGCCTGACGTGTTTTCTCACGTACCGTGGGTTAGTCATAGAAAGATAACATTTTTTACAGGGCTTTGGGACCATATGAGTGTTACCAGATAGCACCGAGATGAGATTTGTGTTAAGATGGTTGAGATATGACTGCCATGTTAAATATGAGTTCAGTTTTATCAGTGCACAATTGGTGACTGGTCTGTTATTATTCCAGATCAAATTGCCTGCTGCTGAGGCACGTCCTCATTTTTGTTGCCCAGTGCAACATCATTACGGATAAACTGGTGATATTGTAAATAGCCTTTTTTTCATTTTCTGTGCTAATCATTTGCATGACAATCTCTTCGTTTTACATTGTGTTGTTTTTTCTTTCTCTGTTGCATTGCAGATGGAATAGGAATCAACCCGGCCCAGACAGCAGGTGAGTCGTTCTACTGATTTGGAGCCCATACCTTAGATGAATCTTTGAAAAGCTACTGTTTCCATAGAAAAAAACCTTTTAGTTGTTCGGTCTCGACAAAAGCCAGTCTAGCTTGTGAAAGTCGTTGTTTTTCTTTCCATTCAGTTGTATTAAGGTTCTTGGAAGCATAATCAACCTCGGAGCTTTCTTTTAAGCTCTTTGCCACTTGTCAGTTTGCTTTCATCAAAGCATTAATAACCTAAGGCATTGATACGGAACTTGAATAAAGCCTGTTCCATAATGCACTTTGGTAATGCTGGTGGCAGTGCGTTAATAATAAAATTAATAAGATTATTTTGATAAAACCCCGAGAGGCAGTGACATCTGTGGGTGGTTCGCTAGATGAATGCAGAGAAACGTAAAGCTTAATATGAAAAGCCTTCCTTGAGGTAACTTAACAAATCAATCTGGGATAATGATCAGGGTTATTTAAGTCGGGTTTGAGCAGTCAAGTTAAATTTGTAGTAGTGGATGTATAAGATAAGCCAGTTAAGCAGGGACCATTGATTCAGATTGTAAAGGAGAGAAATGTATGATAAATCCAGAAATATGCAAACAGGCACCGCTAACATAACCAGCTTGGCAAAACATTGCAGCGATATACGCTGACTCTGAGACGGGCAGTATTGAGAACCAACCCACTTGTCTAATGAAGTTGAAATGCTAAAACATCTTTTAGAAGGGCTGGGGAGTCCAAACTCATCAGGATCCCCCGGGTTTTCGAAAAAATCTTTATTTGTGGACCAACCCAACCCAATCTGTCCCTAACCAAAAAATGTGATGTAATATTGCACCATAAAGCAAAGTCACATCAGCACTGGGCATGCTCACACATCGAGCCGCATTCATATTGGCCTCGAGTGTGGTCGGAACGGCAACCGTGAATTAGAATGGATTAAAATGGCTGATGCACGGGCCTGTGTTGGAGAATTGTAGCACTGGTTAAGCTGAAGCTGAGGCAAACCCCGATAAGCCTTACAAAGACTAGGTTAAATTTCTGTGCTAATGTAACTTGAGTTTAATGAAATCTGCTTTGTGTAACTGAGTTCCCTAAAAATAAGCTCGAGTTACTAAAATACTCCCAACTTAACTGACTGCATCTGCGTGTTTGAGCAGGCCTAAGAGTTATTTGTATGGAAATGGTGTTTACAGAGTCATGAATATAGATGCGGTGCCCCAAGCAGCAGTATTTAATGTTAAATTAAATTAAAAAGTGACCTCTGACTGGAGGCGAACTAGATGCACCAAGCTGTATAGTCAGAAATCAGTAGATTTTAGATTCTCGCATTATTGCTGAGCCCTGGTGAATCACTTTTTTTTTTTCTCTGTCAGCCTCCTTGGTGGTTTCCCTGAGGTTTATACTTGTAGTGTAGCCCACCTCTCCTTATGTAAGTCATCATTTTCAACAAAGACAGGTAACAGATGACTGGGTTTTCTGCATAGTGAAGAATAAAGTAATGCCTGCGTTCTCCCAAGGCAAGATCGGGTGTTTTCTGCTAAGAAAGGACATGAGTGGTGGGCACTCGCAACAGCTTTTTGTCTGCGTGACATTCATGCTGTGTGCTGCCAAGAATAGCCTCAGTTCAGACACTTCTGTCAGACTGCTTTTTTTTTTTTTCACCCACTGCAGTCACTTTACCTCATGTTCACAGAATTGGGTACACGGTGGAAACTGATCCGATGTAATTTTACAACCTTTTTCTCTTCACACATCTTTATAGGGCTAATATCATACATTTTCTGCTGCGTAACAGAGGTGCACTCGCACTGATGGTCCCGGGAGTGAGTTATGCATATATGATTTCAGCATGATTGCTGGTTGAAGGAACAAACCTCCAAATGAAATTTTTTTTTAACTGTGGTTCCATACTGCAGTATTATAAATTATTCAAATGAACTCACTATGCGTGTACTCGATAAAATACATCTGACCTTTGAATTAATGGTTATATAGAAAGATAAATAGGCATAAAATTTGGAGCCAGGAAATTATTTTATCCTTCAGTTTAGACATCTCTCTGAGCTCGTTTTGAAATCTTTACAATTAATCCAATTAATCCAATGTAACTACCCAACTTGTGTCCAGCTATGTAAACAAATCTATGAATTTGAAGTAAAGATAGCATTTTCTTTTATCTTCATTTTAAAGTTTAAGATAAGTTTAAGATAATCAGATATAGTTCTATTAATCAGGTTTTTGGTTTTTTTTTGTTTTTTGTTTTTTTTTTTTAGTATTTTTCATCGCTGTTTTGAATAAACCATCATTTCTGAGAGTAGAAATTGTATCTTTTGAGGAAAAAAAAAAGTCCAAGTTTCTCTCCCAGCTAGTGAACTGACAGCTTGTTTGCAGTGTCGCAGCAATAGTGACCATAAAACCCCCTATTAAAGCACACAGATTATAAACTGTGATCTTTATGTGGTGCTCTGTCCTGTGTTGCAGGGAATGTGTTTCTAAAACACGGCTCAGAGCTTCGCATAATTCCCAGAGACAGAGTGGGAGGACAAGGCGACTGATGCAGCTTTTCCTAGTTGACGGCATAATGACTCACCCAGCAGAATCATATAACACTTGAGACGCAGGAAACACCTCAGCATGTGTCATATTTAATTTCTGGCCCACAACTGACAGTGACAGAAAATATATAAAGAATATATATATATATATATAGTTTATATATATATATAGTTTATATATATATATATTTATAATAAATATATATATATATATATATATATATATATATATATATATATATATATATATATAAACTTATATATATATATATATATATATATATATATATATATATATATATATAAACTTATATATATAAAAAACGTGATGACATGCACAAACTTGCATGCTCCCTGCTTCTTCGTTCTCAGTCAAGTTACTTTTTAAATTTTTTCATCTGTAAAGATTGGAATGATATCAGGGGTACCCCGAGATCCCAAGTAATTATTATACACAAACATAGCAGCTGTGTCCTGGGAAAGATTTAAGCTAAGATTAAGAAACAACTGAATCAGCAGTTATAGTTTTTGTATCTTTGTAAATGACAATAAACGATCAGTATGACTAACATTACATGCCTATTTTGCAATGTTTACTTTTGTTTGTAATAGCATTGTGAATATGGTAATATGAGAGACGAAGCTTTTTTTTTTTTTTTTTTTTAAATATATGTACAACATGCTTTTAAGGACCATTATCATCATATTTTGTGGCTGCTGATAAAGGCAACATGTCTGTTCACTTCAATTATTCTTTTTTGTCAGGCACCTGTTGTCAGAGAAGTATTCCTCAAACACTAGATAATTAGACTTGCATCATGGATCTGTACTGAATTTGTATTGTGGACCAGATTCTTTCATAACTACAAGAACATAGATATATATCTACAGATCTTTTTTTTTTTTTTTTTGGCTAATGTAAAGAAACTGTTTGTTCAGCTGTCAAACTGCAGGCACATGGAGCTTTGCTGCCCTCTGTCAGGTTATATTTTAACACTGGTTTGTATCCGCAATGTCTCGCCTTTGTATTCCAGACCATGTGTTATGTCCCATCTTCACACAATAAATGTAAAAACTCACCCTGAGTAATCTGGACTTTTTAACATGCAATGCTGTCTTAATTAGGGGCTGAGTGGCAGGTGATGGGAGAACAAGACAGGCGTCCAAAAAGCTTAGACTGAAATGCAGAGGTCCCAGAATGTGTCACGGTAGGTATCACAGAGATTAGGCTCATCCAAAACCTAAAACAATGCTTTTCATCTGGGAAATGAATTAAGTGTTTGATCGCAGTCTTTAGTCCTCTGCCTTTTTCTTCTGGCAGGATCTGCTCACAATTTGTAAAATCACTGAATGGAAAATATACCTTCACATTAAGTCTCCAGATTGTCCCCATCCAAGATAAAACTAAACAAAACAAAAGCATGACTAATAGGTGGACCAGGAGTTTGTGCTTTATTGTTTTTCTCTGACTGATTAATGAGGGATTGCAGTTCATTATCCCTTTCACATTAATTATTATGATGTGAAAAGGCCTGAATCATTTGTTGCTGAATTGGTTCTCTTTTTCCACCCTGGAAAAAAAACAAAATGGATACGTGGTAATAGAATAATGGAGCGTGCATGTTGTAAAACACAAGAGAGAGCTCACCGTCCATTAGGATGCAGACTCAGATGGTGGGGAGGAGCAGGAAGGCCATCACAAATGGATTTTCTCATTTATTTTAACCCCAAGTCACTGCTGGGCACATTCACTAAAAATGTACTTCTTAAATGACAAAGGACCGGAGAGTGCCTTGCATTAGACACATTTTTGGCCTCGGTGCTCTTAATTCTTAACGACTGCAGTTGTTTGAAAAATAATATCTACTGGCAAGAGTTATGTATACCTGAGTAAAAATTTCAGTTTGAATCCTAAAAAAATCTTTGTGTTTCTACAGATCGGATGGATGTTTTCAGGCCAGCATAAATATTTGATATTTTAACATGCTGACTAAGTACAAGACAAAAGATAACATGGAGTCATTAAAATGAAAGTAGTAAGAAATTAGCTAATTCTCCGGTTTTGTGCTCTTTTAGGCATGAAATTAAAATTTCAGTCTCAAACAAAATGAGTGCTGCAGTTCAATCTTTATGAGCAACGGAGTTGAAAGATGCTTTATAATCAAATTTCAGGCTGAGCGCTCTGTCCTGCGCCAAGTTTCCGGATGAACTGCTGCACAGGTGGACCCGTGGCTCACGGTGCCACCTGGATGAAGTCCCGACTTGGACTCGCACAAGAGGAGAACGCCCTCTGATCCGCCACTGCATCGGCCCCGGCACTTTTCCAGGCTTCCGCAAGTCCATCGTGGCTCCCAGGGAAAAACCTTTTAGGGCAGCCTCCAGAAAGACCAATGACACAACACCGACTGCTGGCTCCGCAGAATCTCCAGGCAGATGTTGGATGATGATGTGGCTGGGAGTCACTGCAACCGTGAGAGTCCCTTCAGTTGAGATGAGGCAATGCAGAGAGTGGCTACATATTTTGAGTTGTACAAAATTTGACACCTAAATATTATATTTTATTACACTGTATTACATTTTAAAACAGTAGCTTATGATTGGTTAATGACACATTAGACAAAATTGATTAAAAAATTCACAGAAAAAACTTGAGAAATTTTAAAAACATTGATGATTGATTGAAGTTGTGTCACAACTTCACTTGATCTGTCTTCTGTTGGGTGGCGGTTTTCCAGTTTTTTCACGTGTTTTTGAGGTGTTTGTTTTTCAGTTTGAAGACAGAGAACACAAGGTCTCAGGGTCAAGACAGAGATGATGAGGAGTGAGGGACAGGATGATCACACAGTGGAGGATCGTGTAGCGTGTGTGTGTGTGTGTGTGTGTGTGTGTGTGTGTGCGTGTGTGTGTGTGTGCGTGCAAAAAAACAGAGAGAAAACTTGTGTCACACCGACTGATTGATCTGTCTTGTGTTCAAACTCAGTCCATACGCAACTCACGATCTGAGGAGGTGAGCGGTTTGGGGTTTCCAGCAGTGTTTTTAGTGTCTCAGTTTGAAGACAGACATGCAGACAGACAGACACACAGGGGCGGGACAGGGGGGACAAAAAGTAGTATGACTTGATTCAGTGGTGTGTGTGTGTGTGTGTGTGTGTGCGTGTGTGTGTTTGTGCGTGCGTGTGTGTGTGCGCGAGAGATGAATATATGGAGGAATCAACACCCACTTGCTATAAAATGGGTTTTCCCACTGACTCCTCCATCTTCTTTTCCCCAAACATTTGTGACCCCACTTTCGTATAAATGACATGCTGAGCGTACTCCTTGGCCTCCCATTAAAGGCAGCCAATCTAAAATGAGATCTGGTGGTCCTCCACAAACACGGCATAGATAAGACCAGCACTGTGGCCACAGGTCAGTGAGGCATTTAAGAAGTGTGGAACCAGGGAATGGAAACAGCTGCCCCAATCTGACAGTCAATCCAGCTCATTTCACTTCATTCCCACACATCTGTCACTCAAACATGTGCAGCACATGTGTATATGCAGGTGTGTGTGTCTGAACTGTGTCCCGCATCGCTTCAAACCTCAGTCGCCAGACAGACACAGCCAGGTGGTATCACACTTAAGGGATATTGATTAAAAGGCATTTGAGATTCCACATCAAGATGAACTAATTACAGCATATTAAAGACCTAATTCTGCCCCCTTCTGTCTTAAAACCAGTATGTCAGCTGGAGAAAAAATCCCATGCGGGAGCACAGACATGGTTAAGCTGCACGGATTCATGTTCTTGTGTCTCTTCCTCCGCAGAATGACAGCTGGTTAGTCTTGATGGAGTACAGACACTTAGGCAACTAGCATATTTAGACATGCTGCACATTTCTACGATTCAGCAATGAAACCGAACCCTCCACATATCCCAGCCAAGGGGAAAATACTTCATTATCAAAGATCTGAGAACCTGATATCCTTGGGCTAAAATGAGATGGATAATGTGGCCTTAAAGAAGGGTTGCACTATCTCTTGGTCTTCAAATATTAAAACACACCCAAACCCAGTTTTTAATCATTCTTAGTGGTATTTTTTTTTTTTTTTGAAATGCTGTAAATGGTTACTATTTTCCTGTGTCTTTTGAAATTAAAGATGCTCAATAATTTATTATTAAGCATCTTAATTTTTGATATAAATCAACATTTTTACTGTGATATTTAACTAAGCATTTGCGGTACTCTTCTCAAATGCAAATGGATAATAAACCTTTCAACATTAATAGCACATCTTGTAGAGAAAAGGCCAAAAGGTGACTCATCAATCTACTACCTGATGAGGTCATGGAAAATACCTTCAGCCTCCTACCACCTCTCTCTTGCTGTATTTGCAAGGCTATTTAAGTCTCTAGAATAACACATAAGCTGAAGATGATCCATGTTCAAAATGTTCCCTTTATTTTCACATTTGTAACACAATGTCACCTTTTCAACATGACATGAATCAATTTTTTTGTGTATCCGAAGAACCTCTTCTAGTTTTTCTAAGTGTGTAGAACTTCTTTCTGTGATGGGGTTATTCACCTTGGCTACACGCACCTGGTCCCCTTTTGTAAGCCTGGAGTCAAAAGTTCAAACCTTTTCACATGGACATTTATAACAGATATTGTATGTCATGCTGTCAGACTCCTGAAGCCTGCTGTTTAAGTTTAATTGTGATAAAGCGTAACTGAACATATGAAGTTTTTCTGGCAATAAGCAGCACTGACACTAGTAAGCTAAGTAACTTAAGATTCCTCCATCTCTAATATGAACAATAGCAGAGATGGAGGAATACAGTATGATCCTCTGCAATACCTGAGACTACATTCAAATAAAGTGCTAATTGATTAAATGTACTATAGGTTGCGAGAATGCACTGGGATTTCACAGGATCTGTACTGTTTTTCAGAAGCAAAAGAGAAAAAAAAAAACAGTTAATAGTCGCCTCACTCCTTTAAGATAAATGGTCTCCTAAATCTCCTGGGGAAGTCCTAGAGCTATCTTTTATAATCCTCTCCTTCTTTGTATCCCTTCTCTCTCCACACCAACGTTCTGTACCAATGTGTATAAAGAGCTTGTGGGAGTGTTAATAAACAAGCTTGGAGAGTGTGTTTTACGGACACCACAGTCAGAGGCGAGTTTAGCTTGTTTGTGGTATATACATGAAGCTTGGTCGCAACAGAAAGAGCAAAGTCTTAGCCCGTCTACTTAGCCATGCTAGCCGCATAGCCCTGTGGATGGCAATGTCACTGTCCGTCCACCGCTTGGGTCCAGGCTGAAATATCTCAGCGGCAATTGGATGGATTGGACATTCGTGGTCCCCAAACTATGAATCCTACTGACACTGGTGATCCCCTGACATTTTCTCCAGCATAAACATGAGGTTTTTGTTTTCAGTGAAATGTCTGGACAACTATTGATTGGCTGGACATGAAATTTCTATCTGTGGTTACCATGACGATGAATTGTAAGAGTTTGTTGATCCCCTGACTTTCCCTCTACCACCAGCGGCAGGTTGACATTTGCAATTATATTGAAATGTCTTGACAATGTCTTGGATGGATGGGCCATGAAATTAATGCATATTCATGTTTCCCTCCAGATGAACTGCAATCACTTTGGTCATCCTCTGAGATGCAATCTGGGGTACACCAGGGCAAAATTGTGTAGGACCAAGTAGCTGCAAAGCTAATCACATTCCCGTCAGCTTCAGCCGTACTCGGTGTTTAGTGCTAATTAGCAAATGTTGGTATGCTAATATAGCTAAGCTAAGATGATGAACATGGCAAACATTATAAACCGCTACACATTAGCATGTTAGAGTTGTCATTGTGAGCATGTATGCATAAAGTTAGCATTTAGCTCAAAGCACTGCTGTCCCTTTGCACAGCCTGACAGAGCTATCTTTGTGGCTGTAGACTAGTCTTGTTATATGTTGAGGCCCGAGTGCGTAATGAGTCACCTAGGAGTGCATAATGAAATGATAAGTGATTAGAATTGTAGCTACGGACAAAATTGATTACAATATTTTAAATACCAAATACTACTAAAACTACAACAAATAATTATAATAATAATAATAATTATAAAACTGACTTCAAAATGCTTCTTCTAAACAAATCATCATTATGAGACCTTAAGTCAAGCACATTTTTAGTCTCCCAACCCTAATTTAAGCGAAGGTATGAATGTGTGTTCCTCCAACGGGAGCCAAAAATCATTCCTAGCATTTGCCAGAACTCACTTGGTCAGTTAAAGCACGACTGCACCAATTTTACACATGAAATTCAGTTTTCACAAAGAGTACTTTTTCAGCCTGTGAAAACAGTTGTGTAACGTCCTCTGTGGTTCTGGAGTGAACTCTCTAAAGCCTGAGAGGAAGACCTAACGGTGTCATCAGGATTATCTCGGTTTGGGCTTGACACCTACATTTTTTTCAGGAAGCCTGCGTTACAAACTGGAGGAGTGGGGTTTGAAAAGAAACTGGTTATTAGGAGGCAGGGAGGCTCTGGCGAAAGACATGATCTAGCTGCATTATGGGCATTGTAGGATTTAGCATTGTAGTTTAGTAACCCCAGCTAGGATAGCTTAGCCCCTGTCACTGACGTACCGTCCTCATCTTCCACCTCTTTTCACTCTGCAGTGATTTGTGAGGAATGAGAAGTCCAGGTTCATACCACATTTAGCACAGTTTTAACACAGGTGAGTCTGTTTGTCACACAGTAACAGTGAACGCCAATGCGAACGCTAGAGCTCACTGGTGCACTTTTATGAAATGTCAGAGAGTCTGTGTGCATATGTGTGTATTCATTTGTGTGTGTGTGTGTGTGTGTGTGTGGTTGTGTGTGTGTCTGTGTGTGTACAGCAGGTGTTAGTGGACAATGAACAGCTCATTGGAACAAAGGAAAGAGCAGAGCTGGAGTAAAGGGAAAGGGTGTCATACAGAATGCTGATAGCCCTCAAACCAGCTGCACTGTCTGTTCTGACCCTGACTTCAGCTGTTACAGTTGCTTTGTCATTAGCCACTCAGACTCTCTCTTTCTCTTTTATGACTGCCTTTAGCGGTGCTGCTTTCACACAGTTTCTGTGTACTATTTATCTCTGCGAGGTGGATGAAACCCAGAGAGCAGATACTGTAGATGCCCGTAATGTCAAATATCAGTGTGAACGTCCTCTCACTGGAGTAAGCTTTGCAAATGAAACATGGAATTCATCGTGTACCATCTGAGGCCTCTGATTTGCTTCTGTAACTTTCGTATTACCGTACGTGTGTAAATTTGGTAACCCCTCTGATTCTGTTCACCTCTAACAGCCCTGAGCCAGCAAACACTTTAATATGATCAGTGGAAATAATAACACCGGGATGCCTGAGAAAATTAACAGAGAACGTTTTATATTCTTATGCTTGACCTACTGATGCATTATCCTCATTTTGCCTTCATTGCAACTTGATAAATGCCAATGGCCGGTAACCCGTCGCACTTGGCTCCTGAGCTGCTTCCTGGAATGCTGCTGCCGCTCCTCACCACCAGAGCGCAGTAGTCTATAAAAAAATATAACACCTGGGCCTTCCCTGATAATTTAGATGGAAAATCATGACTGCATTCAAATGACTGATTTGCCTTATTCAGTTTTTCAGTGGAGGTGTTTCTTTTCTTTTTCTCACACTACTGAAATCTTTTGTTTATACTGTAAGATGGCAGTTAATCTGCAAGAGCGCATTTATGCAGCCTTAGCTGCATCTACAGTGTAACTAATTGCGCAGTAGGTAAGCAGTATTTAGTCTCAGGAATATGAACAGTTTAATTTGTTCTTCACCATGGGCCTTCTATTCTCATTTGTACTTAACTCCAAAGATTTATGTAAGAATAGAAAGAAATTAAAGTGGAAGTCTTAAAAATATACTAAGAAGCACAGAATGTTTCACCAGTTTAAAAGTCTTCTCTTCTCTTCTCTTCTCTTCTCTTCTCTTCTCTTCTCTCCTCATACTGATCTTTGGTCCTTGTTACAATTCACAATAGCAAGAAAATGCTGCTCAAGTACTGTAACAACAACATGAACAACCACTGCAAATTGACACTGCCTGTAGGGCTGAAGGCTGAGTTCTTTGTCTGGTGCGAGATGGAGTGTGGCAGGCTTGTCCCTTATTAGACTCATCACCTCTGTGAAATCACATGAAATGGAGAGAATACGCTCTGTAGGGGGCATGTCACAAAGCCAACTAGCTGGAAGAAATTTCACACACGAGCTGTAAACAAGTCATTAAGGGCCTAACAGTTCAATATAGAGGCTGGTCTACATATTAAGGCACAAAACACACCAATGAATATCAACCTGGGAAACTAAACCCGCTTTGCCAAACTAGAGTAGCAGGTATTCCCGAAAGGCGTGGGGACAAAATAGAGTGGTTTTGTTTTAACTCCAGAAAGTAGCAAAGTGGTTCACTGAGAGTCTTGATTGTCTCTGAAGGACTTTTCTCACAGTTTTTCAGGCTATTAATCTAGAACCAGATTCACAGATGCAACAGATATTTACCCAATTCTCCCCTAATTCATGATAATAACCTTGTTCCTCTAACTGAAAGTCAAAAGCCTACAGGAGCATTGTCATCTGTAATGTAAATGAGAGTGCGAGACGCAGGAACAAACTGGCAGTTCCACCAGACGGCAAACATCTACCAGAATGGCACCATGTGTAAACTCACACGGTCATTGTGTGGATGATTACAGAGCAGCGGCGGCGCGGAGATGCCTGTTTAGAGAAAAGAGTTCCCGGTGCGTCCTCCGAATGCCTACATTTTCGCGACTGTAATATGGGAACAAAGACGGACCAGATGTGAATCTGGGTGCGTTTGTATGCCCTCGTGTGAATGCGTGTGTGTCCGAGGGTTGGAGGTGGGGGTGGGGGTTCCCATCACACTTTCAGCTGACCCAGACAAAAAGTAATTGCAGGCTGGAAATGCAGCGAGGGTAAAATCAGTGGTTTTGCCTGTCAAGCCCTTGCTTTCATGCATGGGTTTTCCGCAAGAAGCAACAGGTTCTGCGCAGTTATGGAGATAGTGAGGACAAAGCAGTGAGTGACAGGAGGCCCGCTCCTTTCATTGACGTTGACTGTTGAAAGCATGAGAGTCAGCTGTGTGATCAAAAACAAAGGTACTTATTAAGCTGAATGGCCCCTTCTAGGGAGTTATATTACATTACTGCATCATTATTCATGATGCATTGATATGTAAAGAGCATTTTAATGTCCTAGCTGGTTGAGCAGAGACTGATTTGAGCTACTGTATGTGCTGCTGTTTAGTTCAAACTGTAGCAATGCCTCATATTTTGAAAACTGATCAAATATTTTATATATCAAATTAATGTGCAAAGTCACTATAACTGATAAAATATAGTAGAGGAAAAAATGCTTTATTTCCACCTGAAATGTAGTGAAGAAGAAGTGTAAATATAGCATAACATGATAATTCTCAAGTAAAGTGAAAGGAATCCATACATATAGTTGTTTCATTTCCGCCACTCTGAGAATGTGTCTTAAATACTGTATATTCACTGTATGACTGTATAACACTTCTACACATGAACATTTTTCTTTGGGGTTTTAAGTCATTTTTTATTTAAAGTTTGTTCAAATGGGGCCAGGAGTGATGTTCTTCTAAAGTGATTTAACAAAATAGCAAAACAAAAAAAAACCAAAAAAAAATCCCACTGCGTTCAAGATGCAGAACATGGTGCTCTTCCTTGGATAACTGGTGTTGTGCATGGACTCAAACAAACCATATTCAAAATGAGAGACAAATCGGAAGCAGAAAATGTTCCCAGGAAAATACTTCCACTGCCACACTCAGCTCTGTCACAGCATCACGGATTAAAACTCCTACCTCTTGATTCTGGTGGGACCGAGGTGTGCGTGGGTGGTGAGTGTCTACAAACAAACTAAGTTTCCTCAGTGATGCGCCGTCACATTTTAGGGGCTCAGCCCCGCGGCGAGAGTCTGCATTGTTTTCTTAGCAGCTATTTTGGGACTTTGATGAGGGCTTTCTAATGGTTACATCTCCTGGCAACAAGATAATGTCATTTGCTCCGTGCATTTACACATCCAAGCAATAATAATCTTCAGCAATTTTTATATTGCCCAACAAGAATCAAACAAAAATCGATTCAGATGAATCTGCGCTGGTGTGCTCCTGCTACTGAATGATAATGTGTACTACATTGGTGAATATTCATTTGGCTTTTAGTGGTACATGTGGGTCCATGAATTAGCTTTTATGATAATTAGGGATTGTTTTTGCCATTTGTGGCAGGCATGCCAAGACTTTATGCAAATGCAGCAAACCCGATGGGTTCCTAACCCTCATACTGTCTTATTAGCCTACATGACAGTTTTGAATCTTTCACACTCCCATGAAGGCTCGAACCCCAGGATCTCCGTGTGTGGCCTTATCGCAGCGGAGCAGCCGCTGTGCAGAAGGAACCCAACATCTCGCACTGTATGAATATGTCATGAATCTGAGGCTGGACTTTCCAAAAGTTTCAAAGTGCTTGGTAGGTGATAGAGACGAGCTGCAAGGGTTTAGCCGGAGTTTCGGTGCTAATTAAGTCAGATAGGAGGAGAACAAATGTTTGTGAGATACTAGACATCCAGGGAGTCGAAATAATTGGCGTCACTTACAAACAGGTGCTCATCACGCCATCATATGGACTCCCTTAGAACTTCTCCTATAGAAAATAATTTTGCGGGAAACAAACATTGTAGCTTAAAGTTCCATATGAAAATGTTCACTAGTCTCTAAATATTTCATCCCAATAAGGATATTTTTTTTACATCCCTCCTTTGTTCCTTAGCACTCCCTCTGTCTCTCATCAGACTTTAGCATTCAGTGTAACCTGTCTAAATGTGCTCGCTATTCACAGAACGGACCCGACGCGCATGGTGTCTGAGTGGTGTCTCTCGTGCAAAGTCACAAGAAGAATGTCCTAGCACATATAAAGAGTATGACAGCTGGACGAGCTGGTGGCGGCATGTACTTTGAAATAACAAGGCACTAGAGAGCCCTCTAATCACCTGACGTTTTAAACGTAGGTGGTGGAGAGTCAAGAAGAAAATGTGGTCACAAGCAGTACTTCTCAGGTTCAGGGTTATGTACGAGGATCGTTGAGACTCAAGGCTGTCAGGTTTGCAAGAGCAGCTTTTTAAATAATGAAATAATGAAATTTGGAGGCAGTTTCATGAGAACAGGAAAATCGTTCAAATGCCATGAATTGTTATGTGTGTTCAGTTCATACATAATGGCCTTGGTATTACTTGTTACATATTCACATTGCTGATACTCCGTCCCTCCTTGATGAACTTTTGTAACTTCCTGAAAAGTACACCATGTTTCTCAGTCACTGTACGACTTTTTAACACAAACTTCTGACTGACTTATATTTGATTAATGGCAGCCATGCTTTTCATTTCACCGGGACTGTTGCCAACGCCACTTCAAATCCCTCTCCACAAATGCTAAATATCAGATTAAAAAAAAAAAAAAAAAAAAAATCAAAAAGCCTGTTTGCAGATCAGGGGGAGAGAAATGGATTTATTCTCTCATGACTTAGCCTTGACAGATGTTTCAACTTGCTGTACAAATTCCCCCCCTGGACCACCATGGTCTGGCAAGATGGATTTTCTCCCGTCTTAAAAACCAATTTGCACCATTTTTTAAAATTATTTTTTGGTCCCAACGTAATGCGCATTTCACATCAGCACGCTTGTGGCAATGCTTTGGATTCTCGTTTTTTGCATTATATTGCAGTTTACTGATGTAGACTGACAAGGACAGGGTCATTCTGTCTCCAGCCTACCGGGCAATGAGAGGTTCTTACAGTTTTTCTGTTTTTCTTTCTTACTTTTTTCTTGCTTGAGGGAAGGTCACCATGTTTCAGAGTTCCACATTCAACTGCTTATTCACCACAAAATAAACTGCAAAAATAAATGAATAAATAGAGGGATCTAAGCATACATGAATAAGAAATAAGCAGCCCACCCTTTCGCTTTCATCGACGTATTAAAACATTAGCTTTTTGCAGGAGGTTTGGAGTTAGAGCAAATGAGGAGGAACAGCGGTGAGGATTGTTAAGCCAACAAGGAGCAGACTGGCAGTGCCCCTTTAGGGAATAATGCCAAAAGACTTGTAAAAGTTTATCTCATCAGTATCACATCTCATCTCTAAAGAATTGTGGCCATGCCTTGGATAACTGATCCCTATCTCCTTTTTTTTTTTCCTTTTATTGAATTATAGCACTAACTATTTCTAAGCTCATTTAAGAGTTTTTTAAGTAAACCGTCTGAAAGAAAATCATTTTCAGGCTCTATGGATTTTTGCCAAACTCAATAAATACCACGATGTGCAAAGTCATCTGTAGTTACTGGACATGTTTAAATTAACCCTTTGGATTCACTGGACTGTCTAACAGTAGATACATGAAATATTTGGATAGAGGAGAGAGAGACTTAGATAGACTAAGTTAAACTAGTCTATCGTCGAAGCAGTAACATAACAAAGTCAGTGGAGTTAGCAAACTTTGTCTTTCTTTCTCGCTCGGAATATATTGAAAGTCGGTTCAGCCCTGGGGTTACAGTCTCGACATTTCTTCCAAAATCCTCAGCGTTTCTGTTTGCCCACAGACGACATGATTATATGATTTGTGTTGTGTTGAACTGATGAGCAATACTTAAATAAGCTATTTTTCCTCAGTGCAGGAGTATCTTGGAATACCCTTATTATGTCTTGCAAGCATTTGTGCCTTCCACCTGCCCCGACGGGCGAGACTCAGTGACTGAACTCTATGAACTAAGTCACATCTGTGTACTTCAGCTCATCCTCTAGTCCCCGCCCCTCCCCGTGAATGTCGGCTGCACTGCCTATTGCCGACCGGGCTGAGGTACCGAGCCCTAAAAAACCCTCCAATATGTGCCGAGATGGGCGGTAGCGCTTTTACGCAGGCTCCCGAGTGTCTGAAGTTAAAACTCCTGCGCGCTATTCCGTGTCCGGGGTCCGGGCGGACAGATGCATGGGGGCAACAGCGTAGGCATCCCGCTTGACTCCCGACACTTTGGGAATTTTTTTCCCCTCGTGGAGCAAAAAAGACCGGAGTATTTCCCAACATCACGTTGATAGAGTGACTCTTTTCGGATGGTTTGGATCACATCCGTTGCCAAGATGTTGCTCTATAGACTTCTCCTGTGTTTTTCAGCAGCGGGAATTGGTTTCGCACAGCCCGACAGCTCTGGATTATTTTACGCACTGAGATCCGAATTGTCAGAGGATGCGATCTTAGTGGCCAACAACGGAATACGCGTGCCTTTCGGGAGGTCGGTCTTCGTCGATCCCATTAACGATCTGGTCATTCAAACTCAGCCGGGGGATCGATGCAGCATCACCGTCCTGGATAACGACCCGCTCGCACAGAGACCGGGGCATCTCTCTCCCAAGAAGTTTCCGTGTGATTTCGGTCCCAATGATGTGACGTACTCCCACTATGGGTCCCGGAGCCCAGCTAGAGACAGAGTGAGGTTGCAGCTCAGGTACGACGCGCAAACCGAAACCGTTATCATCCCGTTTATGATGGAGGTGGAAGTAGTTTTTACGCAGCTAGAGCTACTCACCAAAAACATGCCTCTCACTGTTGATAATCTCAAGGGGACCAGTAATCCCATCGATAAGAAGACTTTAGAGTTTACCTACGATAGAGACTCTCACAAATGCGAGGTGGCATCCCTGTCTAGCGGCAGCGCTCTGCCGAGATATGGAAGACTCATCGACGGGGGTAAACTTTCCAAAATGATGGACTGTGACGAATTCACTCAAACTGACATCCGCTATGAGCACACGTCTGACCGCAAGTCTCCCAACAGGGATTATGTTCCCATGGTTGTGGAGCTGCATGACAAGGAAGGCAACCTAGTGAAACAGGAGTATTTCCATCTCATGATTCGCATCAAGGAGGGAGAAGAAAACACCCCCCCCAAACCCAGCTTTGTGTCCATGATGATGATGGAGGTCAGCCAGTTTGTCATGACTGCCCTCACCCCTGATATGCTCGCTGCAGAAGATGCAGAGTCGGACCCAGATGAGCTTATTTTCAACATCACCTCTCCCTTATCTTATGAGGAGGGCTACATTGTCAGCACTGATGACAGAAACCTCCCCATCACATCCTTCTACCAGAGAGACTTGCGTGATCTGAAAATAGCTTACAAGCCCCCTTCCCTGGACTCAGACACTGAGAGGATTTTTCAGCTCGAGTTCGAGGTGGTAGACACAGACGGGGCCGTCTCAGACCCCTTTGCGTTTATGATCGTTGTGAAGCCGATGAATTCTTTGGCCCCTGTTGTGACACGTAACACGGGTCAGCTGCTGTACGAGGGGCAGTCTCGGCCTCTCTTCAGCGACCACAACTTGGAGATCAGCGATGAAGACAACCTCGACGCTGTCACCATCACGGTGGTGGATGGGCTGCGCCACGGAGACCTCATGGTGCTGGGCTCTCACAGGAAATTCTTCACACCTGCTGACCTCACGACAGGAGCTGTTGTGTACCAGCACGATGGGAGTGACACATACAGCGACAACATTGTCTACAAGATGACGGACGGGAAAAACGAAGTAGAATTCCTTTTCCCCATTACAATCGTTCCCACTGATGACGAGCCACCAATTATAAATGCCAACACTGGCCTGGTGCTATTCAAAAACCAGATGATGCCTATATCTCCCCTCATGCTCAGTGCTGCCGATATTGACTCCGAGGACTCAACTATTAAATTCACTATTGTCCCTCCCTTTTCTACAATTGGCACAGTGCTCCTAAGGCAGTCAGACGCCCCTGAGGATCCCTCCTCTTGGAAGTTCAACGGTGAAGATGAAGTATATGAGAAGGAGGTGACAGAGTGGCTTCAGAAAGATATCACTGATGGAAAGTTGTTTTACAAGCACACAGGCCCTCACAACACAGATACCATCATGGATCAGTTTGTGTTCACAGTTCAGGATGACAATGACCCCCCAAATGAGTCAGGAGAGAGTGCATTTATAATTCGGGTTTTGCCTATCGATGATGTACCCCCTGAGCTGTTCCCCGGCACCACCCTGCAGATGACAGTTCAGGAGTACAAGCTCACTCACTTTAGCAAAGAAGTTTTGCGCTACACCGATTTGGACTCTGAGGACCGTGACCTCAAATACATAGTTATCCAGCCCCCGACAGATACAGATGAAAATAACCCGGTTGTGTTCGGTTCTTTGGTGCTGACAGACAGCCCGGACACTGAGGTCACAGAGTTCACACAAGCTCAAGTTAACCATCATAAGATATCCTTCGGCCCCCCGAATGTTGAGCTTGGAATCACAGCCCACGTTGTGCAGTTTCGTTACACTGTTGAAGACACAGCTGGGAACAGTGTAGAAGGGGCTTTCACTATCTACCTCCAGCCCGTCAACAATAAACCCCCTCAGATTACAAACACTGGCTTTACTGTGTTTGAACGCGGCATGCACATCATCACCATTGCTGAGCTAGACGCCACAGACCTTGACACAGAGAGTCAACAGATTACATTTACTCTAAGCCAGCCCCCTAAACATGGCCAGGTCCAGGCTGCATTCACTGACCTAGAGAAAAAGGGGGTTTTCAGACTTGAGGATATCTCAGAGGGGAAGATATCATATATTCATGGTGGGGAGGAGACGCTGAGTGATGAATTTCAGCTGGATGTGAGCGATGGGTTCCATGTTGTAACCGTGACGGTCAAAGTTAATGTAAAGCCTGTCGATGATGAAACGCCAACTGTCAGCCTACCTGAGGGAACAATTGGGTCTCATATGGATGTGCTGGAAAACGGAGCCACAGAAATCACAACTAATGTCATTCAAGGCCATGATGATGACACAGATGACCTCCAGCTGACCTTTATTGTGGAGGATCCTCCAGTTATGGGTGAAATACTGGTTAAAGGAGTGCCTGCTACTAGGTTTACACAGGCTGATATTATCAATGGTGTAGTTGTGTACGCACACATCGGTGGCGAGATAGGTCTGACCTCTCAGCAGGATGGCTTCAATTTGACTCTTACAGACATGTCCGATGATTGGACAGTAGGTGGCAATAAGGTCAACGGAGTCCATGTACGAGTAACTATCCTTCCTGTTGACAGCCAGGCCCCCGAGGTTGGTGTTGGGATTCAATTCAGTGTCATTGAAGGGGAGAAATACGCCATCGGCCCTCAGCACTTGGATGCTGATGATAATGACACTCCAACAGATGAAATCCTTTGCACCATCATCGTCCAGCCCACTGCTGGCTATGTGGAAAATATATCGCCTGCCCCAGGCTCAGAAAAGTCCAGGTCAGGAACAGCTATCACTGCTTTTACCATCAGAGACATAAAGGAAGGGAATATCTACTATGTGCAGAGCATTCACAAAGGGGTAGAGCCATTGGAGGACAGGTTCACATTTAGGTGCTCTGATGGCATCAATTTCTCAGAGAACCATTTCTTCCCAATAGTTATCATCCCTGCAAATGATGAAAAGCCAGAGATTTATTTGAGGGAAATAGTCGTGATGGAGGGGATGAACATCATCATTGACACCCCGATTCTGAATGGGGCTGATGCCGATATTCCACCTGAGGAGCTGATGTTCATCATTTCCAAACCCCCCAAACACGGTGCCATTTTAAACCAGCTACCCACAGGCTCAGTTCTGGTGACTAATTTCACTTTAGAGCAGATCAGGGAGGCATCAAGTATTATTTATGAGCATGATGACTCAGAGACAACAGAAGACAGCTTTGATGTAATTCTGTCGGATGGAAAATACTCTGTGCAGAAAACAGCCATGGTTATGATCGTTGCTGTTGATGACGAGACACCCCGAATGCTTATCAACGATGGTCTGGAGGTGGAAATTGGCGAAACCAAAGAGATCAACAACAAAGTGCTCAAAGCGACAGATCTAGATTCAGATGACAGTACGCTCACATATATCATTCGGTTTGGGCCTAGTCAGGGTCTCCTGCAGAGGAAAACTCCATACGGGTCTCTGGAGAACATCACCCTCGGCATGAATTTCACACAAGCTGAACTCGACGAAGGGCTTATAGTTTACACACACAACGGACAGGAAGGCATCCGAGACTTGGTCAAATTTGATGTCACAGATGGAATGAACCCACTAATTGATCGCTACTTCTACATCACTGTGGGCAGCATCGACATGGTCTTCCCCGATGTCGTCAGTAAAGGCGTGTCTCTGAGGGAAGGTGGCAGAGTGACTTTGACCACAGATCTTCTCAGCACTACCGACCTCAACAGCCCTGATGAGAACTTGGTCTTTACTGTCACAAGGGCTCCCATCAGGGGCCACTTGGAGTGTACAGATACCCCTGGGATGCCCATTGTGTCTTTTACTCAAATGCAACTGGCTGGCAGTAAGATTTACTACATCCATACCTCTGATGATGAGGTGAAAATGGACAGTTTTGAGTTTGAAGTCACTGATGGCTACAATCCTATATTCAGAACATTCAGAATCTCTATTGTGGATGTTGACAATAAGAAACCTGTTGTGACTGTAAATAGTCTCGTCGTCACAGAAGGGCAGATTAAGCTGATTACACCATTTGAACTCACTGCTGAGGACCAGGACACAGCTGAGAAGCTGCTGAAATTCACCGTCACCCAGTTGCCTGTTCATGGTAAACTCCTCTACAACCAGTCCACACATGTCACCAGCTTCACGAAACAAGACCTAAATGAAAACCTCATCAGCTACAAACACGATGGCACAGAATCATCAGAGGACTCCTTCTCCTTTACTGTCACTGATGGCACACACACTGACTTCTATGTTTTCCCCGACACTGTTTTTGAGACTCGGCACCCTCAAACCATGAAGATCACTATTGTGGCAATAGACAACGGCATCCCCCAGATTGTGTTGAATAAAGGTGCTCCCACTTTGAAGATCTTGGCCACAGGTCACCTGGGGTTCCCCATCAGCTCCAAAGTGCTGAGGGCAGAGGACAGAGACAGCAGCCCGGCCTCTCTGGTGTTCCACATCACCACCCAGCCCAAACATGGTTACATCATTAACCTGGGACACGGAAACAACTCCATCAACACATTTAGTCAAGGTAAGCTCTCATCAGCGTTATAACATGTTGACCTTTGCATGAATATTGCATGTGGATGTCTTAATCAGATGACAATCGAGTACTTGATGGTGCTTGACTGATGGTGGATGCCAGAAAAAAGAAAAAAAAACTGATTTCAAAATGTCATCTGTGCTATGTGGTAAACAAAATGGCATGAAATGATATTCTGACATGAAAAAAATGCTTTTCTCTGTTCAAGCATCTTAAAAACATTTTTCAAAAAGTGTGATTAATGTGCTTATTTTTTTGCAAATGGAAGTGGTTTTAGTCGTCATTTTTTTGCAGTCAAATAATTATAATACCCTAATGTGTAATGTGATACTCTTTAACTTAAGAGAAAAATGTTAAAGTTAAAAATCTCTGCAAATCCGTAAGCTTTGATTTTTCACACTGACTACAAAAGAGTTTAATTTATGGGGTAATAATGATTCATATGTGTGACAGGTGCTGGCTTGGGGATTTCAAGAGTTAATTTATGGGCCTGATTTAGATGTGCCTTGCTCATCAAATCATAATTAGCAGACCAAAGTTAGGGGCTGATGTTTCGCGCAAATGTCTTGTAGAGGGTTAGAGATGAATAATTTATTATTGCTGCATCTTTGGGGAGATGTTCACATCCGATGTTCTCTACAGTGGTTTGTTAAATGAAGCAGGACGGAAGTAGGGGATCATGTGAAAAGGTCAGTGCAGACCTTTTAGTGACAGGATGGCATTTGAGTTGCAACACATTTTGATGGTTTCACCAGGTCAGTGCAATTTGAAACAATTTATTGCAATTTGTGCATCTTAAAAGATTAGAAAACTAAAACCTCTCAACAAAAAACATTTCTATACACCAACAATATATAGAGAAAGATGTGCCACCCAAACTATGAATTTTTGCATGTGTCTCTGTCTGTTTATTAATATTAGAAACAGAATCAAGACAACAATGCCACTGATTGAGGGTTTAAAGTGATGCAATCAATGCAGTATTTCATATCATGCTGAGGCAATTATACACACAAGTAGGAACATTAATCTGCTTGTGCCACAGCTTGGCATAAGCACAGACAGCGGCTGAGAGCACGGAGGGAAAAAGAGCTCTTAAGTGTGCAGGAGACGGACACTTCTGACAACCACTGCGCGACTGCAGTCTGAAAAAAAGGGCACAGATGAGACAAGAGTGCAGCGACAAAGAGAGGCAAGGGGGCAGAGAGAGCAAGTAAAGTGGAAGGGAGTGCAAAGGAGACAGGAGAAAAGGGGGCAGGGTGGATGTGTAGGTGGCATGAGAGAAATAAAGAATGAGGGAAGGGGCGTGAGAGAGTGAGAACAAAATGGCTCGTCAGAGGAATCAGTCAGGTGAAAGAGACATTCTCTTGCTCTTTATTTACTCATCCTATTTCCAGGGCACATCCCACGAGACTTTCTCTTTAAATATTTGATGAACAGTGTGCCCCTGGTTCACAGTGTTGACTTAATATTTGCAAGGTCCTCAGGTTCAAGGCTGCGTCACAACACAGAGGTCCTTTCCTCGCAGCCTCTCCCATACGATCACATCGGTGCTCGCTAATGTGAAAAGATGAACGCTAATCCGACAGTAAAACGCTGTAATTGTTGCTTACATCGCTGCGCAATGTAAAGGGGTTATACGTTTTTTTGGCCGTGCTTCCACGTTAGAAGGGAAGCAGGAGAGGCGGCAATCGCAGGAAGCCACCTTAGAGGTTCAAGATGCGTCCCAGCCAGGAGTCAGGGGTTTATACTTTCATGAACCTCCTTCCTCTTACATCTATTATTGAAGGAGGTGGTTTCGCAGGGGCCAAGCCCTTTCACAGTCTTGATGATTTTTCTGCACTGTAATAGATGTTTCTGGAGAACGGTGGAAAAAAAAAAAATGCAGGCAGAGCCCTGTAATTCAGAGAAGCTGGAGAAACAGCTGTGGAAGTGTAGGTGCCCGCTGCTATCCTGTTTTTAACATTCTTACACCCGTCTGTCATTAAACGTCCACTGTCACCTGGTTTTGACACAGAGAGCTGGCAGGTCCAGGATTTAGATGATGTCTGTTGCCTTAGCTTGAGCTGCCTCGGATTTGAGGTGGTGGCCTTATCGTCCTGGATAACAGATGCATGACTTTCAGAATGCTTTCTCTGGTAGAAAATTGTTCATGCTGGGTGCTGATAAGGGATTAAATCAGTGTGATACTTGAGACCTGCTGTTACTGTAGCTGATATGGTGCTGAAGCAGGACAGCTTACATCTTTGAACAATTATGTGACAGAGAGAGTGTTTGAACAAGCCATAGAGCCATAATACAGCTTCAAAGTGGGTTTGAGGCTATTTTTGCAGCCAGCATGAAACTTCACATGAAAGTTTTTTTTTTAATCTTAAAATGCAAATTGTTTCATAAATATATATATTTAACCTTGGCACGGGCAAATATCTTACCTTATATACAATTTACGATTTAGCCTTCACCCTGCTTTAAGTCAGAGCAAGGTGATTGTTAAAATTTTCATCGTGCATCATCTCACATTGACACAACAGTGTAACACTTCAGTTTAAAATGCAGAGTGCAGTGGCCCTCATTTGCATTCTGTCATTAATTATATCAAAACATTTGTTGTTATTTGCTTGTCATCTCTGTGTGATCTTTGTGTTTGTCGTCCTTTGTTGGTTTTCAGGTGACAGGGTTTTATCACATTTGCACCAATTTCAGTTTTTTTTGTGCTTTTTCCAGCTCCGATTTTTACACCTGTTTTTATCACTTGCATGTTTTCTGAGACTCACAAAACAAAAAAACAAAACAAAGCTAAACTAAATTAAAGTTACTTTTCTGTTACAGCTGACATTGATGACCTGAACATCTGCTATGTGTTGCGGAATGAGGAAAATGCTACATCTGATCTTTTCCATTTCTCTGTTGAGGATAACGGTAAGATTTCACCTTTTATCTTTCGTATTTGCATTTAAGTTTTAGATACTTCTTCTTTATCCAGAGAGACTTAACACTGAATGAGCAGAAATATCCTGAATGTGTTTCCAAATGACATTTCAATGGAATTGTGATAAACACAAACTGGCTTAGGTGAAGATCAAACCTGTCACTCACCGGTTTTTATCCTCTCCCTGGGTGAATTTGGAACTCCTCTCTCTGAGTTTCTACGGTAGCTGTCAGGGTTCAGAGAATCACCTTTTACGCATACAGTGAGTCACAACTCATGATTGTGACTGCTATTTGCACTGACTTCATTTCATTCAGGATTTAAAAAAAAAAAAAAAAATCTGCATAGGTCAACAGAGGCCCTCCTCCTGTAACTGTAAGCTACAGATGACACTACGTCTTACTAGCTTACCGGTGGCTTCCAGTTTCATTAAAGATAGAAAACTGTTTTTGTGTTGCTGAGATTAACGCGTGTCATTTTCACAGTTCAATGATTTAATGAGACTGCCTGTGTAATTTGTGAATATGACTGCCGGATATGTCAAGCGGCATTAGTGTATATTCTGTCTTGATGCGAGGCTGATTTGTTATGGCTTTTTTCGTCCGCATAGAGAAGGGAATTTGAACCACCTATTGAAAAAACAAGCTATAAATGACTTGGTCCAAATTGTGCAAATGGCAGTATATGCACTCTTACCTCTAGAAAACTTGCAGAAAATAACAAGATGCTTTCATCTCCTCTGTATTTCAGTATCATATTTGTCTTCGTCTCTACTTCTCATGACTAACCTGAGATGCAGAATGACTGCTGTTTGCTAAGTTATGCACATGAAATAGCTACTTTTAATGTTGTAAATTTTGTTCTCTATGTGTGCTTGCCATGTGCACAAATTAGCATCCTTTTACTGAGGCTGCAGCTAATTAAGCAGTCTGCGGCTGGGAGCCTCATATAGGAAATTTCTGCAATTGACGGAGAGCTCAAGAGATGGCTGTAGTTGTTCAAGATCAGCAAGCTCAGGGAAGAGAACCAAACAAGTAATTACATTTCCAAGCATTTACTAAAGCTGCAATCCAATTCAAACTGTGAAAATCATTTGAGTATTTATATCAGTGAGCAGGAAGAATGAATCAAGAGGGAAAGCACAAGTATTAAGGGAAATGCCCTCCATGTGGGACAACAAACATATGGAGTGACATATAAAGTATTACAAATGTCTAGATTTCATCTAAAAAAAAAATCGACCACGATGAATGCTTTCATAAAACCTTCACATTGTGATTGAGGTTCAAGTTTAAATGTAATGACCTCAGAAACACAACTCCCAGTCCACGCTTGTTTTAAAACAGTCAGAAAAAAGGTTTATGGGTTTACTTCTTATTGACTTCTGCTCCATTTCTCTTTATTATTTTTTAACTAATTGACTGGTGCTCACTAAAAAAGAAAAAACCAGGTTGATTACATTTTCTCAACTCTGCCACAGCCTTACTGTACACGTCCAAATGTGCAACTACTTTTTTTTTGTGTGTGTGTGTGAAAGTTAGAAAAAAACCAGCAGAATGTGTAGTCACACTTATTACATGGCCGTTTGTGCCATTTGTGCAGTCGTCCCTTACATGCAAAGTAAAAAGAAGAGGAGTGTGTGTAATAGCACACGTGGTTAGGTACAGAATGCAGTTTGGAACAAGTTGCAAGTTTCTCCGGTAAGATAAGATATGATGGTAGTAAAGTAGAGACTAAGCACGCACAGAACGACTGATGGAGAGCGTCCTAAGCCTCCCATCATTGGGGTATTTGAAATTAATGGTATTGGCAGCGAAATTCTCAGCTTCACATTCAGAAACTCGTCCAAATAACACAATGCTTCTCTGGCTCACAGGACTACAAGACTATGTATCATTGAGTGTGAAATTAAAGTATGATGTTGAGGTCACGAGTCACTTTTCAAGGTTATTTTGTTCATCACCAGGGCTGGGTGGGCTCTTCAGTCAGAAAGGGATATAACTGTCATGTTTAGATGGTGATTTTGTCCTTCAGTTTAAAACTAATCTATGTCTTAAACGCCTACACCAAAAAATTGAATGTGCTTTCCAAATTACACAAGAAGAAAAACCATGTATTGCACGCTTTCATACTTTTCTTCTAAGTGCTAATGCACTTAGAAGAAAATGCTAATGTGTAGAAGAATAACAGTTTCTGAATGCACATGAAAGGAAAAAACATTGACTAATTGATTGTCCATGCGCCTGTAAAGTTCTTAGGTTTTTTTTCTTTTTCTCTGCTCCTTGCATTAGTCTGGTTTAAATAAAAAGGCCTGAGGCTTTTAAAAGGAACTCTGCACTTGAAGTATGTGAGTTTATATCAATCTATACGTTTTGACTGGATATACTTGGGCTTCTTCTCTCTCACGAGAGTTGGTGTTACTGCAGATTGTTTCTGGATATAGAATTTGCAAAGGGAAGCCATAAATATTTGACAAAAAACAAAACAAAAAATACACACACACACACACACACACACAGACACACTGTTAGCATACTGTTAAAAGGCAGCAGTACAGTAAATCACAGCAGTTGGTACAACAAAGTCTGAAGCATCCTTCTCAGTGTCTTCCTTCCCAAAACCCCCCAAATAAACTCCTCCTTGTCCACAAGCCTCTATTTTACAGGAACTGATCATTATGTTCTTGTCATGCATGATTGTACATGTAAGCAGTTTCACCTGTATATGCTGTATACTATGTTATAAAGATGGGTTAAAACACCAATCCACATGTGCACTCACGCAAACAATCCCACATATGCGTGCACAGCAGAGCACAGGGGGGTAGCCGAAAGCTAGGGGGTGGTCAGGCCTCCAGCACAAAGACATGTTTGATATTTAAGAGCCCTGGCAGCATTGTGGGTAATGAGAGCCCTGGGCGTCTGAGCCGGGCAGAGCTCCGAGGCAACCACTGGCAATTACGTGGCTCTATTACAGGCTCATCTACAGGGGGAGAGTGGCAGGAAGCACCTTCTGTCACAGGTTAAGACCAGCTGTAATCATTACAGCCGACTGTAATGGGGCTGGAACACAACTTGTTTCCCAGGCTTCTCTTTGGCTGGGGGGGGGGTGTTCAAGAGAGTTCAAATGTAGCAGCGGAAAACATCGCAAATCAGACTCTTGATTAATTGATTAGTCATTTGGTCTATAAGATGTCGTAGAGAGTCAAATGTTATAAAGAGTCAAAATGTCTTGGTATCCTGTCACTACTACATAAACAAACAGCACAGAAACAAAGAAAGACAGCGAATCGTCATATCTGAGAAGCTCGGAACAGAGAACATTATGTATCCATCAATTATCACAATAGTTGCTGATTATATTCAGTGGATTGACTCATTGACTAATTAACTAATTGTGTCGGTTCTCCTTAAAAGGCGGGTTCACCCAAATTACAAAAACACACATTTTATCACTTAACTCTAGTGGTATCTAGCCATACAGAGAGTTTGGTTTTCTCTTTCCAGGATGTGAGTTATCTGTCTCTATGATCTCTGCCACCTACATAATACAGCGTTGCTGAATGGAATTTAATTTGTGGCGCTCGCAGCAATAAAAATGTCTATCTATTTTTAAAAAAATCAATAGCAACACATCCATAAGCAATGTTGCAGTTACTCTGGCACACACGCAGACTTTGCTTTTTACTGTTGTTTGTTTAATGAAACAAAGAAAAGTATAATATAAAAACTGTCGGCAGTGAAATCTTTGGATTATTCAGTGTGACGGGTGTGTTGTGTCTGAAAAGAGCTGTTGCTTTTACAATTTCAAATTTCAAACGAAATTCTGTTCACCTCCACTGGGTAGTGGCAGAAACCTGAGTTATGGATATTTCAAAATCTTGGTAAAAAAAACAAAAACAAAAAACAAAACACAACAAAAAAAACGACCTAAAAACTCGATGCATGGCTGGATACCACTGAGGGTAAGTGGGAAAACATTTTTGTTTTTTTCCTGTTGCTTTTGTTTTTTGTAATTTGGAGGACTTTTATCTTAAATGGCAACAACCCTGCTACTTAAAATTCCATAGATGATGTAGTGGTTTGTCATTTTCATTTAGTTAAAAAAGTAAAAAATATACATTCTCACACGGACAGATCATTTCTGAGGGAAGTAATTGCTACACGTTTCTTCCCGACCCTTCTTCTCGTCACGGCTTATTTTCTGTATGTTTTTCCTTCCGCGGCAAATGAGATGGATTGTTACAACAAATTCCTTTCATCCCATCCTCACCCCTCCCTGCCCACGAGCAGCCCCGACATACCACTGCTTTATCTAGAGTAACGATGACACTATATCCCCTTAAAAGGACCCTCTGCAGTTTTCATAATCCCCATTTCATCCACGCTTCACTGCGCACGATACACATCACATGCATTTCTTGGTCTTCGCAAGTTTCTCTTGAATAACACAAAATACTTTTTAGTGCAACTTTTCCCTTGTTGGTGTTAAACGACTAATTATCACCACAGACTACACTGCAAGCGCACCAGTACTTTATCATCAGTTATGTCTGTGTATGACGTGTGATTGGGTGTGAATCCCCTCTGTTCAGAAGGCCTTTCTTTTTTTTTCATAGAAGTATTGCCAACAATAGATTACAAAATGACCTCCTCAGGGTGCTTTTTTTCTATTAAACTGCTGCTCCACTAACTATAAACTCCTCAATAACAATAGCTCAATGAGTCACAGAATCTGATTATATCGTGGCTCAGAAATTTGAAGTCACCCGTGAACACACCGATTGTAAATGGAATAATCCAGTCGTAGGTTTGTGGATTTCCTGTAATTTCAGGAATTGAAAAACTTGTCTTTAATTCTTTCCAAAGTTGTTGTGCTATTGCTTTCCCCAGTCCTCTTATAATACGCCTCACCGTCTTTGGAAGTTGAGTTCACACCTGAAAGCTCCTAAAAAACAAACAAACACGCGTTTAAACTGGCTGTCGCCATGGCCACAAATGGAGCAGGTTAATCCGTTGACCTTTCTTTTTGTTGTTAACCTGTCCAACTGACTAGGACAGAAATGCAAGGTAATACATCAACATGTAGCACAGACAGACACACACACACACACTCATTAATACATTCCTAGGAATTAAGAGAGGATTCTCTTTATCTGTCTGCATTCAGGAATTTACTGTCATCCAATTCTCCCGGGGCCCAACTCTTCCTTCTTTATCCTCTTCCTCTCTCCCTTCTCACACTGTCAGTCTTAGATCTCGTCGGATGTGTTTAATTAATTCTCCATTCTTTTACTCCGCTCAGCTCTGTGTTTATTATAAATGTTTTTCTTGAGTGCTGTTTTTATCTGTCTCACCGCCTATCAATATCCTCTTTTCCTCTTGAGGTACGGTATTATTAGGTTGCCCTCCCGTCTCATTGAGCTTAATCTGAAGTATGTTGTGTTTTATTGTGCCGAGTGTCGACTGTCTTAGGCACCAGCATTTGGCACCACCGTCACACCCTTGCTGTTTTTTCCTGCTGTTTTTTTCCCGCTGTTTTTCCCTGCCATGTCTGTCTGTCAGCGTCGGTGCTGCTGGATGTCTCTGTGGTAGGATTACAGCACATTCTGCAGTTGCGAATGTTGCTCGCGATGATCTGCATCTCATTAGAGTGTTGAGATGAGAGCGTGAGACTTGTTGAGAGATGTGTAGGGGTTTTTCATCATGTAAATCATCTTTGATTCTCCATTTCTCTAAGCTTGACAACTGGTTCACTACACATACATGACTCAACACCCTCTAATCTCAAGAATAACCAAAAAAAGGGATCTTTTCAATGCGTATTTTGCCACTGAAATGTTATGATTTACATTTTTAACTATATGAATACATTGATCCTAATTACTGGCATTTTTCTTTCTTTTCTTGAGTTTTTCTGTTACCTTTTCTTCATCTAAATTTCGCTCGTGTCCTTCGTCCTTGTTATGTGATTTTCTATACATAATGAAACTGTAGGAAAGTGACAATTCTGGCTCACATTATTTTTTTACTTTCTTTGCATGTGTCATCACTGCCCTCTCTGCTTCCTGTTATTTAACTTTTAATGGATCCTGATGAACCTTCAGTTTATATTTAAATCACGTAAGCATTACAATTTAAAGCGATACTGCATTTGTACTTTTCTGTTCACATTGCTATATAAAAGTACACAGCACTGGGGAGCTGTTCTGAGCTCTGCTTTATTATAAAATAATAAAAACCATACATCTAAAACTAAAAATTAGGGAAAGCCACTCTCTGGCAAAATAAGATTTTCTTCTAAAGAGTTGGAGGAGATAATGGAGGGAAATGAGAGAAAGAAAGTGGCAAAGAGAGACCAGAGATTTCAGTAGCTAGTTTATCGTCTCCACGCTCAGACACAGTTTGTCCTCAGGAGTGCTAGTAAACATCCTGAGATACATTAAACCCATCCCTCTATTAAATATTATATTAGAGGCATGGGGAAACCTGAAGCTGGAGTGATAGGCATGCCGGTTTTCTGCCTCTGTCATGTCCCCAAAAGAATCGTTCAGGAGGACAAATGCATTTAGGTGTCGTTATTCCTCTGACTCTCAAAAACGCACATAGACATGCAGGCACTTGCACACAGATGCCGCTGTACGTACGCACAAATGCACAACTGTAGAGGAGCAGACACACACATAGACCCTTAAGGAAGTCGCCATTTCTTTGGCCCTGAGCCTTCTCCCTTTGAGCTATGCCAGGGGTCATATACGGCTGTCTTTGTAGGAACATCAGTGAAAAACCTCAGGGATGTTAAGTGTATCACAAGAACTTCAAAGGAATGAAGATTCTCTGCCCTAGATGTCAGTTTCCTATGGTTTCATGTGCAAGGATGCTTAAGGTGTTTCTGCAACACACTCATGCCTGATGGCTATTGTATGTAGAGAGGAAATGATGCATTATTCTGTCGCACCCAACTTTTACCTCTTTAGGATGGGTGGGTGGTGGTGGGTAATTGCATGTGCACTTCACTTCCTTTGTTGCCAACGGGCACGCATACACACACAATCGCATACAGTATACAGTGTAACGTATAATACTCCCCGATATAAACGGCAGCACCATATTCGTCCTTGCATTTGGTTCGGTTTGAGGTCGTGCGAAGTGACTGATCAAACGCCGGTGACTAGCGGGAATAATTACCCACACACATGTAAAGTGGCAGTCCAGACAGCCAAAATGTATTTGATCCCGGTAAATTAACAACAAAGAAGCCTCGTGCACATTAGCGTCAAGTTTTGCCCTTGAGTTGAGCAGCATTTTAAATACATGTGTTTGCCCAGGGCCATGAAATCCTGGTCAGCCTACTGATATCTCATCATACCTTGGGAGATATCCACTATCAGGCTGCTCGCCTTGGGCAAAGTCTAAATGCAGTGGGATACACACGTACAGCGCACGCGCACACACGGACACCAGATTATGGCGCTGATAAAAGACGTGCAAAATGACCTAAGAAATAAACAGCTGAGTGAGTAAGCCACATGACTGTCTTTGCGATCCTCTTTGCCGCTAGTTGCAGAAATGCCAAACCCGCCAACATTGGCACAGTGACTGCCACACACCTGTCGGGATAAATTAAAAGGTAATAAAACATCCTGAGGGGGAGTGTGATATATGCAGTTTGTCAGCCATCGGAAGTTATGTAGAGTGCACACTCCGGTCAACTGGATGGTGTGTGGGATCCTTTTACTACTGAAATATTACTGGTAATCTATTTTAGCAGAAGTAATGTCAAAGTACTTCACATGCAACGTACTTTGTGAAAAACAAAACACACTGCCAACCGAACAAATAGCAGATATACTGATTACATCCTGGTCCAATGATTCTCAAAGCTGTTCCATGCTGAGAAAGTTCATCTATTTGGTTGCCGATTGCACTGGAAGTTGGGGACTTGTATACAAAGGGGTTACGCAAGGTAGATTGAGACGTACCAGTGAGGGAATGGCCGCACCGCCAGCAGCAGAGTAGATGTACTGAACAGCAGACGGCAATGTATCGCTGTGACAAATTTCCTTTGATATTGGGTGTGAGGTCTCAGGCATGTATGCACATAGACACGCAGCTGAACCCTGACTTTTTTTAAGAGCGAAGCCAAAAGCTTCATTAAAATGTCGAATTTTAAAAAAATCGATGTTAATTTATCTCACGGCGATGTTTCTAATCTAAGTGTCATTTTGACATGCGTGGCTGGCTGTTACAGTGCATGCTCCAACAGTCTCTGTCATTAAAAGCTACAGTCCAGCACAAAGAGAGGTGCGCTCATAAAGGATAGGTCCCCCTCCCGTCACGATTCACCACACACACACACGCACATGCTTCACAAATACGAATCTGATCCGAAGATTTAATTTGGCAATTTTGAGATCATGGTCTCTGGGTTGCAGGAGAAGTGTCTATTCACATTTTCACAGGCTGTTTTATGTATTTATTGTGCGAGGATTTCAGTCTGATTTCTTTAGTCTCCTGATAAGAAACTTAATTGTCTGGCTCGGCGACATGTAACATACAGCATATAGCATAAAAAAAGGTTTTACCATTATGTAAAGCATCAAATGGACACTCATCACTTAATGACATATAGTATAGCAGAGCTACAAATGCCAGTAAAGTGGTTGTAGTGGTGATTTGGTTGGTTGGTGTTTTAGTGGTTATGGCCTTTTGGCGAGAAAAGCCTGAGTTGGTACTTGCTTGGCTGTTATACAGTATGAATATCATTATATATGAAAAACAGGCACCTTCAGCACCCAGTACTGCTGATGTTTGCTACCCTATCCTTATTCAGTGTTTCTTTTTCTCTGAACTCTGACTTTTCAGTTTGCTTTTAAGCTAACTCAGACAGAATATGCACGGCAGCTCAGTGGACTCAGATCATAAAAAGCTTTGACTGAGGTCATAATCAGATCAAGAATTTGATAACAGATTCTGCCTTACAAAATCAAAAAATATTTTCAACTCCACTTTGACTTCAACACTAACGCATCCTGACTTTGCAAAGCCTCAATTTTTATGACTTGAAAGACTCGTTCCTCTCCCTAAGCCCAAAGTGTGAGAACCTAGGCTGATGCTTAGCAGCATATTCAGAAACAGAGCAGATACTCAGGCCTGGCTGAAGGTTAACACTTGCTTTGATGTGCTTTTGAATGATTGTACCTTTATGGCAGGTTTAGGGGTCAAGGATCTACAAATCTCTAGAGAGAGAAGGTTAGTGAAAAAAGAGAGATGGGGGTTACTGTGGGATGAGACCTTGCAGTGATACAATTTGTAAGAAAAGACATTTTATTTAAAAAAGAAGTGAAACTTGCTATGGCCAGGCAAACTAAAGGACAGCAGAGCAAACAGTTGCCTATCTACATCCAGCAGACAAGCAGCAACATTACCACTCATTTAGAGTTTTGTCTCTGGCTAGATGAGGAATGTAAGTTCAATATTCACTTTCCTTATATCTCAGCTCTGATTAGGTCTCACTGGCTTCAGAGACACAAGTTTGACTTTTTAGCTTTCTGCTTTCTTGTGCGCTCTTTGGTTTTGGGCAGGTAGAGTACAGCTGATAAAGCGTTTAGTTTTTTTGTTTTTTGTTTTTCTTTTGCTGAAAACAGCTGCCGG
Source organism: Xiphias gladius (assembly GCF_016859285.1). Taxonomy (NCBI): domain Eukaryota; kingdom Metazoa; phylum Chordata; class Actinopteri; order Istiophoriformes; family Xiphiidae; genus Xiphias; species Xiphias gladius. Next base: position 7,616,432 of record NC_053416.1, on the reverse strand, counting down.
CTAACGACAACATTAAGACTGAACCATACAGTAATATGTGTGCCATGTGTAAAACCAAAACAATGAGCTAAAAGAAACTAAAAAGTTCTATCGAGGCAGCGTTGGTTAACATACTGTATTTCTCACTGCTTCATCACTGGAAGTAACGTTTTCACATAACATGTACCCATTTGCTTCAGTAATATTACATAACAATTATTGTGGAGCTTTAACAGTGATTGTTAATCTGATGTTTATGTTCATCAAATAACTATTAGACTGTTTGCGTTTAAATTTTAAGTGACATTAAAATGTAAGCAGAAATATGATTTAAAATCTGGTGAAGACATATGATTCAAAATGTAGTTTTTTTATGAACCGCATGTGCCACAATGAAAATATAACGATAAAGATATTTAATCTGTTTTGCCAAAGGTCATTTTGCTCAGTTACCAAGTTTCAACATTTGACCATAAAGTTGAGACTCCATAGACTCATCTACATTATCCGACCCAGGAGCTGGGTGTCTCACACCATGTCAAACAAGATATGATGGTTTCCATGATGACATGCAGCACACCGTTCACTAACTGAACAAATGTTAAAATTCAGGAGGGAATGGTGAAAAACTTCATAATAGCCTCATATAGATTATTCCATAAAGTAGATCCAAGATCACAAGCAAGCATCCAAAAAGGTGCTGTAGCATCAAAGTTTTTTTTTCCTGCAGATTTCTCTGAGTGTCCGGATCCTTTGAAATTAACTGAACAGAAACTATGATCCTTAATTAGTTAAAAAAAAATAAAAAAATAAAAATTTGTGGTGAGTTTTTGTTGGGAAAGCCTTTGAAAGAGGGTGTAAAGTGAATTTAGCTCTATTGAGGAGGATTTCAAAGCTGTTTTTTTGTATGGTCAGCACATGTGAGAGGTCTTTTATCCTTCTGAAAGGCTGGAGGAATGAGGACAGTTTCAAACCCACAGATTCAGTCCTTATTGTCTGTGCACAGCTCCTCACCTCCAGTGGGAGCTCACAGAGAAGGACTGTTACACTCTCACAAACATGTACACATACACACACACACAGACACACACACACACACACACACACACACACACACACACAAAGATTTCAGGCAGCTTATGCTGCCTTTACTATCAGGGAGGTGGGAGGAAGGTCAAGGTTGCAGCGAAGTTGGAAAAGAAGAGTTGTGTGTATTTAGAGTGAGTGTATGTGTGCGATTTTCTATTTGTATTTATGTTTTGTTTTTTTGTTATTTTTGATGAGGATAGGTCAATACTCTTATTCCCTCCCTTATCAGTGTGTCAGAATGTAGGATTAGTCAGAGAGTAGCACCCCCTTTTTTGCACAAGGAGGTTTGAATAAGAAGACCACCCGGCTGCCATTTGTGACCTCTATGATGATGGAGGTAAAGTGCTATGCTCTGTGTGCTTTTAACAGCCATACTGCTTCAGCCTTTTAGGGACATAAATGACTTGAAAGAACAAATAGCTTTGAAATCGTCTTCAATAGAACTAAGTCAGATTCTGACAGCCTACAAATGACATTTGCGCAAACAGTCCTCCACCTCTGCATTTCCCTTTGCCGGTAAAACATACACTCTCTGTCATTTAGTATAGCACTCTACGGGCATGCCATGCATAGTTAAGCGTTGTTCTTCACTACACAAATGCAGGGGAAAGAAGAAGATCCCTCCTCCCCTAGTTTTATTCCAGTTTTACAATGTTTTGTCATGATTTCCATTAAGAACTCCATCCTCTTCCCCAGCAGTAGGTGGGTAAATTGGCCACACAAAGCATCCTTCCTGTCTGCTGGTTGAAGTGGCAGCTATCGAGCACTATAAGCCTAGAACTAACGCAACCATTTGCTCTGCAAACCCCTTGCTTTATAACACTGATTGGCCGGCATACTCAAATCCTCAGGATGATATGCTATGTTTGCAGTAAGCGACAGGTACAACAAAGGAGAATGTGAATTTAATTATAGAACTCCTGAAAACCTTGACTGTTACATATAGAAAGATTAGAGATTGTGTGGTTTCTTTAATGAATATATAAATGTTCTGCATCAGATGTGTTATAGGCATTTGGACCACACAGTGAAAATAATTAAAACACTTTTTCTTCATTACAGTTTTACAGTAATTGCCCCCTTGGCTCACAGAATTTCGCCTCATAGTTTCCTTTCCAGTTTTTACAGAATACCGAACGCAGCATTTGGCAGTTAAATCAGAGAAATAAATAAGCACAGACCCACCACAGCACATGCAATATTTCCTTAGAGATCTTAGATAATAAACAGTATGTTCACATTTAGATACTTGAGTTATTTAAGAAGCAACAAATTCTGTCAATTCAGGTAGATAAACACTAAATTGTTAGGGAGAGACTTTTTACATTAAAAACAAAAACAAAAAACGGTTTATAGCCAGGAGTAACAGAATGCCATTATGTTTTTATATATTTTGTCAAGGGGGTAACAAGCTAAAGGGACAGCAGTTCCGTCTGGATTGGGCCTGGATGTCTCTGGAGAAAGAGTATTATGTTGTGGACGAGGAGGACAAGTTCCTGGAGGTGGTGCTCAGACGGAGAGGCTATCTGGGAGAGACTTCTTTCATCGGTGAGTCTGTTTGTCTTTCTGTTTCTCTTCCTTTTCTGATCCAAGAGGACAGACACCACTGCGGTCCAGACCGAAATATCTCAACAGCTGCGTGATGGGTTGCCACAGGCTCTCATGGTCCCCGGTTAATGAATCCTAAACACTTTTCCTCTAGAGCGACTGATTTTGATGCACAATCCATCTATTGGATGGATTAGCATGAAATCAGGTAAACACGTTCATGTCCACCCCAAGATGAATTACAATAAATTTGGCCATGCCCTGACTTTTCTTCTAGCGCCATCATTAGGTCAAAATTTGAATTTGTCCTACATTTCGTTTTTGGACCAGATACTTGCAAAACTAACGGTATTCCCATCAGACACAGCTGTTCTTTGTGTTATACGATATTCGCAATTGTTAGCATTCTACCAAGCTAAACGAAAACGGTGAACAGGATAAACATTATACCTGCTGAACATCATATTAGCAAAGCATATTTGCATTTTGTGAGCATGTTAGGCTGCTGTTAACATTAGGTTTTTCATAGCTCTATGTTCCCCTTTCTGTGTGTAACAAGCATAAAAGAAAAAGTACATAGGAAATACTGTCAAAATGTAATGGAATTCAGGATATAACCCAAAACCTGAACCTTATTTTTCAGAGCTTTTGTTTGTATGATGGTCAATACATTTTGTCATTTTCTAAACTGCAGAAGCGCTATGTACATCACAACCACCTGGAGTGCTGCCCCCCAATACACACAGACCAAAAATATCTGACAGATGAAGCCAAAAGGCAACTGCAAGATATTCTTTCAACACACAGTATAACCAAATTTATCCTCTAAGACAAAGTAATTTTGTTTGGCCTTGAGTCATTTTAGAGTTTATAAAACTTAATTTTTTTTCGTTATGAATTCGAGGAGGCTTGATGAGATAGCGGCGAGGAGAGTATGGTGCCCTGTGCAGAGATGTAACTCTTTATTTACCAGCACATACAGGAAAACTCTCAAGAAAAGGATTTTTTGCTTTTTTCCTTGATGTTCAAATTTAGTTGTCCCAGATGGACAAGTGATTTCTCAGCATGTCACAGTCAGGACAGGAAATAGGCGCAAAAAAAAAAAAAGTGCGTGTCAAAAGGCAATAAAAATGCATTCCGGTGAACTGTGGATATGACAAAATCCACAAAGAAAAAACAGAGCATAAATAATGGTGACATTACTGAGGTTTGATCCAATCATTGATAAAACAACATCACTGACATCATTAGCTTCACAATTAACAGAGTTGTTGAGCCATCATCTCCTTGTCTCCAAGTAAGGCAAAGCGAAAGACATGAATAAACGCTTGTTTGTTCATGTCTGGTTGACTTGGTTTGCAGGGCTCCAATACACCAAGCTGAGTCGTCAGCCATTCAGTGGTGTATGGCCGACCGGCCTGAAGTTTTCACAGTGTGTTCAGCACTGTTGGCACTTTTAAGTGCACGTTTGACCAACTGAGCACACTGATCCGGCTTCAGAGTCTGACTGGCTGTTCCGTCTGGGGAATTCATCCTTTCAGCACAGTTTCCTCCTTTTTTCACCTCTGCCTTTTATTTTTCTTTGCACAAGCTGACAACTTAAGTGCAAAGCCGAACATTTTGGTGAATACTACAAACTACTATGCATGTTCTCAATTTGTGTTTGCTCCATATCACGAGACTATTTAGTCAGATTCACAGTGGCTTGAAAAAGGTTGGCTAGTTTGTCTCTCCATGATGTTACTTGGAGTAGAAACATAGTTGCTGCAGTGTTTTGCAATGGGTAATGCAACTGTAGACGGTCAGATGCCAGTGTGTCAGTTGGTATCTTGTCAAGTTGTTTTATGTAGGTGGGTTTGATGCATCAGCGCCCTAAGCAAAAGCATGAAAGAAAGAGTAGGGAACAGACTGAGATGACATTAAGATCAGTAAAAATATAAAGCTGCACTTTCACAATTTTACTTAAAGCGACTTAGTGTACAGTTGGCTTTTTGAAACAGGCTCATCAATGTCTTGTTCTTGGGAAAAGCTGTCCACTGTTCATAAGAAAGAATCGCTGTTACATTTTCTTCCAAATTAGCTGTTATGACCTGTTATGCTCTTAAAATTAAGCTTATCATCAATCTAAGGTACTTGTTGACTTGCCTTAGGTAGCATTTTGCCTTAGGTTGCCTTTTAGCCATATAGCTAAAATCCGTAAAATGTCTTGTCACAGCAGTCAGCAGTGACAGCAGGAGCATTTTGCCCCCGTCTAGAGGTCTGAGGATAAGTGAATCTTCAGCAAACTTATGGCAATGAAATGAGTTTGGTGCCAGTTGCAACACTTGTCGGTCTACAAAACGCAACAAACACACTGCTGGCTCTTTGCATCTCAAATTTAAAATCCAGTCAGCTACACAACCGTCAATGCCAGAGATTTTAATAAGCTTCATTTTTTTTTGTGACTTGGTGTTGGAAACAGGAGCTCAGCATGTTTTTGTGCTTATGTCTGAGTGTTTGTGCACATACCGTTAGGTAGGTTAAAAGGATGATGATGATGTTGTCTCTGAATGCTCGCCTTAGCCCTCACTTTATCATGCTTCAGCTCATTCGCCCTGGAAGGAGCAGCAGCTGTAAGCAGCTTTTACTCTCTCCCACCTCCCATCATCATTCTGATCCCTGTTAGTCACTTGGTCAGGTGTTAGCATCACAGTGTAGCAGTTTATGTGAGCTTTAAGACTTGTCAACTTGTGTGTGCTGGTGTGTGCGTGATTCCCCTCGGGAAGGTTTTGAGCGTATCTCTGGGGCACACATGAAAGCTGCGTCCTGACTCTCATCTCTTTACACAGTTGATGGGTGACCACCTGGTTATCTCTGACTACACACACACACACACACACACACACACACACACACATTTTCACGTTCAAGGCTGGTTTTTACATTAACATGTAACATGTCGACATGGTGCTGCTAAAAAGCATCAAGTCAAGTCAAGTCAGGTCAATTTTTATTTACAGTTTTCATGTACAGCAGGTCTAGACCGAGATCCAACATTGCCCCATGAGCAAGCACTTGGTGACAGTGGCAGGGAAAAACTCCTTTTTTATCAGGAAGAAACGTTGAGCAGAGCCGAGCTCTGGGTGGGCGGCCATCTGCCTTGGCCAGTTTGGTTGAGGGGGGGGGTAGAGCAGGAGAGAAAGAGAGAGAGCAGGAGGAAAGAGAGCATAGCACAATACAGGTTCACACAGAGATGTATAATAATAATAATAATAATAAATAAATAAATAAAAAGACTCATGATAAGACTTATAGTAAGACTAATAATATTAATTGAAGCAGTGGGTGTTGAGCAGGATCATGGGGACAGTAGGTGGTTTGCAATCGCAGATCCAGACTCTGCAGCTCCGGAGGCAGAAATACCTGCAGTAAGCGGCAAGAGGAGAGAGAGCGAGATAGAGAGAGAAGAAGCCAAGTTAGTAAAATGCATTAATGGGATTGAATGAATGTGTACAGATGGAGAGGGAGAGCAGGAGAGAGGGGCTCGGTGCAACATGGGAAGTCCTCCAGCATTCTGGGCCCATAGCAGCATAACCAGGGGATGGTTCAAGGCAAGACTGAGCCAGCCCTAACTACTGTATAAGCTTTATCAAAAAGGAAAAGTTTAATTCCACTCTTATCATCCGTGTGAACGTGCTCTCCCTTCTAGGCTGACGTAGCTACAACACGGTGATTTGAGGTGTTTTTATGCACCAGTTGGTTTGAAGATTAGAGAGAAGAAAGAGTTACTTGTAAACTTACAAAAGAAAAAGCGTTTTTTTTACTCCATATCACCAAATCCAAGTCACTCAGACTGTTTGGTCTCGTAACCCAAATAAAATTTCTATGTATGCTTGCATGTACGTATTTCTATGAATTTGTGTGTCTACAGTATAGGCCCTAGCGTGGATCTATTCTTGCACAGATGATGAATATGGTCCAGTTTAGGGCAACACAGAATGAAAAACAGAAACGGATCAAAGTCTAATAACTTTCATAGATTTCAATTTGCTGGGCTGGTGAACAGAAGAATGGAGCCAATGAACCAATAATAGAGTGGCAACATACTCGAAATGGACAAAATAGCGGGAACACTATACAACCTAATGCAATCCAATACAATACCGCCACAGTAAGGGCACCTTTGATTGATGTGTGCTATAAATTGAACTCAGTTTTAAGGCCGTAGTTTTCTGTTGTTGTCAAAGGGATATCTCATTAAGAGTTGCAGAGGCTCCACTTGTGTTCCTCTTTGCTAATTTATCTTTCATGTGTTTGGCTCAAGCCTTAATCGTTTTTGAGAATTTTCTCCTTGCCACGGTGGACAGTTTCGCATCGTGTTTGCTGAACTGGCCTCTTCATGAGCTCATGAGTCATTTTTGCCTCGATATTGGTGATCAGTTAGCTATTAAAGCTGATACATACTGCTGATGATAGTCAAATTATAATATTACCCACTTGCGTCAGTGCCTTTGTAATTTTAATTTTCAGGGGATGGACAAAACAACAGAAACACATTTTGAGACGGGACGTTAACTTTTAAGAACAGAATCAAAGCCACAAAGGCAATTTAAAAACTCTCAAAAAAAGCTTCACGAATAACATACTAAATAGATAAACACCTCACTATTTTTTGTAAATGTATGTTTACTATTTAAAGGTGCTATATCTAAGTGTTTGCTATGGCTACATAGCCAACGTTAGCATTAACAGCTGTTTAATTACCAGTCTAGAAATGTTGCGAGTCGGCATAAAACTTCATTTTGTTACTTGCCAAGAGCTGTCCCCGGCGCTGGAAAGCAACGCCAATGTTAACACTTGTTTTGCTTCTATTTCTGTCAAATATTTTTTCCTACTGAAGCTTTCATACTAACCAGCCACGACTTTGTGACATGAGTCAATTACGTGTCCAGTCTGCCCCTCAGTTCAGCATGAGAAGTTCTTTGTATGTTTAGGATCCTGCTGCTTTGTCCAAAAAATTGGCTGACATCTGGTCGATAGAATGTCAGAAAAGAGTGAAAATTGCCATCACAATGCTCGGAGCCCAAGGTGACATAATTCAGTCGATTATTTTGTCCTACAAAACAGTTTAAAATCCAAATATATTGAATTTACAACCAGATACCGCAGAGAAAGGAAGCAAATCCTCACATTTGCAAAGCAGGAACCAGCAACTGTGGCGTTTTTGCTAAAAAAAGATTATTAGATTGTCAAATAAGTTGACTAATTGATTAATCGACTAATTGTTTGAGCTCTGGAAAGGGCTATGCGTCCTACACTGTTGAGCCCATAGGGATATGAACACTCTCAAACACCCTTAAAGCTCAAAGTCAGCACATAAACCTCAGAGTCATTGTTTTATTTCAAAGGCAATATGCTGAAGTTGAAGCAAAAATAATTAGAAGGATCTCTGTGTGTGTGGTGTGCTTAAGAGGGATATGGCAGATTAGTAACAAAGATTGAATATCATAACAAAACCAGACCTGTAAATGCAAAGAAAATTGATGGCAGAGAAAAATCCAGTAAAAGTAAAAATAAAAAAATAAAAAAAATAAAAAGCCGCACAGGAATTCCTGGCAAAAGTAGATAGCGTGCAGACAGATATATTAGACATAGAATGTGTCAGGGATGGAGAAGCAGGGAGAAAGACATCCAGCAATGTTGTCAGAAGCTTTCCTGATGAAAGCTAGTGTGGTGCCAGGCAACGGCGGAGGAGAGCTGTTACACATGCTCCATCACAACAGGACATATAGGTAGAGAGGATCAGTGAAGGAGGAAGAGGCAGATAAGATCAAGGTTCAAAGATGCCCCCGCAACGCAGAGCTCAGGCAGAACAGGGCTGAAGGGGAGCATGGGGATCAGATTGGATTGGATTCTTCTACCACTGTTTTCAAGCTTATACCTTGCTCGCTCTATTCTTATCAAGGAAAAAGAAATCCGAACATGATTAAGATATCGACCTTCATCTTAATTCTTCATTGGTGTGCGCCGTCTGCCTCACCTGCTGTGTTCTAATTGAGTTCTGTCACTTTCTAACTCTCTCCTGTGACACCTGTGCCACTGACGACTTGTCAACCCCCTTAACCCGTCTCACTTTCTCGTCTTTTCCTCCGTAATCTCTTCTCACCTCCACTCATGTGGAAAGTGTTTGGTCCTCTTGTTCCCTAACCTGCCACCTCTCCTTCACCTGCTCTCTTACAGCCTTCTAGTTTTGGGTCTGTGCCATAAGCTGTGTGTTGTGTACCTCTGCTGATTCCTCTCCATCTTTGTCTTTGTTTTATTGCATCTTCTCGCTCTGTTCCCTTCATGAGGTCCTCATCCTCTCCACATCTTTCCTTTCCTTTCCCTGGAATTCTCATTCTTCTTCTTTACACATTGCTTACGACAAAGCTCAGTCCTTGAAGTCTCTTTTTTTTCCTTTCTTCGCTGCCCTTTTCTGGTCTTTCCTTGCTCTGAGAGATAAATGGAGGATTGTTAACAGGGTGTACTTTTGCCAATTTAAGATACATCATCTCCTGTGGGATATATTCTAGTACTGTTGCCGAGCAGGGTGGATGGAGAGATAATTTATTTCACGAGCAGAGAATAGAAACTGTTGCCCCCCTTACTCTTGTTTCCACAGATCTCCACCTCAGCTGCCTCGATGTGAAATGACCTTTATGATATAATGAGCATGAAATCACCCGCAATCATAAATTTTATGATGAATTGTATATTCTACGTTCAGACAAACTCAGCTTACTGCAGTATTTGCTTTCAATAGTGAAATAAACTACAATACACAACAGAAGGAAGAAAAGTTTGCAGCTATAAATAGAATTGGTGTATTTTTGAGAAACTCTTTGTATCTGAGTTTCTGTGTGTGTGTGTGTGTGTGTGTGTGTGTGTGTGTGTGCGTGTGCGTGTGCGCGTGTGTGCGCGCGTGTGCGTCTGTGTTATGGAGACACAAACACAAGGGACTGTAGCGCTGAGGAACAGCACCATAGAGATCAAAAGGCCTTGGGTGGGTATGTTCCCACCTGCTGAGAAGGAAGCCCAGTGGAAATCTAGGCGAGGCGTGTCTCTGCCCTGCATGGGGTCCGGTAAGGGTGCCACAATGAGGCTCCACCCTTTTAAGATCAACACGTCCTCTTTCCTGTGGGCAGGATTTTGTGTATGCGTGTTTTGTTTGATGAGGATCAACTGATCCTCAGGATAAAAAAGATGAGACAGATAGAAACCATCTGCTCTGAGGACACTTTTCTAGTCTTCACTTCTTTAAAGTTATAATCCTTCATTATGTCAACCCTTTTTTTTTTTAGAAATAGCAACACAACATGTATTTGCATTCAGTAACTGCCTATCTCTCTCTATATATATGTGGTCTTCATTGTTAGTTGTGGATTCTGGCTTTCTTGCACGGTATTCAAATCATGTACAGGTTTTCCACAGGAAGTGAGTGACGCAGGTACTGGCTGTGGATCATTTCTCAAGCGGAGGACCTAACCTAATACGTGCACACATTTCTCCTAAAGAAGCAGACAACCAATCATGACTTTAATATTAACGTTTCAGACAAAATCGTTGAATCTCTTCATTAGTCTCAAATTAAGGGTGAGCCGACGAATCCTCTCGGCCTGCAGTCTGTTCGACGCTGCAAACTAATAGACATGTTGCGTTTCTGACAGCAACTGCTCAAGGCATCATGTTCACGTCATATTGAATAAAATTTGCTGATGACGGTCGGGGCCCCTCCTACACCACAAAGGTGAAATTTTCATCTCCGCATGAGAAATCCCAAAAACCGCTGTACGACCGTTACCCCGGAACGCGTGACCCAGGTTAAGGCCGATGAGACCACTCAGCAAGTGAAAAAGTGAGCCAAGAGTTGCCATGTCTCAGACTTCCTAGAAAGACTTTGAGAGCAGTAGTTTTTTTGTGTGTTGTATGAGTGCAGCTGCAGTGAGGAATAGCAGCATAATTTTTCTCATGCTGAGAAAAAAAAGGGGAGAAACGGAGGGTGTTATATTTGATATGATGCTGAGATCAAATGTGAGATATAGCAGCATTGCATTGGCTGCGATGTCCACCAGTGCAAAAGCTGGCTTCCCTGGACCTCTCTAGGTAATGTCGTAGAAACTGGTCCAAAACCTCGAGTCTTCAGAGAAGTAATTGCTGGACAATTGGTGAAAAAAAATTACGTGAGTCCGTCACCTTCCTTTTTTCTACATTTGTGCAGGCTTTTGAGTGTCTGATAAAAGAAAACAAATCCTTTTTATCTACAGGCACATGTATCAACCTGGCATGAATCTGCTCACATTGTTTCTCACGAGGCACTATGAATGCAGACAAAGGGATACGAGCAGCATATTTCCAAATGTAATACATTATTGTATGGCTTATGCCACCTGGGATTCCTTGATGTGTGTATTATGTTAAACCCAGTGGTGCCAGTAAGCTCTCCTGCTTTGAAGAGGGTGTATTGATGAGCATGAATGTTAGATGGATCTCTGTAAGGTGGATTCACATGAAAGACAATGACATAAATGAAATACGAGACATTTGAAGAGAAAAGAAGGTGACACACACACACACACACACACACACACGCACACACACACATTCGCATGCATACCTAACACTAACACTTTGGAAACAGCCATGGTAGCTAATCCATCTCAGTAAAGTGAATATGCTTATCTAAATGCTTCAGTCACAGAATCATTTCACACATTTCTGAGGCTCTGTAAGTGATCAGTGAAGAAAAATAGATGCACCGCTTGTTTTCACACCACTCTCTGAACAACATTAAAGGGTGTGAATATCTAATCTTTTTTTCATCTGTTCCTCTCTCCTGCCTGTCACCTTCTCATGGTCGTTTTCTTTGCCTCCAATTCTTCTTGTCTGTCTTATTCTTTTGTAAAACTCATCTGGCCTGCTTGTCTTGTCTTTTCCTCTTCCTCTATGTCACTGACTGGATCTCTCAGGCATCGGCACTCAGGATGGCAGTGCAAAGAAGGAGGAGGACTTCAAGGGTAAGTCCCAGAGGCAGGTCCAGTTCAACCCGGGACAGACCAGAGCCACGTGGCGGGTTCGGATCCTGACTGATGGGAAGTATGAACAGGCGGAGTCCTTCCAGATTTTGCTATCGGAACCGGTGATGGGAGTGATGGAGTTCCCTGCCACAGCAACAGTTGAGATCCTGGATCCCAGTGATGGTCAGTAATGCTCATGCAAACCTCGTAGCCTTCACTCAGCGCACACACGGGTACTTTCAGAGTTAGACCATTGAATATTCTTTTGTGTTGAAAGATGGGATTACTTCTCCCGCCATTGGCACATAATGATGGAGGAATTTTTATTTATGTAGGATTGAAAATACAAGTTACTAAAATAGATCCAAAGCAGAGGCGTTTGTTTGTTTTGCGGCCTGAAGAGATAAATGTGACCGCAGATACGCTGAAGATTCTGACATTTGTAATTCGCACCACAGAATCCCAGCGTATTTACAGTTGTTTATTGTTTATTTATTTGTCCATTATTATCAGGGCATATGAAGGGTTATCGGGCCTTGTTCTGGGTACCTTTCTTCTAAAGTACTTGCATTGCCGTTTACCAGTGAACACTGGTCGAACCCTAATGCTTATGTACAGATACTCAGGCAAACGCAAACACAAAAAAAGTTTTCCCCCTTTGCCATTTTCCCCCTCGTTGTTCTTGTTGTTGTGTTGTTGTGTTTGCCTGCAAATTGAAATGTTAATGGAATATTGAGTAGTGCAACAAACTGGCTGCTCTGCTCCATCAAAGTTAGATTTACTCCTCTGAAGCTGTTACGTTGACTTTTTTGTATGCATTACCCCCCCCCTCCTCCTCCGTAGAACCTTTGAGTAACTATAGATGTGTAACAAAGATGGAAACACTGAAGCTTACATTATAGTGACACAAAACAGCTGTATTTATCACTCTCACTCTCGTTTGTCTCCTTGTTCTCTCTCTCTCACTATGTCTTGATCCCCCCCCCCAATTCGTTCTCTTCTATCTATCCTCCCCTGTGGGTTAATTATTCTACGTGTGGAGGGCAGGGGCTAGTTTGTTTTCTGTCATCTCCAGGGATGGTCTAATGTGACAGAGATGTGCCACTCTGAACTATAATGGGCCTGTGAAGCTTTGGCTGTGCCCGTGGCATTAGCTGTACTCCAGCTTCTTTCTCTAATGATGAAAACTGGCTTTGTGTGCTCTTCTGGATAGCCTGTAGATTCCCTCCCCAGAGGACAAGTCAGCTAGGCTAACATCAGCTCTAGAGGAGGAGAGCGGATTACTAAGCTTTAACCAAAAGTGCTCCGAAATTAAGGCGAGCATTACAGGCTGAGTTTGTTCTAACGGCATGGATAGTCTCTGTCTATACGAATGCCTGGAGCTCTTCTTATATTGTTTTCTTTTTCTTTTAGCTGTATGAATGTGTACTTTCTATGACCCTTCCGTATTGGCCCGTTGCAACCCGTTGAATAATAACAAGGAGTGAGCTTGTCCCGTTGTACACCCACTTAGTGCAATAAGCAGTGCAGCAATAACAAAGTGTTTAATTACAGGGTGTGATGGCCCGGCTTTCTTCCTCCAAAACTTTATGGCTTTCTTTCATATATAATTCATGCACAATGTTGACTAAAGATGAAGGTGGTAGCCTGCTTTTATACTGTTTGCTGCAAGCAGCAGCAGCGTCCATAGTCAGTGATAGCTTTCTCACTTCCTCTGCAGCGAGGACACTATATATCAATAGAGCTGTTACTCCACTGCATTTTGCGTCAAGGTCATTCCACTAAATGATGAACTGCTCTCTCTCCTGTAATGTTTTTGTGTGGAACCACAAAGCCCGCTGCAGTCGGTTCTTGTGTAATTATATGAGCTTGTTCTCAGTTAGGATGTAAAATCTGTTGACTAATGTAGGGCACATAAATCGAGGGACTGCATCTAGTGAGGGTGCTGTTACTTTGACGTGGTGCTGTGCTGTGTTTAGGTGCATAGTGCCATCGACTGTTGGGCTCCGGAGGCACATTTTCTTTTACATTTACAGGTACATTTCAGGTATTTAGCTGTAATGAGTAAGGTGTGCAACTATCACAGCAACAACTAACCAGTAGAAACAAAATATCCCTGCATCCATAGAATATTCATAAAATTATCAATAATGGAGAAGTTCTAGGCACAGAAATAAAAGCCAAACAGATTTCTTTTTGGATTGCATTGTTTTTTTTGTTTTTTTTTCACAAGACAATAACAAGATCAGGTGTATCCACTATTTTAACACCCTCTGTAAATGTATGTGTGTTTTTTCTCCCCATTATTTTTTTTAAAATGACTGTGTGTTTTCCTCCTGAAGGTGAAATTCACCCACTTGGCTCAAAATTTGCTTTTCTGGGTGGATTTAGAGGCACTAGAAGAACGAAGCGTGAGGTGAAATGTGAAAGAACTGTGAGGAGAGGCAGCGTGCAGTTTCAGTGTGGCGAGAGAGAAAATAATCAGGGTACACTTTGTTTGTGTGTGTGTTTTTGGTTGTGTGTGTGTGTGTGTGTGTGTGTGTGTGTGTGTGTGTGTGTGTGTGTGTGTGTGTGTGTGTGTGTGTGTGTGTGTGTGGAATGGGTAAGCGCTGGACCTTAATTCCTCGCTAAGAGCACCTGTACTCCCTGGGGAGTGAAAAATTGGAGAACAGAACCAAAAAACAGAAATTGAGGAGAGGGGAGAAGATTGAGAGGAGAGAGAACGATTTAGGGAGCTACCACATGAGAAGAGAAATGTTTGACCCCCTGCAGTGTGTAAGATTGTCTTATGTTGACGACTTCATCTCAAAGAATCATCTCAGGCGTTGATCTCTTTTTACGCTGGGTGTTGAATCAAACATCCAAATCTGTTTTCATATAGTTCATGCTCTAGCGCTCGCCTTTTTAATGCAAGTTTTTGTTGAACAAGCAAGCCACAAGTGTCTCGCAGTTCCCATCATTCATTCACTCATCCATTCTCTCGCTCAAAGAGGGGGGGGGCATGAACTCACAAGAAGGTCTGGGACGAGCTGAAGCTCAGTCCTCTCTGTATTTTTATTGGTCCCCGTGCGTCTGTGGAAAATAGCTCCAACATTTATTGTTTCTATAAAGCCAGTAAGTTCTTTGCTTTGATAGATGATGCTTTCACTGGCTCTAAGGCTCTCTCTCAATCACAAACTCCTCTCAGAGCTGAAGAAAGGAGTGGAGAAGGAGAGAGGGAATATAAGAGAGATGGTTTGGCTGGCCCCTGTGCGTACGGAGCAGTCGATGTATGAAACTCCTAGCTGATTAGCTCTGTGGGATGAGCTGAGAGGCTTGCATGTGTAATTGTCTGTGACACGCGAGGCAGTAAGAAAAACTTCCGGAGGGGTCTCTTTGAAGAGCACCTCTGGTCGCATCAAGCTGAAAACTGTGATGGAGAGTTATTTTTGAACATGAATAAGCACACTGCAGGACCACCACTTCAATAGATCCGAATTAAAAAAAAAAAAAAAAAAAAGTCAGCTGCAGCTCACTAATGCAGAGCCAGAACAAAAGCCTGTATCAGTCCTTGATGGCCTAATGTGCTGTGGATTTGTGCAGATTGTTATACATATCATTACCCTTTTCTTTTTTTCCCCCGACATCCCTCACTCATTCTCTCTTCTCCTCCGAACAGAGTCGACCGTGTTCTTCCCTGAGCAGATCCATTCAGTGGAGGAAGATGTTGGGGAGCTTTTCATCCCGGTGCACCGCAGTGGAGACATTAGCCAGGAGCTCATGGTGGTGTGCTACACACAGCAGGGTATGGACCGGCATTTTTTCACCTCATCTAACACGTTTATCCTCAGCAAACCCCGCCTGCCCGCCTGTCTGCTGGCTTTATGTACACAATTAAAGACTTTGACGTATAGATGGAAAGTTAGCATGTTATGTTTCTCAGATGATCACAAGTAAAAACATCTACCAGTTTTATTGCCGTGTGTACAAACCTTAGCGATGCAAACACACCATAACTCAGATTTTAATTGTTCTTTAGTGATCCTGCTATAAATCACCTGTCAATTAATTTGAGAATGATAGCGGGTTTCAGTCTTTTTTTCAGATTTTTCTTTCTGTTCACATTTCTGAAGAGTCCCATAAATCCATTTAATGCCATATTTCGATACAGTAATGTGAATATATCAGTGTGTATGGTGGAGTGTGTTTAAAACACAGCACTGCACTGGAAGAGAGGCAGTTCACACCACATCTACATTTTCACAAATAAAAAGCAGCAGCATAAGCTCAGTAGTATCAGACTTAGCTGTTAAACAGTGCCCTTTCCAGGTTTTACAGTAGTTCAGATCAACGCCATGCTTCCATACAAACCCCACTCTCTTTGTGATCATTCAAATTACTCTCAATTACGTATTTGCAATTACAGATGAACTTACAGATTTTAGCCTGTATGTTCTCCTCATGAAGTTCAATCCCATGAAATAAATTTAGACATAACACGAAGTGATCATGCATTCACTGATTAGACTAATGACGACACCATTGTTTAATGTCAAAAGGCTACAGTGGCTACACACCACAGGTTCCATTTTGAAAAAACCTGTGGGGGTGGTCTGTTCCCATTGTGTTCCGATATTAAAACTAATATACAGACTGACCTTGATGGGCTTGCTGTAAATGGCTACTTTCCCCTGAAAGGGAAAAATTCGTCTTATTACTGCCTGCAACGTTTGTTAGACAAAGATGTTTTGTTTGTTAACTTGATGTGCTCAACCCCCTCTGAATTCTCTGAACTTCACCACACCACTTTTCACATCAAATTCAGCTAAATATGAATATATATATATATATATATATATATATACACACATATATGAATACTCCTTCTTCAAATTAATAGAATCCATTATGGAAAAAAATGCTGTTTGAAAAACTGTTATATGTACTGAGGGCTCAGGTTTTCTGATACCTCTTACAAATACATTATGTTTTAATGATGTATTTTCGGTCATTTAGATGTTTTAAATGTTGCACATCTTTTCATTTCCCCCTAATCTCCTCAAACCCTGTCGCTGTCCTCGCCTCTTCACATCCCTCTGAAGGGTCTGCCTCAGGAACAATTCCCACCACCGTCCTGTCTTACTCGGACTACATCTCCCGTCCGGAGGAGCACGGCAGCGTCCTTCGCTTCGACAAGGGTGAGAGGGAGAAGCAGTGTCGCGTGGTGATCATCGACGACTCTCTGTACGAGGAAGAAGAGAGCTTCAATGTGACTCTGTCGCTGCCCGTCGGGGGACGTCTGGGAGTGCACTACCCCACCACCAAAGTCAACATCTTGGAAGATATGGATGATGGTAAGGCACGCTGATGCTGATGATATGTATGTACAGCATATGTCTGCATGTCTGTCAATCAGTAGGTGATTAGTTTGTTTCTGTGCTTACCCAGTTACTTAATTCATGTTTCTACGTCCAGTGATCTTTGAAATTTAAAGTCAGACTCTGGTTAAACACTTTTCCCCTTCGAGCGTGACGTACCCAAATCGCACGGATGAGACGTTGTAGTGAACTTTGGAAAAGGCATTGTGTCTCCAAAGAGAGACTGAGAAGATGTGATTTATTTCTGCTTGGTGTGTGTATGTGTATGGCTTTAAGGTTAAACAACACTTGCATATGTGCAGACGCGCAGTCGCATATAAAGAGAGTTTGTGGGTGTGAACTCACAGATTTTTTGAATTGTCACCCGAGCCTTTATGTCAAAGACGTTCACTTAATTAAGCTTGTTTTCAGATTTACTGGGTGTTGAGACATGTAGGACAGGAGTGCTGAAAAGACCCTGACATAGACCCCGCACCCGCAGGAGACAGATGGAATAAAACTCCCGTCTCTTGGTCATTCAGACAGTTTTTAATTACAGTCAAGACTCTCACAGGAGCCCAGTGGGACCACATGATCACACACATCCCTGGTCTGCTTTCATCGTGTTACAGCATCATAAGGACAAAGTAGATTGCATCTTCTGAGAGGCAGAGAAATGCGTTGGAGGTTTATCTCGGGACAGACAGGCTGCTGGGAAATACCTATTCCAGTCTCCACCATCTCACTATTCTGTATTGATTTACTTTATAGACTTGGAGAGATTGAGTGTCTCTGCTCAAGGTTTTTGTTAAATGTCATGTTATAGATTGTTACAGTGAAAGTCATACTTTTTTCTTGCTAGAGATGGGGTGGGGGGGTGGGGGTTGGGGGGGTCAAATCCTAGCAACGTAACAAAGGGGTTGACTTTACATCATCACAGCCATATAGATAGCGTGAAGGAAGTATTCCCTGTGCTTATGGACACTGCGGCTGTCATCGTAAAGTCTCATAAGCTCACCTGTCGATGTGGCATCTAACGAGACAAACGCAAATGTTAAAAATGACCCTGGGTTCCTGTTAGTTAAGTCCAAGTGACACTAAGATGAGTTGTGAGGAAGATCCACCAACAAATAAATGAGAAAGTGTAATTGACCTACAGTACAACTAGTCCAACAAAGTATAAATGGCTTGTCTTTACTTGCTACAATGCTCACTGCAATTTATTTCTTCACCCTTTTTATTTGAGTGTTCTCTTACCTTATTGAGTAGACACTGACCTTATTATTCATCGTATTCTGTAGAGGAAATGAGCGTCTACATTTAGCTGTCATCTTAAATAACTATGGAGGAAAGAAAAGAAAACGTTCTTCGGGCACTCTAAGGCAGAGGAGGCAGAGGAGTTATGGTAAAAGCCTTTATTTAGTCGGAAAATTGGCTAAAATGCCGTTTGATTTTTGACCTTGCAGGTTTTTCATCAGGGTGGAAATAGTGCTTTAAATAGACAATACACCATAATATTGCATCACATAATGTATCCAACAGATTACTATGGTTTCTTCAGCCTAAAAGCACATTTACTTGTTGATGACTATTTCCATTTGAGAAGTCTATCAGTCTTCCTCTTTAGTAACTCTTTCATTTTGTCATAGTTTGAATCAGAAAGAATAGTGTCGGAGAGGACCTGTCATGCTATTGCCAGACTGCAGACTGGGATAAATAAAACAATAAATAATTACAACTGAGAACTCATTTAGGGATACAAACAATTGTGCCTAATTGAATATTGGTGCGTTGCGGCATCTGGGGGCTGGTTAACAAGAAACCATGAGACACTTGTCTGATTGTTAGTAAATTGTCAGAAGACTTCAGCCGTGGTTCCGAGTTCAAAGGAATGGAAATGTGTTTGTGAAAGCCCGACTCCAGTGAGAGATGATTTGTCATTTTTAGCCTCCCAGAGGCTAATCCACCGTCTGCCAGTGCTCTAATACCTGCACCCAGGCAGTCAAACTGAAGCCTCCTTCACTTTAGTTCAACCTCAACTCGCCAAGGAACGCAGCGAAACAAGAGTTACAGCGCTCTGTGTTTACTCGTGTACATGGCTGCTGCGCGTGTGTGCCTATAGGTTCCTGCCTCTGCACGCACCAAGTCAATGTTAGACCTCAAATTCGGCACCAAAGGTAAGTGGTGAGGAAAAGCATTTGAGCACTTCTGAGTGTGAATGCTAGCGCTCTCTCTAGCCCCGTTTTTCCTTCCCCCAGGTCAAAGTCAAGTTCACTCTGCTGTTCTCTCTACCCCCACTCTCTCTCTCTCTCCCTCCTCTCTCTCACACATACAGTCTTTCCTCTCACATTGGCTGGAAAAAAAAAAAAAAAAAAAAAGGCCCAGGGGTGTCTGCTAGATTTAGTGCTTTATCAGATTAAACTCCACAGTACCTGTCTCCCTGCGTGTTGCGCTCCGCATGACTGCACACTCCGACTCAAAGTGGATGTTGTCATCTCCTTGTACCCCACCAAGGAGAGAGGACACTCAGGCTCTCTGAGTCGGGTACATATGGCCACAGCTGAGCTTGTGGAATCGTAGATTAGCTCAGAGTACTTCTTGGATACCCGGTCCTTCATATCAATGTTAAGGCAGCTTTACTGTTGACTACAGTCCCAAAATAGCAGAATTGCTCACTAGTTTATACGTTATTCCCTTGCCGTAAAAAAAAAAAAAAAGCGGGGTTACTTTTTCACTTTTAGGAGGGAGATTGTGGCAGACTTAGAATTGGAGGGATTTTGTTTTGCCTATCGTCTTTATAGAGCAGCACATTCCTTTCTTACACCAAAACATTGTAATTACAAATTTTTCTATTTTACATACATGTCATCTTTCACCATATGTCCTCAATTAGCAAACAAGTGGCAAATTGTGGTAAGCCGCTTCTCTGACAATTCCTTTGTCTTCTCCCTTAATAAGGCCTCTTGTTACACAAAACATAAATGTGGAATTTAAAATGAAAAGAAAAAAAGCTGTGAACAGTCAAGCCAATCAGTTGTATTTCATTTTATTCGTTTTTAAAGGCCTGAGAAGGTAGAACTGTCAACTATTTAACAACAAAAAGTAAATATTAGAGAAAAGTCAGAAAACAAGAACATAAACAAGATTTTTTTAACCATTGCGTGATCCCTTACATGTATGAATGAGAAGCACCTTAAGTTCCAGGGTAATATTTACAGGAAAACTCGTAAGATCTTCCAAAAGCAGGGGCCCCTCCTTAGCAGACAGCTGAGAATGCTCTATAAACGGTATTCAAAGGTGCAGTGACACACAAATGGCTACAGACACCCACACACACAGTAATTATCCCAATTTGGTTTTACGCCTCCCCCAGCCCTCACACACACTTCAGGGTGCTAAACCACAGGCGCGGCCCCGGAGGGGAGAGAGGATGCAGCTCTCACTCATCAGTCGTCACTCAACTCCCTCTCACAGTGTCAAGAATTTGTCGTCCCGGGCACGGTCGGGACATGTGTGAATGCCGACATGCATGTAGCACTCGAGCAGAAGCTTCCTCTCGGAGCATAAAAGGCATGTGTGCCAGATTGCTTACGTCTAATGTATACGGATAGGCGACATGTTTCCGGTATTATTGTCGAGGCATGCATTAATTTAACAGTAATAATCATCCAAAAACAAAAACAAAAAAAAACCTCACCTTTACCAGCCCCCACACTGTTTACCTTGGTATTTGGTCAGATGTTTTTAACCCACCTACACAATCTGTTATTCCTCTTTCACTCTGCCACTGTGTAAATACATAAATTCTATTTGCATTACAAGCCAGCGCTGCCACTGTGAGGTGAAGCTGACTGTGTGGGAGGAAAAGGTACAAGAGAAAGACAGATGCACTGAGGAAACAAGTCTTTAGATGGAAATGCTGCACTTGATGTATGATACTCACCAGATATTATCAAGTCGAGAGTCAAAATGTAACTGCAGTAATTTCCCTCAGTCCCTTCATTATGTACACTATGCTTAGCTTTTGTTATCTGGCCCAGTTAAAGTATATTTAAAAAAAAAAAGAAAGTTAATATATCAGTAAAGTAATATTCAGGAAAATAAAATCCTCTGGACCGCTGAAGTGTTTGATCATGACACAAAAAAATGATATTACACATGCTATTTTGGGATTGTATGCCAGAATATAAGAAAAGAGTTGAGTGAGAAAGAGTGGCAGCTTAAAATGGAGACAGAAGAACTTTTATTCTGTCAGTTATTTAGACTTGACAGGGGGGCTTTGCAAGAGATGAAGCTGTCAAATACACATTGGACTGCCACCACTTTGCTGCTTCAGGAAACAATGCCAGTTCAAACAAGCCTTTGAGCAATCTAGGGAGACGCTTTCTCTCTGTCTCGCCATCTCACTATACCACATTCAGAGAAAGAGAAACACACACACACACACACACAGACATATGAACACACATGCGCGCGCATTTTGTTTTTCAGTGCTACCTTCATCTTTTTTTTGGTTGAAAATACTTAGTGGTTTTTTTCCGAAGAATGATAACAATGAGGTTGGATAAGAGGCCAAGAAAGGTTGAAAGGTCACGCTTCCCTGCAGTTTAACTTCAGACTAATGGGCTGTCGCTGTTGGACCTCTGTGTCCGGCTGCTGTCTTTACAAATGAATCATGTCAGAGTGCGGGTGGCTGCTGACAGGTCTAATGTTACCACAGGTGCATGCATAAGAAGAGAAGAGAGGTGACACTAATACTGAACAAAAAGCAAAGTAACAAAATTGCAAATCTGCAGCTACAAAGCTGGGTCGTATGAGGTTGAAGGCCAGTAAAAAGGTATTGATACTGAGTTCAAGCTACGTGTCAGAGCAACATTGGACAACTGGCAGAGCACTAAAAAGGCCAGTTCACCTGTGCCCAAATACGCACTGATCAAAAAAGCTTTAATATGTATGTAAGTATTTTATATGTCAAACAGTCTGGAAGTTCATGGCAGGATGTCAAACACAGTAAAATTGCATCAGCAAACAATAAGGACAGGATCACAAGTCGGAACAACAGGGAAATTATGAACCTGTAGAGTAGAACAAACAAGATTATAAACAGTTACTAAGTACTGTTAAATAATTATTTCCTTTTTGCTTTCTCTGCTCCCCAGCTCCAGTGTTTTACTTTGGAGAGTTAGAGTATCACGTAGATGAGAGTGATGGACATGTGGAGGTCAAAGTGTGGAGGACGGGAACTGATCTGTCCAAGACCGGCACAGTCACCGTCCGCTCTCGCAAGGCCGAGCCTGTCTCTGCTGAGGGTAAGCTCATACAGCCGAGCAAGTGTTGCTTGTGACTGATTATCATTGTAATTTTGTCCGACCTTTCATCCCGCTCTCTGTCCTTCCTCCAGCCGGTATCGACTACGTGGGCATCAGTCATAACCTGGACTTTGCCCCGGGTGTCAGCATGCAGACGTTCAAGGTCACCATTCTGGATGACCTAGGACAGCCACAGCTGGAGGGGACTGAGAGCTTTGAGCTGGTCTTACGTATGCCAGTGCACGGCATCTTGGGAGAGCCTGCGAAGGCTACAGTGTTCATCAATGACTCGGTGTCTGACTGTAAGTGATTTGATTATCTTTTACCTAGAATCTTTCTCACCCACAGTATTTATTGTTTTGTAGCCGTTCTAGCGGTATCGCTCTAAGGAAGGCAATGTCAGCTTGTCAGTCTGTCAGTTGGTCTGGATGGTTTGTACAGACATTCATAAGCCAGAGAGGATGAATCCGACTAAAGTGGGGGCTTCCCTGACTTTTCCTCTATCTATACCAGCAGGTTCGCATTTTTTTGCTTCTAGTGAAATGTCTTGACAATTACTGAATGAATTTCCATGAAGTTCGGTAAAGGTACCCATTGCGCCCAGAAGATAAATCCTAGTAAGTTTGATTATCTTTTTTTTTCACTGCTGCCACCAGCAGTTTTCACTATCAACATCTACTCAATGGATTGGCACAAAATTTTGCACAGATAATCATATTCCCCCCATCAGGATGAATTGTAGTAAAACTTTGGAGATCTTTGAATTGATATCTAACACCACGATCGGATCAGAATTTCAATTTGTCAAATACTAGGGTGGTTTATGGTTCCTATGAGCCCGGGCTTTACTTTCTGTTTAGTGCAAATTAGCAAATATTAGCATGCTAACATGCAAAACCAAGGTGCAGAGCGTGTTAGCATACTGGCGCCAGCATCAGGGATGTTTACTAGCATTTAGGTCAAAGCACTGCTGTGCCAAGGAACAGCCTCACAAAGCCCATAGCTTTTATATGATCTAAATGTTTAATTGCATCTTTTCATGTCAAATGTGCTACATGAATAAAATTTATTTTTATTAGTGAAAGTAACTGCCCCGAGTGTTGAAAAAGCTATATGAAAGTCTCAAAAAGTACTAATGTCTTAGAAATAGGTTTTTTCTAGCTTGTCATGACAACTTCTTTACACTTTTCCATAATTTAGCTGCCTTCCGTAAACACAACTTAATAATTAATTTGTCAATTTTTCTTTTACTGTGTATTGATAGTTTCACCACATTCAATGCTGACGTTCAGCCAGAAGAAAGCTTGTTGCAACAGCTATGCTATTTGCTTTTTAAAATCATTTCAGTCAGGTTAAACTCAGCCCAGGCAGCACAGGGGACATTATTACTGCCTTTGTCACATGTGATGACTGACCCATCCTGTTGACTGACAGTGCCAAAGGTCCAGTTCCGCGAGCCGGTGTACACTGGAGAGGAGAGTGACGGTCAGATCGCGGTGACAGTGTACCGCAGTGGTGACGTCAGCCACAAATCCACTGTTCGCTGTTATACCCGTCAGGGCTCTGCACAGGTCGCCTCTGACTTTGATGAACGGCCAAACACAGATGCATCCATCATCGCTTTCTTACCAGGTACTTCAGTAATCACACCCAACCTCTCCTCTCTTTCTTTTTTTTTAAACTATCGTGTCTTGAGAGTTGACACCCTTCTAATTAAATTTGTCACACTTTTTTTTTGCAAAATCAGCAGTGCCTTGCAGATACCTTCCTTACCTACTGTGCTGTCATTTTCAGTATTTTTTTGATAATCTTTTTCATTTTGCAATATATATTTTTTAACAGCTTCCAAAAACTCTGGGGAAAAATAATTCTGGGAAATAATTTTAAAAATAAGATGTTAAATCCCCTAAAAAGAAATAAAGAATCATTGTACATCTTATTCCATCCTTCCTTCCACCTCAAATTTTTTGACATGTCCCATCGTCAACATCTTGCTGTTCACTCTAGGTGAGGCAGAGAAGTTGTGTATTCTGTCACTAGTTGACGACACGCTGTACGAAGAAGGAGAAGAGCTGCGGTTGATCCTAGGCAACCCAAAGAGCAACTCACAGTTTGGCGCATCAGTGGGAGCTCTGAATGAAACCCTGGTGAAAATCAAGGACACAGCTGACAGTAAGTGAGAGGCAGACGGGAGACTGTGGTGGAGGAAAGTCAGAAATTAAATATATGGTCAAATAAAAAATAGGTAATCCAGTTTTTTATTTGTCTGGATATTTAAAGAGTTCTGGCTAATGAATATGAAACAGAGAGTAAATGCAGAGTATACCTACATATATATGGTTATAATTTACAATTGTCATCAGCAGCGATAATTAAAGGAGATGTCATTAAAAGTTTACGTCCATAATCCAGCAATGGGCTAAGATTTTATTATATCTCTGTCCCTTTCTGCGCACCTTAGAACCCATCATCCGTTTTTTGGAAACCAAGTTCAGTGTTAGTGAACCAAAAGAGGCTGGCGCCATGGCAACTGTGAGGATCCCTGTAGTACGAGTGGGTGACACATCAAAGGTGTCAGTGGTCCGCGTTCACACCAAAGACGGGTCAGCTGTCTCAGGAGAGGACTACTACCCCGTGTCTCAAGGTAAACCTTACCAAACTCGTCCTAGGGCTCTCAGAGCTAAACGAACAGTGTGACGTTATCATATTAAAAAACTTCAAATGCATAAAAATGGGGTAAGGCCGAGCAGACTTTTCAAATCAAGCTGCAATTAAAAGGCATTTAGCAATTGCAAACAATGCACACTTGATCTTCACAAATGTTTACTAAGTGATCGGGAAAGAATGGAAACCGGTGGATGCATCCAGAAATCTCAATCACCAGCATGGTTTGCAAAAGTAAAAGTGATTTGTCCAAAAACAACCGTTGTAGCCTGTGTTAAACACGGTGTCCTACAACATAAAAACATTTTTTTATGTTTTGATGTCTTCATTGTTTACGTTGGCTTGCTCTCATCTTCTTCTTCTTCTTCTTCTTCTTCTCCTTCCTTTTATCGGCATATTAGTGCTATTAGAGCATAAGATGCATCACACTAGTGGTCAAAAACTTTACAAGATTCATTACCTTTGTTCCTACCGGCTTGCGGATATCCTGATACATTCCTGTTATGCATTTGCAGCAGCTAATTAGAGAAGTTTTGACAAGTGTGAAACAAGACTCCCTATAGAAATCTTAAGCAAATGAAAGCGGGTCCAGAAATTTATTTGGGCGAGGGTCATTAAACTTAACTTCATCCCAAATGGGGAGAGATTATTTCCTCGATAGTGAAGTCATGTAATTTTCAATTGAATTTCAGATTTCTTTGTGCTTTGTCAGCAGAGTGAAATCTTCCACTCCATCCACTCAGCTTTTATTGCAGTAAACCTTTCTCAGCTTAATCAAGGCTTGAAATATTTGTGTGAATACATTCGTTCAAATAGTGGACCTCTCTCAGCAGTTTTGAATCAGCCAGCGTTGAATTTCTCATTTTGCAGAATATTTCCTCATCGCAGCGCATTTCTGAAGCAATGCTCTATTGCTTACCTCGCAAAGAGGTGGACCACCTTTGGCATTATGCAAATAGAAACCTAAACTCGGCGAAACTTGGCTTTGATGTCCCCTGACAATTTCCATCACCAAAAAAAAAAAGACTCAATTTGCCAGAACCACCAGTGCATTACACTTAATGATGATCTGTTTGTGCTGTATTGTGTGTTGTATATACAGTTACTCAGCTACCTTTCAAACCGCTTTTTCTGGTGTTCCTGTGTGTCCGTGTGTGTTTTGTGTGTGCCCAGACATTGAGTTCAAACAGGGGGATAAGGAACATGTGGTGGAGGTGGAGGTGCTATTTGATGGTGTCAGAGAGATGAGAGAAGCCTTTACTCTGCACCTGAAGCCTGATGAAAACATGGTGGCTGAAACTCAGGTCAGGAATGTCGTTTTCACGCCTAACCATCACAAAATAATCACACAAAATCCAAACAGACAGTTATGGAATTTCAGCTTGAGGAAAATGTTAAAGAGATAAAAAATACTTTTTACTTTTTTATGATTTGACCCATATTTATCCAGGTCAGACCCACTGAGATGAGGGTTCTCTATTACAAGGGTGTCCCAGCACAGACAACAGCAGCCAAAAGTGTGATGAAAGCATTTCACAATTAATAATGGATTAATCTAAGAAAAAAAAAGGACAGCAAGCGGGAGAAAAAAAAGGCAGAGAGCGAGAGAGAGAGAGGCAGAGTGAGAGAAATGAGAGAGAGATTAAAAAGAGAAGCCAAGAATCAACCATGACTGTGAGGTTGTAAACACATCCAGTTCTGTGATGACTCCAGTCATCTCATTGACAGTAATCCATGGCGTCTGTGTCAGTGGTTCTCATAAGTCTTAAACCTCTTTTTGTGGAACAGGTAACTAAAGCGATAGTCTACATCGAGGAGACCAACAGCATGGCTGACGTCACCTTCCCCTCCTTGCCTCATGTGGTGTCTCTCTTCCACTATGACAATGTCGCCAGGACGCCAGACAACCTCCACCCACCAGCCGGCTACCCTGTCATCTGTGTGACAGTGAGTCAAACCGAAACGATATTCAGGGACACAAGTGGCTTCGGAAACATCTTTGGAATTGAATTGAACTGAATTGCTCACTCTACAAAAAATGTACCCGCTAGAAACACCTGGCAAACTGCAACTTTGGTGTATGTTAGGCTTTTTCTGTAATGAGGTGGCAGGACCTAATCGGGACCCACATCCTCTGGGAGTGGAGGTCCCTCATGACCCAATACTTTTCTTCAGCCAAACGTAAACTGTCCCTCCAGAGTTTGCCAGTCTGTCCTTAAAAGACACATTACACAGTTTAGTAGGCCACAGTTCTCGTGCTTTCATACACAGGAGAACCACTTAAACTCTTGAATAAAGGCTCAGGGGGACACCCAAATGGATTTTCCCGATGTGTTAAGTCATTTGCTTCCCAGGTGACTGCTATGTGTGGCTGGAACTCTGTGTGTGTTTGTGTGTGTGTGTGTGTGTGTGTGTGTGTGTGAGTGCGTGTGTCTTTGTTTCCCTGTGTTGTGGTCAGCTGTGAAGGAGCTTCCCTGGGAAGTCAAAATGAAGTAGTCTCGTCAAAACGGAAGTGTTGAGTGCTGCACAAGGAGGCGCGCTATCAACAGTTTTAAAAGGGTATCCACAGAAACACTGCAAAGCTTACATCTCCATCCCATATCTCTATCTTACTAATTACAAAAAAGCAATTTTAATAACTCGTACGAAAACACAACACACTGAAACATCTGCATTTCTTTGGCAACAGTCACTTACTCGTTTATATTCTGTACCTCTCTCTCCTTTTGTCCTCCGGCATCTGCTGTATCTTTCCTATCGCTCTGCTGTCCCTGCGTACCCGCCCACTCCTGCTAAATTCCTTATCCATCCTCCAGGCTTGCAACACAAGATACCCAGACTACGACAAGACGGGCTCTATCTGTGTCAGTGAGCAGATCAACAACACCCTGACCCGCTACCGCTGGCTCATCAGTGCCCCAGCTGGCCCTGATGGCGTCACCAGTCCCATGAGGGAGGTGGACTTTGACACCTTCTTTACCTCCTCCAAGATGATCACATTGGACTCAGTCTACTTCCAGGCAGGCTCCAGGGTCCAGTGCGCTGCTAGGGCTGTTAATTCTAATGGGGATGAAGGTTTAGAGCTCAGCAGTCCCATTGTCACTATCAGCCAGGAGGAAGGTGAGGACAGAACAATGAACCTCCGTTTATGTATCTAATGTTGCCAGTTTTCTAGAGAATTAATTAAACGGGGATTTGGCCCCATGTTGCAATGATAACCCAAATGGCTTTGTTCTCATTCAGCGTTATGAATGTTCAGTACCTACTGTAAGGTACAGCTGCATAACAGACTCATTAAATGAAAAACACACCTAAATCACTGGAAAACAAGCAATGACAGTGCAGCTTTTTGATCCCATTTTTGTGCTATCACTTGGTTTTTCAGCTGAGTTAAATGATAAACGGTGGTGGAGACGTATTCAGATCCTCTAGCTCAGTGTAAAAATACTCCATTACAAGTGAAACGCCTGCATACAAAATGTTACTTGATTAAAGGAAATAAGTATTAGCAAAACTAATGAGTGTTTTAGTATTAATTATAATTTTATTGGGTTATTATTTCTGATGTATTGATGCATAAGTAGAATTTTTACTGTTGTAGTCGTTCAGGGTGGAGCTAATTTTAATGATTTTATGTACCGTTAGTTAGTTCAGTCTGCAACAATGTAAGGTAGTGTAAAAGATGCTGTAGATGTAAAATAACCAGTAACTTAAAGTGTCAAATAAATGCAGTGAAGTAAAAACTACAATATTTCACTCTGAAAAACAGGAGTAGAGATATAATGTGGTAAGAAATGGAAATACTCAAGTTAAATACAAGTATCTCATATTTGCACTTAAGTACACTACTTGAGTAAATGTGCTTAGACTGAAAGACCAAAGAAATCTTTGTCGACCATTTAGCAAACTATTAGATGAGATAGTACATTGTAGAAAAGGCAGAGACATCATTTTCATTGCTTACAAAAGCCTTGATGAACCATAATCCCATGCCGCCTCAAGCAAAGTGCTTTGAGGAAGAGTCAGAGCCCTCACTCTTTTCTCAAATTAAGAGAAATGACATGCACTTTTTTCATTGCTATGCTTTTACTAATGCCGTGCACACTCTACTTGCAAATCCTGACATCAACAAGTTCAGGCTCTCTCTCTCTCGGGCTGGTCGCAAGGTATCTTAGAAATATGGAAGTCACTAACAGACTCACTAATAGATCAGGCGGATGATAAGAGAATGTTTTGAACGGCATAATATAGTATGAATAACAATGTAAAGAAAAACTAAAGGTGGATTTATCGCATAAGTAATTAGCTGTAGATACAATCATAGCGATTCAGTTTGTCTTGTTTCGTCCAAAGTGTCACAGTCTGTCCTTGTGTTCAGAATCTCTTCTCTCCTCTGTTATACAAAGGAATGTGTCAACCGCGTAAGATGGGGACAGTTGGCGCTGAGCCTTTCTCTGCCAAGCTACGCTATACTGGAGCAGACGACCTGAAACATCCCAACCTCATCAAAGTGACTGTCACCATGCCTCACATAGATGGTAGGTAGGAGCTGGAGGCAGGTCCCGTACCACAGATGAAGTGAAGTGTAATGTAGTGTGTGTAATATTCACGTCTGGGGATCCTCAGGAGCGTGACAGCCAGAATATAGATCTTGCTGGGTTGTGCCGAACCCCACTGTAGAAGCCCTCCAACACACTTAACATTCCCTTCTTGATTTTTAATCAGTTTCCTTCTGCCTCGTCTCCTCCAGGTTTCCTTCCTCCTCTTTTCTCACGCTCCTCTGCTTTTCTTTTAATTACTTTTACCCTCTATGCTCAACTATTTCTTCCCTCTAAGTTTGAAATGATCATTTCTCTCTGTTCACGTATCAAAGATGGTTGGACGCGCTCAGGATCACATCATCTCTCTCTGCCTTGCAGGCATGCTCCCAGTAATCTCCACTCGCCCTCTGATGAACTTTGACCTGACTCTCAGTCCCGATGGAACCCGGGTCGGAAACCACCGCTGCTCCAACTTGCTTGACTACAACGAGGTCACCACCGGTCACGGCTTCATCACCGCCTCGACGCGTAGCCCTGAGAGCATGGGAGACTCGGTGCCCTATCAGTTCAGCGGCTCTCTGCGGGGGAACAGCACACTGCGCTTCTACAGAAACCTCAACCTGGAAGCCTGTCTCTGGGAGTTCACCAGCTACTACCACATGTCTGAGCTGCTCACTGACTGCGGAGGCACCATAGGGACTGATGGACAGGTGTGTGCGTGTGTTTTTGTGTGTTTCTGTGTACATATGTCCACAGTGTATAAATTCCAATCTAGGGTTTGTATGTACATCTGCTTGACTGTTAGCTTTTGTGTGTCCACCCGTGTGTGTTTCTGTCTGCATTTCCAGTTTATTTAAAGCCTTCTGAATGTGAGGGACGCACAGACAGAACGGCACCATATCTGTTTGCCTGCGTCTCATTGAGTGCGTGTTTGTGTGCGTGTTTGCCAGGTCTGTAGCCCACGAAGTGATTGGCAACTTTTATTGTGTGCGCACACATATGTACACAGAAATATGCGCACTCAAACAAACTGCTGCCAGCGTGTCAGTCACTCCCCTAATGCTCACCACTGCTGTCAACATGGAGCATTGACGCTTAGACTCACGGTAAATCTGTGAAATCAGGAAAGAAAGAAAGAACTTATTTGGAGTTCAGGATTATCCTGAGAACACCAACATCCTGTCAAGGTTAAAGGTGCAAATCGTACTTACCCATTAGGCAGCTTTGCTCGGTTTTTCTTTTACCGGCCTGCTGGTATGACATTAAAGCTCACCGGAGAAGTCAGACATTGCTGTCGAATTTTGGCGCTGTCAGTTAGATGCTAATAAACTTCCAGCAGCTGTTTTTCTGTTGTTGCGTCATTGCAGCAGATGTTGCAGTTGTTGTTAGTGTTGTATACTGCTCAGAGCTGCAGTATTCTCCTGCTTCTTTTTGTGATCGTACATTAGGAAACAGACCTCTGCTCCACGGTTCATGTCCTGCTGCTCTTTTGTCTTCCTTCAGCCTTTGATCTACAAGCTTTTTGTTGCTGATCAGACTGCTGAGTGTGTGTGGGTTTTGTGTGTGTGTGTTTGTGTGTGTGTGTGTGTGTGTGTGTGTGAGAGAGAAAGAGGGAGATAGAGAAGAAATAAGAAATTAATTTACTTGTTCCCGGTCACAGCAAGAACCGCTTGCACACATAGTTACACATGATGGCCGTCATCCACAAGACCTCCACTTCATTAAGGGAGATCACTGTCACACTGTCACTTGAGTTGGATTTTCTTTTTTTCAATGAGCAGTTCTACCAGGGTGGACAAATCAAAGAGCACAGAATGAGTTAGATAATTCAGTTACCTCTGAAGAACAAAGGACAAAACTAATGTAAAAAAAAATATAGAGAGAGAGATTTTTTGCTATAATAAGCTTGATCTGTGTTTTATTCTTATTCCTTTGTTCTGGGAGTACATGGATTTCTTAAGATGAAGGGTTGAATGCATAAGAAAAGTAAAGGTGACGATATTTATATACAGATCAAAATACCTACCTACCTCAAGGTGAACAGCTGCTATATTTATGCTTTATGTTCAAGTCGGTATATAAGTTATTTCAGGAGGTTGCTGAAATAAAATTATGGCTTTTTCAAACCCTGGGGGGGAGGGTAGTTTGTCTCTCAGTTTGCAGTCATTTAACTTCGCATTCGGCTCCTAATTCAGCAATCTCGCAACTTGCTCTACTGAGACTTCATAGATATTGTGATGTATTGGGTAGATTGGGTAGTGAATTAGAGATCTTTGCCGGAGATTCTTTCTGCTTGCAGAGATATTATATCAGACTCTTTATGTAGCGATACTTTGTGTCATTTTAGAAATGTTGTTTTCGAAATAAGATTGGATGTTACTATATGTGTACTCAAAAATGAAGAATGGTTGATTGGAGAAGGCGGGGCAATAAGGGGACCAGGAATTACATTCATCTGATTATTTGATTTTTTGTACCGGTAACATCCTAACAAAATTGCTTTTCTTAGTTTCTCTTGCCAGTTCATGTCCTGCCTAGTTCTTAGTTTGGTAATTGACTGTCCAAGTTGACGCATTTTCCCTTCAACTCAAATGAAGATAATGTAATACAATTTCAATCAGTTTCTGAGAAAAACGGGTTTTCTCAAACTTGTGTGGGCATATAGTTACAATCTTTCAAGTCACACAAAATTGTTGAAATAGTGTTGGTGAACAGAGACATCTAGTGGCTGACTTTCTGTAAATACATCTAAAATTTCATGTGCCATAAGTTTTTTTTTCCCAGAAAAGATGTTGGGTGGAACTGTAACTGTTTCTTTTTTTTTTTTTTTTTTTCAGCTTTATAAATCAAAGTAAATATTAATTCTGATCAGATTTTTTTCCAAATTGCGAGAGATTGTGCTTCAATAATTGTCAACATGAACTACCAAGCTTTTAAATACTTGGTAAGCTTAAATAAAGTAGACCAAGATAGAAAAGAACAATACAAACCCACATCACTGCCCACTGGGGTTCCTTGCGCACAACACGGGAAGTCTTTTATGCATCTTTGACAACACTGAGTAGGTGTGAAAGAGTTCAAGCACCTTGTGGAGGAGAACAGTGTGTTCATCTGTTACATCTTCTCAGTGCTTATTATAGCTCATTGACCTACTGTCACCTTTAATTTAAATGGATAATACAAGTGTTGTCATGCAGTACCGACTGAGGATTCCTTGTTTCTAGCTTCAACCACAGTATCAAGGTAATAAACAGTGTGCCTTGTCAATAATGATTCTGACTCCTTGAGAACATTATGACCCTACGGTTGTAACTGCTTATGATTCAGGATGAAGCAAAATGCAAGTTCAAGAACGGTTGCATTCGGTAGATTTGCTTGTTTTCTAAGACATTTTGAAAGCTGGTTCTTCGCTCACCGCTGGTGGAAACGTCCTTGCAGGTGCTGAACCTGGTCCAGTCCTACGTGACCCTGCGCGTCCCTCTTTACGTGTCGTATGTATTCCACTCCCCTGTGGGAACCGGTGGCTGGCAGCACTTTGACCTGCAGTCCGAGCTGCGCCTCACTTTTGTGTATGACACGGCCATTCTCTGGAAGGATGGCATCGGCAGCCCCCCACAGGCTGAACTACAGGGTAAGTTCCCATGACCGTGAGCACATTATAGTTTGTGTCTCTGGACTCAATATTCACATAAATCGTAATCAGTATCATCCACATAAAAAAAGAACAGCTTTTGTAGAGTCCAGTGTGTTTGTACTGTATGTGTTTTTGCCAGGTGCATTGTATCCGACCAGCATGCGTATCAATGACCAGGGACGTTTGGTGGTAAACTTCCGCACCAAGGCTCGTTTCAGGGGTCTGTTTGTGGAGTCTCATTCTGGAGGCAGAATAAAAAGAGCTGGTGAGACAGACAGATTGTTGCAACTATATGTGCTTTACTATTCCTCAATATTATCACCATCATTGAAGGTACAGATACATTGCTTTTTTTAAAGGGCAGCGCATTTGATTTGTCAGTTGTAAATCAGTCCGCCATTGTGAACTTCTCCCCCTCTCAAAATCTGTTACCAAGGAACCTCCAAGTCATCCATGGTGATGAGCGTGGACCACCCCGGCCTGACCTTTAACCTCACCTTGATGAGGAGTGAGCCCACCTACAACCAGCCAGTCCAGCAGTGGATATTCACCTCTGACTTCGCTGTAAGTATGCCCGCATTACATGATTTCTTTTGTCCCGTTGCACAACCTGAAACATCTGCTGTGTAAATCTGTGGGCCTGAGCAGCCAGGGAGGACAGAATACAGACTGAGGGCTTGTGTATCTGTGCCCTCTGCTCCACACAGGTGAGAGACTACTCTGGGACCTACACATTGAAGCTGATCCCCTGTACAACAGCCCAGAATATGGAGTACACTGTTCCACCTGTTTGCAGTCCCAGAGAACCAGTCACCTTCGACCTAGACATCAGATTCCAGCAAGTAAGGCAGTCTTCATTTAGACTTTAAGATCCAAAAGTGGTATTCTTTGTTTCAGGAAGATTTTCTTTCTTTTTCTGTCTCTATCTGTCACTGGCTCTCTCTCTTTCTTCGTTATGCTATCCCTTGCTAACTATCTCCATCCCTCTTCAGGTGAGCGACCCGGTTGCAGTGGAATTCAGTTTGAACACTCAGATGTTCTTGTTGTCCAAGAGGAGCCTGTGGCTTTCTGATGGCTCCATGGGTTTCGGTCAGGAGAGTGACGTGGCCTTTTCTGAGGGTAAAGTGTCATCTTACAATTGTGCAGTGAAGATTTTAAGAACTGTACTAGTAGTTGTAGATGTTTTTTTATCCCATTATCTACAGATGGAATCATTTTTGTCAATTTTGCAATATCAGATAAAGTTAGACAGTCGCATGGTATTCAAAAGAACTGACTTCTGAGATTCGAGCCTAAAAGCGTTCAATTGTACAGATATGCTCTCTGAAAACCAAACCTGGTAGATCACATACTGGATATGCAAACATCACCATATTTGAAAGGATAAATTGGTCTTGGATAAATTGGAATTTGGTCATTTTTGTTTCATCAATATATTGATTACTGGCTGCTTGACATGAACTGAAACTAGGAAGAAAATAAAGCTAAAAAAATAACAATGTAATGCTGTCGACACTGGTTGGCAGTAACGGATATGGATTTGCAGTTCATTGGCTAAAACCTGCAAAACCACCAGTATTCTGTCCTCTTTGTATTTATAAATGTGATTCATCCCTTTTTTCAGGTGATACGATCTATGGCCGTGTGATGGTGGACCCTGTTCAGAACCTGGGAGACTCTTTCTTCTGTAACATTGAGAAGGTGTTCCTCTGCACTGGTGCTGACGGATATGTACCAAAGTACAATCCGACCAAGTTTGAATTTGGCTGCCTGGCTGACTCTCCGTCTCTGCTTTATAGATTCAAGATTGTTGTGAGTATATACGGGTTTTTAATGTTGCAGTTTAGGTACACAGAGGGATGCAAAATAAGATTTTACAATCGATACAAAAATAATTTCCTTACTTCTTTTTTTTCCCCTCAATCTAACACACCTCATCAGGACAAGGCTCAGCCAGAGACTCAGGCGCGTGTGTTTGGTGATATCAGTTTTAACGCTGTGCTGGCAGTGGATGATCCATCAGCTATGTCCCTTGTCAGACAGCCAGGGTCTGATGGCTTTAGACTGGACTCTACAGCCATGTTCCAGGTATCCTATATTTTGATGTTCCTCATAGCCAATGACTGATTTTTATTGCAAACCACCGGCTTGAGTAGTAAGCTACTTTGTCCTTCAATGAATACAACTTCAAAAGGTTTTACTCTGCAGGAGCTATTGTGGGATATAGTTATGAAGCAGAACAACCAAAAGGGCTTGTAGACTTTGTTACTTCACTATTGTATGTACAGTACTGTATATTTTGATTCGGCTCGTGTAAAGGCTTTATGTTGTGTTGTGTCATTTGTTGTATGTCGGACCACGATGGAAGTGAATCATTAGGCTTTGTTGTAATTTAAGCCTTGCTGATGCAGTGCAGAGTATTGTATTTTTTCACAGAGTATGATTGAATTTTAATCACAAAAAAAAAAAATCACTCAGTTCAAGGCTAGTAAAGTGCACAGAAGTTGAAGGTCTAGAGAGTCAATTTAGCACCAGCAGATGCCATCTTATCAAAAACTACTGTGATAACAATAACTAATTTTGCAAGATGTGCTCATTTTGGACTCGTAGCCAATTCAGTTTGCTTTCTGTTATGTACCCAATTTCAGTCATTATGTAAACTGAACATAATTCTAAGATGTGCATCATTTTGTGTTATCCTCAGGTTGCTGCAGGCCGTGAGTGGTACATTCACACCATTTACACAGTCCGCTCCAAAGAGAATGCTAACAGGGGCATTGGAAAGCGCAGCCTAGAGTACCACTCCTTGGCTGCCACAAGCAACGATCTCACCTTGACTCCATCAAGTGGCAAAGGTCATCGCTCCAGGAGGTCGGCTGGCAATGAGGTCCCAGAGCTCGCCGAGGATATCGGAGCAGGCAACAACCGTGGTACCAATATCATGCACATTGCTTTGGACCGCACCAAGCGGCAGGAAGGGGGGTCGAATGAAGTGTTTGCCCAAGGGTTGGAATCTAGTGAGCTGAGCGCAGAGGAGGAAGAGGAGGGTCTGGTGACCGTGGTGGGGGCACTGGTGGGGCTTCTGCTGACTGTCCTCATCATTGTCACCACCGTACTTGTTCTGAAATCCAGACAGAAGGATGTCAAGGAGGGGTGGAGGGAGGGGGTGCAGGAGGTAGTGAAAGGGTCTGTCAGTACGGAGCCCATGCTGGTGGTGAGGATGCAAGACTGCCACAACAGCTCAGAGGTTTGAGAAATGGATGCATGGATGGACAGATGGACAAAGGGATGAGGAGTATATGGGAGCTTTTATAAAATTTTTGATTTTCTTTTTTTTTTTTTCTTTTTTTTAACTGGTATTAAATTACTTTCATAACACCAAAAATCTTAGATTGATCATATGTGTTATTAGATGTGTGTGTGCCTGTTTGTGGGGGGATTTCTACAGTATTGGATCCATTACGCACCTTGATCACTGCAACAGAAAACAGCACAATAGTCCTATACACTGTCTTCACTTAACATTCCAACTTGTGCTGCTGGTAGCATTGTATTTCCATTCTCTGTTACTGGTTTTATGGTGTTGAAGTGCCTGAGGCAGCTATGTACCTTCAGGACAGTCCCAGTCACGGAGAGCACTTTTCTAATAAAGCTAGTTTCACGCAGACCAAGTATGAGATCTAGTGGCGCAGGTGTACCTGGGGTAAAGGGGACTAGATGATGTCAGTGTTCATATTGAAAGGAGCAGTTCACCTCAAAAAGAACACTCAGATATTATCGACCTGCCCTTGTGTCAGACAAAACTTCACTGAAGTTTGTGAGCCCTGGTACTTCCGTTCTATCTCCTAAAACATAGATGGTAACAAGAAGATCTTTTCTAAAGCTTGCAAAAGATAAACTAGATTTCTGCACACATATTGTGTGGCATTTTCTAAGTATTTCGTAGCTTACGATTGCATTATGGATACAAAAGTCCAGTATTTATGCAATAATCTCACTGTGTGTCCTCAAAGTTGTTCTAAACTCCATCCATTGCCAGAGGATTATATCATTTAGGAAAGTATTGGGGATTGAAAGATAAAAATTGGACTTATTATAAATATTGAACCCAGAGCCTAAATGAAAATACTGTCAATTTATGTTCCTTCTGGGCTGAACTGTGCCTTTAGGCGTACAATTTTGTCCTGAAATATTTGCTGGGACAGTCATTCTGGATTACATGATGTGTATTGAAAAACATAAACACAAGGTGCCACCATCTGTTTCTTACCTGTGAAATAAACCTGCATAGCTCTCTTAACGGACTATAGGAGATGAAAATCACTGCTGTCAGAATTTATGTTTATTAACCAGCTGAACCTTTTATTCATTCACCGTGTCTACTGTTCTTTGGTTTGTTTTCCATATGATGAGGAATGTTTAGCTTGATCATTTCTGTTTCTGCTGAGTAGGGTTGTTCACATAGTTTTTTTTCCTCATTTTGTGTATTTTTGTAAACTCATGTGTTTACTCTGTCACTCGTTTACAGTTCACCGTGGCTTATTTTACCACACTGTTTACTGCTATCCATCCTTGCAGTGTTGTTGCTCCACTGTGTGTTTCTGTAATATGGCCAAATTTACTCATTGGGCATTATTTTTTTTATTTTTATTTTTTTTAAATAACACTGGTTAAAGTATGTTTGTATAAAGACACTCATCTCAGGAGTTATTTATTTTCCGGAGAATGGGCTGTGTGTTGTTACACAATTTACCACTGTTGACTGAAGAAAATCTCTAGTGTGCCCCTTTCAACTTCTGTGTTACACTGCTAGTAAGTGTGGTGCTGCGAACATGCACATACTATATCCATATCCAATGACTTGACCCTTGTTCTGCTCACATTATGTTCCCGTAAGCTTCTCTTTTGTCACTAGTGCTGTGTGGGATTTCCGTGTTCTGACTCATGTTTTCGAACAAAGGATGCAAATAAAATAGCTGCTTACAGATCAGTATGCCACCATGAAAAACATTATGTTTGGGACATCTAATATAATCTGCTATCTCATTATTTCGTTGATGTCATTGGTGAAATTTCTTGTTTACATGTGTTGTTAAACCTGTGTCTCACTCTGCTATGGATATACAACATGCTTAGATCAGTGTTCCTGAATATTTGTCTTATTTTGGTGTTGTGAGTCATCACTGTGTACTTATTTCCAATACTTATCACGGTCAGCTGATGTGATGAACATGAGCTAATAGTCTGCGGAAACCTGGCTGTGATTTTTATTTTGGCCCTGATGAGTTTGGAAATAGCACCGTATCTGACATCGAATGCACTTTTAAAGTCACATCCCTCACATGCCAATCCAAGCTATGCAATGTAATGTATAACCCACAGCCAGTTATCCCCATGTATATGACAATTTTAGCACAAACAGTCAAACAGGATATTCACTTTGTGTCTTTTTATGATTGGGTTTTTATGTATATGTATTTAAGAATAAACATCGTTGCTTACTGGTAGGTTGTTGATTTAATCGGTATTTATGCTGAGCTTTAGAGTTGAGACTTGAAATATGGATTTGAGTCAGAGTGAATAATGAGGATTTAAGATTTGTTTGGACTTCGACACTGGGTGTACTTGACACACTGCTAACTACAGACTTGACTATCAAAAGTACAAGTACTCATTACACAGACCAGGCCACGACAGTGTTATATTATTGTATTATCAGATGACTATTGTTATTGAATTAACGTGAGCAGTATTTTAATGTTGTAGTGGGTCAAGGAACTAATTGCTTTATATACTTTTGATCAATAAAAATACGTCATTTTATAAACGGCTCATATGTTCTGCATGTAAAATATGAATCTGTGAAGCAGCAAGTAAGTTTAGCAAGGCTGCAGCTAATGATTTTCTTTTCATCATTGACGAATCGACTAACACTTTTAGCTGTAAACTTTGGCTTTAGAAAATAAATTCAGTGCAGTAAAAAGTACAGAAAAAGAAAAATGGCAGAAAATGAAACACTCACACATGATACAAGTACCTCAAAACTAAACTTCAGTACGGTGCTTGAGTAAATGTACTTTCTCCCTTCTTGTGAACAGCAGACTTAAAACGTTTGAACCTGGTTTCACCGATTGAACTCCAGGGTTTGCTAACTTCCCAACTCCAGTTAGTTTTCGTCTATGTCATTAGCCTAGGGGTTCATATAGGCTCCTATTTCCAGCCTACACTGTGAATGTTTGAATGATGTTTTCAATACAGACAAGAACCATCCAATTTTTTTTTTGGTAAAAAATATATTGTTTGTTCATTATCGTGACTTAGATGAAGATTTGACCACATTTTAAGACAAATCTATACATAAGTGCGGGTTTACTTTATGTAAATGTTCTTTTTCTTGCCACTGAGACAGAGCGAAGGGAGAGAGAGAGACGGATCCGATTGGCTAAGACGGAAAATGACGCACCACAAATGTGCCCACTTGGCTTCCCTCCGCTCTCCTCCTCCACTTCCTGCAGTAGCAGTGTTGTGCTGCTGGCGGATTGTAAACATGGCCACTGCCGGAGCAGCTGGAGACGACCTGAGGAAGGAGCTCACATGTGCAATTTGTTTGGACTTCTTCAAAGACCCCGTTATACTGAAATGCGGGCACAATTTCTGTCGGTTTTGCATCTGCATGCACTGGGATGAAAATGGCGGAGACTACGGGTACCAGTGCCCTCAATGCCGAACGGTAAGTTAATAAACATTATCTGTACTGTCTCGTATTTTCGTCACAGAATATGTTGGTGTGGTTTTGAGAGTATTTCTTCCAAGTTTTTA
The DNA here is from genome assembly GCF_016859285.1 of Xiphias gladius. Taxonomy (NCBI): domain Eukaryota; kingdom Metazoa; phylum Chordata; class Actinopteri; order Istiophoriformes; family Xiphiidae; genus Xiphias; species Xiphias gladius. Next base: position 7,576,481 of record NC_053416.1, on the reverse strand, counting down.
TCCATGAATTCAGGGCAGTTGGTTGACCTTCTTTTTTTTTTTTTTTTTTTTTTTTTTTTGTATACTAACATTAGCTACGCAGTGCATTTTGTAGCTACCGTTGCTATGGTTAGCTAGCTGGCTTTTGCTAGCTAAAAATTATCAGCAGGTAAGTTATCCAACATCAATCCGCTAATTTTGTGTTTTACCTAGTAACGACATACTGTAATGAAGAATAAATAAATACACGCTGTAAACAGAGCGATACTGACTTTGGGTTTGGTTACAAGCAGATTTCTGCGCCTCTCTCAGTTGCTTTCTTTGTTCTCTCAGGTGTTCAACAAGAGGAGCTTCACCAAAAACTACCTGGTGCAGAACCTGGTGGCCAAACTGGACGATCTGGAGTGTCTGGGGTCTTGTCCTACACCCTCCAAGCCCGTTAAAGTAGATGGAAAGTGTGAACAACACGGAGAAGAACTGAAACTGTACTGCCAGACTGATAAGAGGCCTATCTGTGTAGTATGCAGGGAATCCAGAGCACACAGGTTGGTCTTGTATTCACCTTTTTATACCGGGAAATTATAGAAATAGTCTGTTAGGTTTGCAGCTTGTTTCCACTGAAAAAAGATGTCTCTCTATCCAATTCATCACTGTCACTTTCTGGTTGAGAATAAGCAAAACATTGGTTGTGACCAATTATTAGTCACTGAGATTGCTCAGGTCACGTCGCCATGTTAGACCCTGCCAGTTAAACGAATCTGTACAAATACATACAGTATATTACACCTATTGCCCAAACACATTACATACCACATTTTAGTAGAATTTACGTGCACTATGAACTGCAGGTATCACCAGTGTTTGACAGTAGCTAGACTTCTGAAACCATTCCAAGATTTTTACACATTTCAACAAAGTTACACTTTAACAGCATTATTCAGGACACCAGATTCTTGTGAGAAGTAGGATAAGGGGGAAAAATACTAATATAAAAAAAAAAAAAGTTTATATCAGTCAGTAATCAGATTTCACCATTACCCCCGCCATACTTTTGCCAAAGCGATACTCTCTGTCCCTGTCTTGTGTCTTTGTCATGCTAATTCCCATAGTTAAGCGTGAGTAAGGCCCTGTTCATACCTTACCTGCATTAACATGCATTTCGGGTGATCCAGTCACAGTTGGACAGCTCTAAGTACGTCAATTCACACCTGACATTAGAATGCGTCTCCAGTGACCACTTGTGATGGGATCTCATCTCCCTGCCATATATGAAAGTAAACAAGTACATCATTTTCCACTTGCAAAGACCAAATGCGTTGTTGTTTTTAACTGGAAGGAAACAGAAATGCACTTCCTGTACCTAGTCTGCCAGAAATTAGAAGAAGAAGAAATGAGAATGTTCCAGGCAGGTTTTTTGACAAACGTAATGTATCTTTATATCCTGGACAAAGCCAGCCTACACAATTTGTACGACTTGTATTTGTTTGCGTGTGAGCGCGTACATCCACTTACGCAGAGGATGTCAGATGAGTTCCTTCGGTGTAACCCATGGGGCATTTGCATTCACACTCCTAAAAGAATGTGGCGTTTTATCTTGTATAACCTAAATCACTTGCATTTAATTTCTCCACAAAACCTTTGCAAACTTACTTTGTCCCATCCAACTAAAAATCAGCAGGACAAAGACCTATTGATGCCCATGTTGGGATATCACATAAGGACATCACCAACTTAAATGTTACAGACATTAGTGTGAGTGTTGTAGAAAATAATGATTGCTATGACTACAATATAGGGCTGCAACTGACAGTTATTTCCATTATCAATTAATTGATGATCCATGTAGTCTATCGAATGTCAACAAGTAGGGAAAAACTGCCATCACATCTTGGCAGAGCCCAAAGTGATGTCTTCTGGCAAACGTTCCAAAACCCAAAAACTATGACAAAGAAAAGCCGAAAATCCTCACACTTGAACTATTACTGAAACAATTCATTGATTATCAAAATAGTTGTTTTACTAATCGTACTGGCTCCAGTACAGTTATAGCACATTACAGAAATGCCCACATTGGTACATAAGAGGGTAGAGGGGAGGGATGAGTTAAGGACTGAGAAAGAATGCACAAGGACAAAAGTGGCAAGGGTGTTGCAGCGCAGATGGAAATTTTCACCACAGGTTAATTTACTAATAGACAGAATATTTTGAGCCCTCCCCTCATCAAGCCATAACTTTAACATTACTGCAAAGTTGTACTATTCGGATTTTGCTGTCTTAATATTTGCTCTTGATGTGTTTCCATCCATTTTGCGGCACAGACGACTGTCACTTTTGCTTTTGTAGGCTTTGGTGATGTGGAATCCACCATCCACTCATGTTCAGTACTTAAACATAACTACTTGTACTACTTGTACAAATTTGTTTAAGTCACTGTTTTTACTTACTAGTTAACGATAAATATTATACTTTGCTTAGCTGGTTTAAAAACCATTCTGTGTCCTGAATCTTGCCTTGTACAACACAGTACTTGCTACGTCATATTTGTTTGCCCTTGGTGTCACATTCTTCACTCTATGCAATGTACCAACTCTGTGTCTGCTGGCCTCTAAACTTCAACAGTACTTCACCACATTGCGCCTTTAGTTTGTTGTACTGTTAAACTGTTTGTATAAAACTTCTGGTCAAACTGAAGGTCTGGTTTTTATTTCCCAAATTGTCATGCGAAGTTAGAATAGTTATAATTTTTGACTTCAAGGATTTAGAATATACCTCCTCTTAAACCAACTTTTGTGGGTAGGTGTAGACAGTTTGTAAACTGTGCAATTTACTGTCATTCATATCGAAAAGAGAAAAGTAGGCTGAGATCGAAAAGCTTTTAAGTCCAAGTATTTACCTATGTGGAAATTCACATGGATCATAGAATAATACAGAGTTTTGGCAAATGTCAGGGCTGTTGAAATTTTGTCAAGGGTGAATTAATTGTTGTAAAAGCAACAGTTCACATGGATTGTGTTCCGGTTTATGTTCCTAAAGTATGCACCAACAGATTGTTAAAATGCATCTTTTGACCACTACCTGTGCTATGGAACAATGTTTTTATGAGTGGCTCTTTTTTTAATTTAAATATTATGCATGAGAATGCACATGTATACATGTCACTGGTTTCACAAATTGTCTCACTGTTTACACTTGTCGATCAGTTTAGTTTAGTTTATTGACTTTATTTGTCAGGGACCATGTACATAAAACATCAATCTCATACAAAGACAAGAGAGCAGTTTGGCCACTGCATTCGAAAGGCAGGTAGACTCAAACACTAATAAGAAAAATGTACCAACAGAGGCAATGATGAAGACTGCAACCAGATAAATATTTTCAAAGAATCTGCTTTTCAATGAGGAGGGAAATGCACTCAGCGCTATTTGTTAGACCTCAAGGATATACAGTTAGGTCCTAAGTTGTTGGGCAGTGTTACAATTTTTGAAATTTTGCCTCTATGCACCACCACGATGGATTTGAAACAAAGCCATCAAGATGTGATTGAAGTGTTGGCTTTCAGTTTTAATTCAAGGGGATTAACGGAAATTTCGCATTAACCATTTAGGAATTAGAGCCATTTTCAGAAGCTCAGAAGTATTTGGACAAACCAACATAATTATAAATATATGGATTATTTTTTTAATACTTTACTATTTCTGATACCCTTTGTTTTGTTGTTTCAGACACCATGAGGTGGCACCAGTGCCAGAAGTTGTAAATGATATGAAGGTAAGATGGCAAAGAGATCAGAGATTGTCTTATTCACCACATCAAAAATATTTGCATTGCATTTTCTTCAGCCAGGGATATCCTGATTCATTATGTTTTTCTGTGTGCATGTGTCTTGCTGTACATGTTTGTTCTAGATGGAGTTGAAGCTGAGGCTCATGGAGCTCAACTGGCAGAAGTCTCAGTGTGTAAAAGTTATAACAGCTGACGAGCGAACCAAAAGTGAAGTGAGGGTATGGGATGGACTTTTTTTTAATTATTATTCTTACTCATGACGTGCTCGATGTACAAACATAAGGATAATACACACTCTACTGAAATGCTAGTTAACACTAAACATACACACCACTGGCACTCCTCGTCATCATCAAGTCCTTCATCCTAATCCAATGAACCTCTCCGTCCCCCAGTTGAAGAAACAGAGACTCAAGGAGAAGATTGAGGCAGACGTAGGTGCCTTGGTCCAGTTCCTGCTGGACGAGAGAGACTCCCTGCTTGAGAGCCTGGATGCCGAGGAAGTGGCCACCATGGCCGTCATAGACGACAACTTGAAGACTGTGGAGACGGAGGCGGCAGCCGTGGACAAAGCTATAGCTGATATCCACAGCCACCTCAGTGGGAAAACTAGCTTTGAGGTCAGTCTAACATATCTGCCATTGGATTCGCAGAGCCACTTTAACTCTTAAATTACCATGCCTTTGCTAGAGCTTCACATTAGAGATGAATAACAGTTTCTTTCACCGTGCTATAAGGATTATATACCTAAAATAATGCATTGAATTGAGTTATTCTTTCAAAAAGTATTACTGAAATGGTATGTGGGAACATGTATATTGGGAGGTGCATTTCTCTCAGATTCTGTTGGCGTTTAAAAAACAGTTTCAAAAACACGTCTTAAAACTTATAACAGTGATAAAATTAAATGTTTGAAATGGACTGTATCTAAACAAAATTATTTCACTATGAGATCAATGTCAATTGTGTTGTAATATTCATCAAAATGTTTTTTTTCTTCCAACAGAGCCTTGCTGAGAGATTCAATGAGTAAGTAGCTTATAGATGTCTGTGATATATGAACCTATAGAAATCCCATTTTTAAAAATTTCTTTCAAAAAAATGTACCTTTTGTATAAACCCCTTTTTAAATTGCTTTTTTTTTTTTTTTTTTTTTTTCCCCCACAGAATCATCCATTGCAAGCCTTTCACATCTCTGGATCCAGTTAATTGTCCAACTGAATTCACAGACTTCTCAGGGCCCTTCCAGCTTATCATGTGGAAGAAGATGATGCACGTGCTGCATACCAGTGAGTTTACTCTAAGCACAGAAGCATACACCAAACACAGTCAAAATGCTGCCACTGACTGACAGTATACATAAAAGTTATTGAAATGTATTTATCTTAATTTAATTTCTTGTGGGTGGCATGGTAGTGCAGTTGTTAACACTGTCACTTCGCAGGAAAGATCCCGTGCGGAGTTTGCATGTTCTTCCTATACCTACACGGGTTTGCTCCAGGTGCTGCATTTTCTTCCTACAGTCCAAAGACGTGCAGCTTAATTGGCGACTCTACACTGAGTCAACGGTTATCTGTGTGTGTCAGCCATGTGGTGGATTTGTGACCTGTGCATGGTGTATCCCACCTTTCGGCCAGTTTCAGCTGGTATAGGCTCCAGCCCCTTGCAACCCTGGGGAAGATACATGGGTATAGATAATCGATGGGTGGTTGGATTAATTACTGTGCTCTCAAAGCTACAATTGATTACGGTGCTATGAGTAAAAGCCTGAGTCTTCTTTTATGAGCTGAAAATTCAAAAGTTGCTCCTAAAATTTAGAAAACTTAAGCTTCATCAAGTGGAGATTTTTGTTTGCGCAAAGTTAATATTTCTGGCCATGTTCTATGCATGCTTTACACCTTTTTAACCCAGTAAAGATTATTATTTTTCTACCATGTCATTGCAATAGAAACCTAGTCATGGATATTTCTATACCATATGATGGAGAAAAAGAAGGAGTGGTATCTCAAGAAACTTTAAAACCAAATGCATATTTCTCAGCAAGGTGATAATTTATATTATCAGTGTTCTTCCAGTGTTTGAAAGGTCACATTTGCTTGGAAGGGAAAGTCTTAACACTTATTACAGTCTACATCTTTAATGGTAAGCACATTTACACGTAGTATTTAGTATATTCCGCGAATACACCAATAATTTTAATACAGCAGGTGGTTATACTGGAATTAATTCAACCCCTGATATAAACCAAAAAAATATTGCCAAAGTGTAACTAATCACATGCCACTAGTTGGAGGAATCAGTGCACTTGGAGGCAGTGTAAAATTCTGACAAAATTGGCTGGTCAGCCTACTTGTGCTGTAGCAGTCAATGCCAAATGCAGTTCTTTCTGGTTTGCAAATCTTCCAGTTTTCTTTAACAAAAATGTCAAATTGGAATTTTTTTTTTCCCCTTATACTGCCCAATGTTGGAGCCAGGTGAATTAATCTCTCACTATGTCTCTCTGTGTAGTGCCTCAAAACCTCACCTTAGACCCAGACACCGCTCACCCAAACCTGCTTATCTCAGACTTTGACACCAAAGTGGAGGAGGGCCGTGTTCGTAACCAGGAGCCCGACCTGCCAGCCCGCTTCACCCGGTTCTGCGGTGTCCTTGCCATAGCCCAGTACGCCAGTGGCCAGCACTACTGGGAGGTGGATGTCAGGGACAAAGGTGTGTGGTACCTGGGAGTCACCACTGAGTGCAGCAACAGGAAGGGCTTCGTCAGCCTCACTCCCTCCGCAGGATATTGGAGCCTGTGTCTGCAGGACCGGCTGTATGCCAACGGGGAAGACGGGCGCATCCCTGTTGCTGACTACTGGAACTCTCCTCGGGTCGGCGTGTACCTAGACTATGACAACGGGCGTCTCAGTTTCTATGATGCCGTCACAATGAAGAGACTTTATATGTTTGACACCTGCTTTGAAGAGCCTGTCTACCCTTTCTTCAGCCCAGGGAAAAACGATCCAGGCAGCAGGCTTCAGATATGCCACTATTACTGAGAGAGCTGCGAGAGAGTTTTTATTTATCTAAGAGTCAACTCATGTATGCCAGTCTTTTCAGATTTGCTTTGAGCAAGGTTTACTCTCATAGACCATGCTGGAGCTACAGGGGGGTGCTGACCATTGGACCCTTGGTATCGTATGCATTTGAGCTGTTACTTGCCGGTCTTACAGGTGTTAGAAAAAAACGATTGCACTGAAAATGATTACCAGGTATCTTATCACACTTTGGTTGTAATGAAGAGCTTCATTTCTCTCATACTTTGAGGTTGAAAATTTTGAAATTTGGTATTTTTCAAAGTAGACACAAACTGTAGGCTTATACCCCCTAACTACTGTGGCTGGGGGTGAGGAGAGGTGCTTTGCTGTCTATATCACTGTGTCTGTTGGGATACAGATGCCTCAGATGCTCTTGTTGATTTAGAGCATATACATCCTATTAGCAACTGCTATGCTATGCTACTGTACATAAACTCACATTGGCTAGGTTTTCGCCAGGCAGGGGCCAGTGCTCTTGACTTGTTGGGTAGATCTTAAAAGAAATATGGCATAGTTATCACATTGATAGTTGTCGACAGTTAAGATTCCCTGATTAAATCTAGACTGAAGAACAGTCGGTCAGTCAGTAATGATAGTTATCAGAATAATTTGACTCAAATTGGCCACCTCGTACTGGGATTTCAGCTCTTAGATAATGATTAGATTTCCAAGAACTAAAGGCTCAGGTTGTTTGTTTTGTATATGTTAAGGATAAGTACAGATAATTTTATCATCAGCCTTTTAAAATCATCTGTCATGTATCTTTTTTTTGTTTTTTGTTTTTTTTTTTTAATTATTCTGTACATTGTTGACTTTCCGGGACTGTTGCAAATTCCTCTCTATATTGCTCTGAGTCACATTTTGCAGCTTATTTTTGTGAGCAGTGATACTGATGACGCATTTAGCTTTGTTAGAGATATTTTAAGATAGTTTGCCTGAAAATGAGCAAGCGTAAGACAAAACAAACAATTTCAGATATTCTAACGGCGATTCTGCCATGCCCCCAAGTATGTCAGCGGGTAAACCTGTAGACGTGTTTTACTGTAAAAGACATTCCGTTACTGTCAGGATTCACAGCCAAGAGCCTGGTGGACTCGACTAAAATGAAAACCTATAGAACGCTGAATGAAATTTTTATTACGTGTTCATGTTTTTTCCCTTCCCTCATTATTTTTTGTCAGTTGATGCAGTTTTATCAATTTTTGAATGTAAAAATACATGTATCTGGACAATATATATTATACTTTTTTTTTTTTTTCTTCCTTCATAAAGTTATGAGTTAAACAACTTCCTATTTGACATGATAATCTGTATGGATTTTTATTTTTGTTTGTGCAAAAGACGATGCTTTGTGTTATGGACCTAGAAGTGGAAAGTTTGCCATTTTACAGGGTTGTACAGTGAGTTGTTTTTGTCTTGTTTTATTTTATTTTTTTTCTTTTTCAAATGATCTTATTGAGGAGCATAGTAGAAACATTTAAAAACATGATTAGTGATAATATTTGAGATTTTTTATTTTTATTTTTATTTTTTCCCCCAGATGTCTAAGAAGGATTGCAAAATTCTGTGCTCTTAAATTAGATTATTTGCTGATAAATGTTTCGTCTAAGATGGTGTACCTCATTTAATACTTATACATACATTCCATTGCTTAATTTCATTAATGTATTCAGCCTAGCAGTTTTTGGGCTGACGACAAATGTGACATAAAGAAATAATCTTGGTATCCCCTGTTTGTGGCCCTTTCACCCGCTATTAATGTGCTCAGTGTTTCTCAGAGTTTACAATGAGATTAAAAGAGGTAAAAAGACTTGAATTTTATTTCCTTTAAAGCCTTTACTATCCACTCGCTGTACCCACCTTGCTCAGTGTTATTACCCATCTTTTCAAGAGAGCATATTAGTTACAGGTACAATAAAATGTATTACTGACCTGTAATATGTCTTTAAAAAAAGCCACTATGTTTACCCATAGTGGCTCCGCAAAATTAGCGCACTCAAAAGTTGCCGGAGTAGTTATTTCTGATATCAGGACACTGTCAGCCAGTTATGTGAGATTCAACATTTTGAATTGCAGAAATTAGACTCCTCCAAGAATCTCAAAATTAAATTTAGAGATAGAATTTGTTCTCTGTTTTGGCACTTTGCAGCATCAAAGTATTGAACCTGTTTGACCATTTCCTTCTCAAACTCAATGTGGTCTGTGCACTGGCTTTAAGATGGTCTGATTTTTACACTTGAATGCCCAAGTTCTTTAATTTTGATATGTGCGCATTTGTGGTGAGGGCTCCTTTTGTTTACACCCGAAACTATGCCATAATTCTGTCAGAAATACCCAAACTGACCCTGCAGCGGCCAGGCTGCTGCCTAGAATAAGAGGTTTCCTGAGAGGACTCTGGTTCCCTGTTTTCTCACCATCTTTGCTATCCTGGTCAACCATCCTCATTTAACCCTCTGGAACAGTTTGGTGTTTTTAATTCAGTTTTCAAACTACAAGGACATGTTTTCTCACCTCCTGCTTTTGTAATGACTAAATAGTGACTTTATTCTGTCTCTTTAGAGAAATGTGATTTTAATGAAGGGCCATATATATATATATATATATGTGTGTGTATATATATATATATATATATATATGAGGACCATATAATGTGATACAAACTTTGTCAGAAAATAAATGTGTATGTAAATGATTCATGTAGGCATTAGGCTGATTAAAACTAAGTATGCTACACCACTGGGTGCCTGATGCTGGTAGTTGCAGCACTGTAGGGGACAACTTGGTATCCATCGCAACACCAGCCTATCATCAGCACAAATTGTGCACAATGGTTGCTTATGTGACCTTACACAACAGACTGTGGATGTCAGTCTATTACGTCCCATTTGGTTTGCAGAGAGTGGTCTAAAGATAGATACTGATTTTGACATTTTTTTCCATGATGATGCCAATATCTGATTAAACATCTTTAAAATGAAGATTATTTCTAATTCTACAAAATACTAAAATCATGTTATGGCAGGAAGTCCTTTTATTGTTTTTTTATAAACAAAATGACCAAAGAAAATGAAGAAATGCACGATAATGCTTGAAAACCTAAACATCATTACTGCTAAAGATATAAGTTGTAAGTTGAAATGTCCATTCAACTCTGAGTTTTTAGGAGAAACATATACTTTAAATGATGTAGCATAACAATCTGATTTAGTCAAGTTTCCATTATTTGGCCATTTTCTACACGATTGACAGTTTTTCAAATAGCCACCAGAGAGCAGGGGCTTTCAACAAAAACGGCTCGTCAGGATGGGACTCAAGACTCTAATCTCCTTTATAAGGCTGCTGAATATTCAGATGCTTATCTTGATAAGAAAAGACGTGGCCACACTGGTTTCTAATCTGCCAGAAAAAAAAAATTAAAAGAAAACAAGCACATTACTAAAAACAATGAGTCATCGTAACCTTGTACAGAAGAAAATGGATGCATTCATTGACTGAAGTCTGGTTATACAAAACAGACCATTTGAACAACCGTTCGTAGTGTTATTCTTTAATATTTACATTTGTATCTTTGCCATGGTTACATAGTGATTACTTCTTGTAAGACTGGCTTCTTGTAGTATACAGTAGGATACACAAGATGGTTGATGTATTGTTCAGTTTCTACGTGCTTCCTTTATTTCGCACAGACATGAGTAGGTCAGTGACTGTTACAGGTGAGGGATAGACATACCCGTGAAAATAAAACCGTGGTAACACAGGAGTCCGATTCACGGAGGAGGTGAGTCAACTGAAGCGAGCCATTACAGAGAGCTTTCCAATAAATCGGAAATACAGATGGAAAGAGAGAAGGAACGACAGCTCAGTTATCAGGGGCAGGCAATTCAATCCTAGAAGACGGGTGAAAAACGTCCCGTGTTACTGCGTGTTAGCTGGTGGTGTGTTTTCTCAAGGAGCCACACAGAAAACCTTCAACACACTGTACTACAAAGCAAATTAATGGGCAGCTACTGGAAAATTCGTGATAAAGGTGCATGTCCTCTACGACAAGAATATGATTGTAATATACAGTACACTTTCTGGTTATGTTAAATGATAACTATACACAGGCATATATTACTCTTGCAAACTATATAACTTATAATATTTGTATTTTCTGCAACGCTCGACAACAACTTACGACAATACGTTTTGGCAGAAGGAAAAGTTACTGTTTAACTGGATGTGAGCTCATCGGGAAGAGGCAAGAGAGACAACAGCTTTCAGTGCTACAAGTTACGAGGCCTATGTACAACGATGTTTGGCAAAGAGGAAACAGTTCAAATGCACCAATTAGAAAAATAATTTGTAGAGCAAATTATGTAGAAAAGAAAATTAAAAATAAATTAAGTCCTTTGAAAAAATAAAATACAGCAAATAAGGTGTATACAACATTGTTCCATTGATGTTTGCAAGTCATTCAGCTGGCTACTACTTGGCATAACCCTCTACTGTATTAGTATATACTCCAGTGTTGAAATCCTTGATTCGTTAAGTGCTGGAATAAGTAGGCTATATAGTCAAATAACATGGACACCAAATCCATATATACACCTAAATATGCATATGTACAACTACATTTGGTTGTAGATATGAATTCACAAAAGTGCGAGAACTAACGGGGTCAGATGTCAGATGTTTGTCTCGGTTAACAGAGAGAGAAAGACTGGCTGGAAGGGACCGGGCTTTACGTTAAAAGTGGAGCCGGTTCAGATGCTGCGTTCAAAAACCTTTTCGTTCTATTCACTGTTGTGCTTCTTGATGCTTGTCTTTGGGTACCAAAGCAAAACCACCTGCATATAGGTAACCAAAAAAAAAGTGAAATTAAAAAAAACACAAAAAAAACTATTCATTGTCAGGAATCTTGTTGGAGTGATAAGGTGCAGAATGAGAATAAGAAACAACTTTTTCTTTAAGCAACACATTCCTGTCTGTGTGTGTTCTGATGTGTTTTATTGATGAGAAATTGTAAGGCAGTCACCACAGGGTAATTTTTCTGGAGCACACAAACACGCAACAGTGTTCAAGAAAAAGGCCTGAGCATCGTTACTCCAATCACAAAGCATCGTCTCCTCACCAGGAGACAGGCAGTTGACTGTCCGCTTCTGTGGCTCACTTAGTTTGCTGGTTGCCGGGAGTGTTGCCCATCTGCACTGCCCGAAAAACGGCAGCGCGTCACCAACTTTAGACTGTCGGGCCGTCTACCCACTTGTAAGACACAGAGCTGAAACGTCTTGTTCCGGAGATTAATTTCCGGTTCATTTTCCCCTTCATTTGGTTATTGGCATTAAAGTTTTAACAGCTTTAAGGTATTCAAACCATGAGTGATCAGACAGGGAAATATCTAATTACAGGATGTTTTATTTCTTAGTTGCTGGTGAATTTTTATTTCTTTTAATCTTTATTTTACCAGGACAGTCTTTTGAGATTTCTTTTCTCGGAAAGAGCGATATAAAGTCATTTTTTTAACGATATTGTTTTGGATAACTGGCTTGTTTTGTCTTTTAAAAAACATTTTAATCACACTTGAATGTTGGGGGTTCGGGTCGTTTTTCATGTAAACATTTTTTTCTCAGATTTCTTTTTTTTTCAGCTTTAAATGTTAGATTTTCGAAAGTATGTAGAGACAAAATGAAACGGAAAATGAATCTGCGGAACCTAGGCTGTACAGTGTGCAGGCACATTGCAGCTGTATGTCCACAAGCAGTATGTGACATTAACTCGTCTGAACAGGAGTTGTGTCGGCGCCGTCTTCCCCCAGCTTACTGCAGATATCTGTAAACCTTAAAGCAGTGGTTGCCGGAGTCAGCAACAGCCACATGTCCGTCTGAGGTGAGGGCGAGGCCCTGGGGGCCGTACAGCGGGTCTGCTGAGGTGTTTATGTAGGATAAGAAGGAGCCTGTGCTGTCAAACACCTAAAAACAGAAAAACACAGCAGTTGGAGTCTGCAGTGTACAGGCATTGCGGTGTAGAAGTAACCAAGGGCTCGGACGCTCGGATCTGCAGGTTTCAAGCAGCTGCGACTGAGACGGCGGTTTACTGTTGCTGAGCTGAAACCCAAGCTGCGTATCAGAGAATATGAGTTTCAAGTCCCTAAGGTGTGACGTTGACAGCAGACTGAATAAAGCCCATCTCACCTGTATTCTGCTGTTCCCCCAGTCAGCGACGATGATGTTTCCGTTGGCGTCAACGGCCACACCGGTGGGAGCATTGAACTGGCCATTGCCTTCGCCATGAGAGCCGAATTTGAACAAGAACTCTCCATCTGCACTGTATACCTGGGACAGGAGGTGAGTAAAACCACAGGTTTTGTCTACATCGCCATTTGGACAAACTAAATAGAAAATGAATGAGTGAATGAATGTTACATTGTGTTTTCAAAAGGTTTTCTTCTGAACGCAGGACAAAGCATGTCTTACCTTCACAGAGTGATTGTGAAAATCGGTCACGATAATTTCATTCTTGTTGTTAACTGCAACAAAGTGTGGACCTGGACGAGGAGAGGGAGGCAGGTTATTGTTGAATTTGCTGTAGCTGGAGCTGATTCATGATTGATTCGTGTAGTCTGCACCATTCCCTTCACTGTTAGTAGGCTGTTTGAACAAATTTGAACTACTTGTGCCTAAAGCTGCAGTTACGTAATTTAGGTTAATCTAATGGTTAGCTGTTCTGATTCCCCTGGAGTAGTCTGTTGGCATTTTTTTGTTTCTGTCTTGTCAGGATGTCAAAGCAGTACTAATACTCAAAAGTTAGATTATATGGAAAGGCTCAAGGCTCTGAGATTCAGTCCCCTCCCCATTCTAAAAGGTCTGCGCACAAGCAGTCTGTTTAATCTCAGAGTATTAGAGGCTACGCTGATGGTTTCCCAAAAAAATGTACCATGGGTAGGTATTTATGCAAAGTGAAAACATATCGGCTGAGTTCTATAGCTCACAACACTGATTGTCCTATGGCAAACAGGGAACATTGGTTAGTTTCATGGCGCTGGAGTCAGAGCAGTGAAAAATCATACAAACGGATCTTTTCATAGCCATTTACACAAAAAACACAATGCACGTGATCGAATGTTCATTACTGTAATAGTACGTTAATATCACAATGGCATGTACTTGTATGTTTGATCATAATTGTACAGGCACAGCTTGATCCAACAATTTTGTCAGCAATTTTGAGTGTTCAAGAGGTGAGACACATAATCAGGGAGTCGGGTTAGACAGAGGGCACTGCACTGTGGGATTAAGGTTGCAGCAAGGCCACACTTAGTACTTACTGAAAACTGAGCCAGATTTATTTAAGTTTGGGCCAAGTTTTTCTGAATTGGAAAACAGGAGGAAGAACAGAAAGAAAGAAAAATAGGTAGTCAGAGATAAAGGATAAGCACAGAAGAAAATAGAGTAGGGCGGTCAGCACAGGCACAGTTTGTGGGGGGAGCAGGGGGTCATTGCGTGGCCCGGGGCTTGGCCTACAAGTATATACAGGCTTACATTTATGAACAGAATGTAACATGCAATGTAATACATCAGTCTATATTCAGAAATAAGAAAAAAAAAGCACAAACTGGCAGTGGAGGTGTTACCAAAGAATGGAGCGGAGAATTTAAGCAGTCTCAAAAAAAAAACACTAGCACTCTGCCTTATTTCCTACTGTCATGCCCAGATAAGCACATCCAATATCTACTTATAAGAGAGGTGAGAGAGGGCAACTGTACGTGTTCCTTATGCCGTTTGCTGCCCCAAGCTGAAACTTTAAACCGCACCTTCGTTAGTCAACGTGTTCACAATGAGTGCTTATGTCAACTGTGAGCAACTGAGAAATTCAAGCTGCAAAACATGTTGTCGAACTCTTTCAAAATTCATAATACAGTAATATAGTATATATAGTATGCCTACATATGCTAAAGACATTAATCATGGAATATGTATTTTAAAAAGCTGGTAGACACTGCTGCCTCAATGACAGACGGCGTCACTGAAAGAGAGGACATTGCTTGGGAGTGGGACATATTAAGGCCTCCTCCTCACCGGCAAACTGTCTGTCGGACGTCCCCCTGCCTCCAAACTTAGTCACAAGCTTCCCGTTGGATTGAAAGATGAAGACGCAGCAGGCCTTGTTGTCCACAGTGATGATGTGTCCATTCTTATCCACAGCCACACCTTTAGGACCCATGAGCCGGCCTGCACCGATCTTATTCTGTGAGGGCGGAGGACAAAGAGGATTTCAGCAGGGAAAGAGAGACGTGAAACACGTTTGAGAAGACTTCTAAACCATCTTTATCTCTTTATGTCTTTGTGTTTATTTCGTTATGTTTAACCCAACATAGAAAGAGGCTAATAGTCGGGCAGCGAGGTCAAAATTGTTCATGTGGTGTTTTGTTTTACTTTGTGAAGGCAGAACATGCAAAACCCAAACTCCCCTTCAGAAAACGTATTTTTCAGTGGCTAGCATACACGAATAAACCTCAAATGAGGCATACTGTATTGCTGATTAGCCGATGCAATTCTCTGAGACCTCACCTTAAACTTGCCATCAGAGGAGAAGATGCTGACCCATCGATTGTCATAGTCGGCCACCACAATGTCACCATTCATGTCCACGGTGACACCTGTCGGTCTCTGCAGCTGCCCCGGAGACCGACCTCTGACCCCGAAGCGCATCTTGAACTGGCCATCGTTGGAGAACACCTGTAATCAGTTCCAGTCAGTTCACAGAGCATGAACAACAGTACTTTCCTATTCTACATGGTCGCAAATACATACATGTTTGCACTGACACGCATCTTCATTCCTCTCTGTGTCTTTCTCACCTGTATGCACTGGTTGTTGCTGTCGGCCACCACCACTCTGCCGTTACTAGAGGCGGAGATTCCCTGCAGATTGGTGAACTCTCCTTTCTCTCTGCCCCGGGAACCTGACAAAAAAATAATTACTCTCTCAGAAGGTGTGACGTTTAATATTTTTACCTTAGTCTCAGTGTGTAGACATTTTTCCTTAAAGGCTCGTACATACAATGATGTCGATCATTCTTTCAAAGCACAACTCGATTCTTACCTTCCAGGCAGGTTATTCTTTATGTCAATGCAGTTCAAAAATGAACTTGCAAAGACCTGAAATCCTGCTTGAGCCAGGTAATCCATCACGGTGCGATTATTACACTTTCATTCATATGTAGAAGCTACATTATCTTTGCATGGCAGGGATACTCTACTATCAAAATTTGAGAGTCAACATTTATTATGCAAGTTAGAAACCACCAAGTTCTTATTATCCTTTTCACAACATCCATGTTTGCTTGTTTTTGTTTTCTGGGTTTGACGTCCTGACAACATAGCTTGTGAATGCTGGCATGAACTGAAAACAGTAGCTTCCAGGGAGGGAGAATGTCAATCTAAAAACTTGTTTTATTGTTTAGAAACTAATCCGCGGTCATGTCGCATATTCCTGATCCACAATTAATAGAATAAAACATTCAAAACAACAAATAGACTGTCTTTGAAGAGGAAATTTTTATGTTTTTCCTGCTGTGACCTAGGTCTACATGGTCCTTGGTGTGGCAGGTAAATGAACTTCCTCTCCTGGGTCATCTGTCTTACCCACTCTGTAGATGAGCTCATCTTCAATGGGGTTCTCCTTTTTCTTGGTGGTGCTGTACATGCTGGAAGGCCGTCGCACTGCTTTCTGCCGTATGTGGCCCCCGGTCCCACTGGGAGACTTCACCCTCCTCTTCACGTCATCTGGAGATTGTGGCACATCCGAGGGCTTCACCACCCGCAGGCGGAACGGGCTGCCACGTATCGGCTGGCCGTACAGCAACAGAGCAAAGGAGTACTCTCCCTCTGAGCGTAACGTGTAGCCCACCTCATATGTTCCATTCTTATTGTCCGTTATCTCTGTCTCTGCAGCCCGATTCCCATCGGCAGACATTATCTCTGCTTTCAAAACAGCATTTCCTGTCCGTACCAGCTCCCCATCCTGCAGATAGAGGTCATTGATTCAATTTCAGAACAAAAAAAAATCTCTTGATGTTCAAGCAATATGCACACGGTTGCAGCATCTATGGCATCACTTTCTACAGACACAACACAAGCTCCTAACAGATTTGTTTTTGATAATAATAATCCCTACTAACTGCCTTGGTGACCAGAGTTGCCACCATAAAATAAGTGACATCTTGCAAAAAAACAAAAGAAGAGAAAAATCGCATAAAAATGAATTTGAATGTAAAGCTAAACTGAAATATCCACACAAGTGACAAAAGCAAACAAATATGCAAGTCAACAGAAAGCAAAATTTAAAGTTGCTATCCATGGTTCACTCGACACGTAGCAAATGACAGCAAGGCACGAAGAACTTGAAGACAGTACTTTGTCTTTCGTTGTCACAGTAACGGTGTGGTGTTGCCCGGTTGCTGCGTGGCGGAGGCCCTCTCCTGTGGCGACGGAGGTGTGAGCTACAGCTGCTGTGGTGAGGAGAACACCCAGGTTTTGAATGGAGCGTCTCAGACCTTCAGTCTCCACCTGGAGCAGACCGCAAACAAGATACACAACATTTTCCACTGCTTCCACTCCCTTTCTGCTTTCTCAAGTTGGTGGAGAACAAATCAGAGGTAAAAGGAGAGTGAATATTGGATTTAAAGCCCTCAGACGACCATAAATACAACTGCAGTGGGACGGTCATGTTGCTCTGTGTCTGTTGGATGCCAAAACTTGCTTAACGTAGTTTTAATATCTATATTCTGCAGAGGTTCACGTCTACATCTTCACATTACAACTTGAGATATTTAGTGACAACATAACGTGACCATATGGGAAGATCAGTCAGGTCACAAAAATGAAGATCGAGAGAAGACAAATAGTTCGAATCAGATTAAGCAACAGTTCATACCTGACAGTCCAGGTGTGCATTCTGATGTGGTCTCTCGGGAAAGTCGTGTCGGGCCAGTGCTGTTACCCGCTCACTCATCTGCTTCTGAACCAGCAGCACCTACACTTGCAAGAGACCCATTGTAATCCAAGTCAGTTTTTAATACAAAATATTCAATTATTTTGCAGGAGCTCACATCCTGTTGCACTGCTGCACCGAATTTGATAGCTTTTTCCCATAGGAGTCGTAGACTGTTTGTTAGCTTGCTTGTACAAATTACAGTCTGCCAGCCCACCTCAGTAGCACTCCCGTGGCTGAGAGCCTGCTCTGTAAAGCTGCAACTGCTCTGGATGTGTTCCTTCCCCTGAAGGAGAGATGAAAGCTGGGCCTGCAGGACCTGCACTCAGGTAAGTGGAAAAGGGGGAAAAGGGGGGACACAAAAGAGCAAGAGTGTGTGGAGAACAGGTAAAATGTGAGATGGGAAATGAGAGAAGGCAGGTGAAATATATAGAAAAAAAAGGGTAGAAGAGAGGGCATAAAGAGTCTTTTATCAAGTCAGCAGGCTGAAGGATGTTGACAGGAATGTGAGAGATGAAACAGGTCATGTTTGCCTACTTGTTTGTAATATGAATGTGTGCGCATGTGTGTCTGACTACAAGCGTGCAAAGATGCAAGTGCACAAATATATGCATGTGCATGTGTGTGAGAGCACGTACTGTATATGAGTATGTGCAAATCGAACTAACCTTCTGCTTGGCGCTGCAGATGCTCTCCAGGTCTGTGATGAGGGCCGTCTTGCGCTGATGCAGCGCCCGTTCCAGCTCTTCAAACGTGCTGGTAATCTCTGCCACCGCCTCGTTCTTCCTTTCGTTCAGCTGGCGAGAGATCTCACTCACCAGCTCGATGGCTGCCGTCAGCTGAGGGAGCCTGCAAGATGGCACAAGAACACACGATGAAAAAAATGTTCTCCCAAAAAAATCGTGGATACGATCTTATAATAAATCCTTCCTAAAATGTAATTAAAAATCTGATAAAGAACTTGCTATAAAGCTACAAAAACTTTGTTAACTGTAATGAACATGGACCTGTGCCTCAATAATCAGCACCAAGTTTTGACATGCCAGGTACAGCACGGCACAGGTGGTGTTTGATGGCAGATGCCAAATCTGGGCCAAACGCTTAAGCTTCCAAAACACCTGATGTGAGGAATATATACTGAAAGCTTTACCAAGGTATCAGGTCACCACCTGCTGCGTATGGCATCCAGCTGTGTCTTCAGTACAGCCTTGTGCTGTTCCAAGACGTCCCGCAGAGGAACGGTCACGTGCTCCCGGTGCTCCCCCTCTGTACAGTCCAGACACATGGCTGTCTCACATGATTCGCAGTAGAACTCCATCACCTGCAGGGGGAGACAAACTGAGTAGAAGTGCTCACTCTCTCTTGCTGGGTATTGCAGATCGGCAAGGAATTTAAGTTACATTCACTCTCTTTTATGTTAATTATTGCCAAAAAACAAAAGAGGCTGGACAATTTTGGTGAAGTGATGACTGAGCGGAGGCATCACAAAAGGGCCTCCCACCTTTCCCTCATGGTTCGGGCAGCAGAGGGGCTTTCCTGCAGCTGCAGCACTGACTGACTCCAGGACACTGCAGGCCTCTGGCCTCGAGCACTCTGGCTCTCGTTGAAGGACCTGCTCAGAGACAGTTTAAACTTCATTATGCTGTTTTTTTTTTTTAATGAGCAAGTCTCAGTGGACTCGTAAGATAAGAATTTGTGTTCCTGTGCACTGTATTTTGGGGGGGGGGGGGGGGGGGTTTCCTTTATTTGACAGTAGACAGTTGACAGGTGACAGGAGACAAGAGAATAGAGAGAAAGGGCATGCAAACAAATCCTGAATAGAGCCCCTTGAGGAAGTCAAGAATGACCTCAGTCTGAAAAAATGTCCTCCTTCTATTTTACCCAAGAGCTGTTCTCACATAAAAACAACATCAGGAACACACACAAACTCTCTGGCTCATTCCTTTGAGTACCGTCTGTAATTGTTTTTAATATTCTTTGCTTCGTTGTTTACCTCATAATTGGTTTCATCTGCATCTCTTTCTTTGTTCCATGTAAAGTACTTGAGAATCCTGATGGGCTAACACATTTGCGTCTGACTTTAAGTAAAAAAAGGGATTAAGAGTCAAACCTCCATGAGATTAGTGATAAAGAAGTTGTTCTGTAGGGCACAAACTCCTCTCTCTGGCAAGATGGACGTCTGCCGACACACTGGGCACGAGAGCGTCAGAGACTCTGGGGGAATGTAGTTCTGGAGACAACTGAGGGGGGAGGGGGGGGAGCATGAGTTAGAGAATAAAATATACCAATGCAATTCTTTTCTTATTGTGTGTATAATGTTTAACCAGACACTAGAGAGTGAGACCTGCCACCTTATCACCATAACTGAGAGACAGTGCCTAAATGGTGCTCCTGTCACCACAGGTGGGAATCCGAATCAATACACAGAGCCCACAGCCGCACGAGAAAACACCCACACTTTTTCAATGAGTGACTGAATATCTGGCAAACCAGTCCGCCTAACAGAGATGCAAAGAGACCAAGGTCTCAAGGGAGAATATATGTTTGTGTGTGGCAGTTCATAAGTTCATGTGTGTGTGTGTGTGTGTGTGTGTGCGTGTGTGTACATGTAAGGAGGTGTTGGATTCTGGCCGAGCCTCTTCCCGGCAGCAGTCACACATCCATCCCACCGACCCCTACAGGCTGAGGAAGTTGGTTTCAATTGCCCTTAGGAGGCAATGGATTTAAAATAAGACATCCTCAAGCCTAAACCAAACCCACGGTCAGCAGAATTCAGCCGCTATATGCAGATTACGCCGCATTCCCGGCCTACAGCCTGGCTGCCGTCCAACACGTGATGTATGGCTGTTTCTTCTTTGGCTTCTGTGATCGCTAATTCTGTGGTTAACACTGCAATAAACCTGAGGTCAGTGTCGGGGATAAGTCTCTGTTGTTGTACACAGGGATTTCTGGCAGCTGTCGGGGCTGCCTACTAACACCTTTCTGTTTAATTTATGACAACACCAAGGCTTGTGTCAACAAAGCTTTGGTGTAACTGCAGTCTGGAGCTCTCGAGAACGAAGGGAGAGCTTTAACAAAAGTCTTGGTCTACCTACCAGTCTGTCAACACCACAATAACACTGAGTAAACTACTGTTGCTTTGTCAGACACACAGCCAGCTGGCGACCTCAGGCTCAAACAGTTATGTGGTGAAAAGGTCTGTGATGGGGCCACAACTAATGAATCTTTTCATTGTTGATTCAGCAGTCAATTTTCAATTACTTTAATACTTGTTGGTTTATAAACTATAAGAAAATAGTTAAAAATTTCCTTCAAAATTTCTTTAATTATTTCCATGTTTTGTCTGCCACACGCCCCTATGGTAGGAGGATATCATTTATTTTGGTATAACCCAAGGTGGACTGATCCTGATCTCTATATATTAGGAAGCCGTTGTACTGTAAGTTTACACGCTTAATTACAGATAACCACAAATTAAGCGTTAAAAGTGATACCACACCATAGTTAACAGAATACGACCAGCAGGGGTTGCCAGCTAGGACCTAAAAAAACCCCTAACACTACATTAGCCCATCCAGTACTAAAACATCTGTCTGGCTACATCATGTATAGCTCCAGACAAAAATCTGTTCACCTCAGCAGGGCTTCAGATCACATGCCATCCAGTTAAACCGGGGATTAAACTTGCCCTCTGGTGGGCAAATGCCCCTCACACTGCATGGAAAAAGGATTTATCCCATACTTTGTGTGGCTATTCGAAACTATTCCATAAATATTTGTTTGATCATAGGTTTAGAAGTAAACCAGTTTGAAACATAATCCTGGTTATCCTTTGCACCTAACAACATGCCCCTTTCTTCGTTCTCCATGCTCCCACCCTGACACACAACAAGCTTTCCAAAAGCCTCTTCTGCTTGGCTCGGCACGAAAAGGCCCCAGTAAGTATCCGCCTGAGGGGGTTTCGCCTTTCTAAGGAACTGCAAATTGAATGCTGAAAATGTGTCTCCCTACAATGGGGCTTTTTCTCAGACTGCAGTCATTGGTGGTCCCTGACGCGAAGGAATGCACTTATCCCAGTGGAGTCGGTGAGGAGAAGTGCTCCGAGCTGTTTAATTGAGGGTAGGGATTCGTATTGGATGAGGTTCTTCTATTAGGGGATGTAATTACGACGAGAATTCGGTAATAGGAAGGGAGGGTTAGTGCTGGAGGGACATAGCGATGGTAAATATTGTGTTATACCACCTTCTTTGCACGGCCAGAAAAAGCTAAATGTAGCAGATGGAGTGAACAGGGGTGAGCAGAGACTTGGGTTTGTCTCAGGTTTAGCTCCAGGGAAGTGTAGATATTTGGGACTTTTGCCAGTCTTCACCGAAACAGAGAGGAAAAATATCAGTTACCTTTCACAGAAGGTGTGCAGACAGGGCAGGACCTTGGGGTTGCGGTAGTGATCCAGGCAGATGCTGCAGACCAGAAACTGCTTGTCTATCTGACGCACCACAGGGCTGGTGCTCCCAGCCTCGCGCTTTGCCATGGCAGAGGACATTTAAAGCCACGGACAACGAGAGCAGATAGCCTGCAGAGAGACAAAGATAAATGCATGAAAATTTGCCTACGTTTGTCTATAAAGGCTTTTGTCGAGCGTCACTTTCGGGGTGCCGCTCCTGCTCAGCAAACTTCCCACGGGAGGTACCAGGAACCAAAGCTAACAAAGCTGTTTAATTCCTTGATTAGTATAAAAACGTGTCCATTGTTGTGGCGTTATTTCTAGGTTAATACCAGACAAACCAGCTTAAAGAGAACTGCATGAAATAGAGACAAGCACCAGTCCCGAGTACACAGACAGGAGCCGGTGTAGACAAATTGGAATGACCATGTGCCTGGCTTTTGATGAACATCTCAGTTAACACCAAAGCAGGAAATTGAAGGAGACTAAAGGTTTCGTAACTAAACAATAAGTAGCTAAAAAGGAGCCTTTTATTACAAATCCACAATAAGACATTAAAACAAGCTTTCCTGCCCATACAAGTATACAAAACCCTACTAAAAAAAAAAGGACTCCTGATGAACTGGACCTGTTGTGATAGTTACATCCATTCATGAACTTCACACACACACACACGCACGCACGCACGCACGCACGCACACACACACACACACACACACACGCACACACACACACACGTGTGACTGGAAATAGAATGTGAGCAGAGTCGATGTTTCCTTCTATCTGTGTTTGTCGTTCTGTCTATATTTACGGGTCATTAGTGAGGTCTCTACTTCTACTGCTAAAGTTCGTTTAGTTAATGGTTCAGTTATTAGGTTTATACTGTGATCTACTAGCAGCCTCTAGATCCAGCCACATGTGCCTAAATAAAATAAAGCATTAAATCTGAATTTTAAAAAAAATAACGTAGTTGATGGTTTGAAAGGCTCAATCAGTCATTTTTTGAGCATTTCCATACACATAGATTTAGAGTAAATATATAATTAAAAAGTTTGATTCAAAGGTGAAAAATGAACTTTAGCATTTACAAATTACTGTTCTAGCAGTTCTAGTTACTTGTTGTGTGGATTGAGTGACCTGTGTATCAATTTGTGAGTGATAGTAGGTTATAACCCTACATTTTAATTTTGGTGGTTGGGCAACCTTTTCCTTTAATTAGATCATGTTGCCTTAAACACAGAAATACGTCATCAATGAAATGGTTTAATATGTATATTAAATGTTACCAAACATTTTTATGCTGGCACTGATTTAAACTGCTTTTGTACATTTTAAATAGCAAATAAACTGCAATGCATACATGTCACCGATAATTTATTCATTGTTTATAGTAGCAAAAACGTTTGTCAGGTGACAAGAACAGAGAGGCCCCTTGCCTTACATAATCTCATCCATTATGAAACTACAGTTGCGATGTATGGATATTCTGCCTGGCAACACACACCAGTGCTGTTTCCCACGTGTCCCACTTTGATATTCGTATATCATATGGCGTAGCAATTACAGTGGTATGTTGACGATGCTACTGCATCACGTTCCCATCGCTGGTGTGCGGTTGGTGTGTGAATGAAGCGGAGGGATTGGGTGTTAAGCATGCAAAAACTCCAGTCTGAATAACAGAATGTACACATGCCATTTTGATCTTCTGTGAGGAATGTGGAAAAAGGCCACGACAGCAGGTATCTGTTAGAAGACAGTTTCGCCTGACCTGACCCAAGTCTTAAATTGGCCCCTTTCATGAATACCGTGCATGCCATTTTATCTCTGTGTTGCTAACTGGCTCCAGTGATGTAGTCCAGCCATATTTTCTCAGTAGGTCAACACATGTATTATTCATGTTTCAGACACAGACATGCACTCACATGCGCTCGTACAAATGCAGGGATGAGTGAATGGCGGCATGTGTTTCAAACAAACACGCCTGGCCCTAAGATAGAGTTATGAACACAAGCACTTACACAACAGACAAGGACACACAAGCTCATGCACAAAAAAAAAAAATACAAACACACTGATAATCATCCTCCCCCCACCAGACTCTCCCCCTGTCTGCACATCTGTCACTGCTGGATCTAATACGACACTCAATCCCCTATGTTCCATCTCTGCTCGTGTCCTATTGTCATTTGTTGCCTACTGCACACACAAACACATACACACACACACACACACACACACACACACACACACACACACACACACACACACACACACACACACACACACACACACACTTGATCAGGGTGGGTGAGAGCCAGGCGTGTATCTTTTCCAGTCTTTGCATAAAGGATCCAATGACACACAGTCTCTAGACTGGGAGAGTAAAGGTCACGTCTTAAGTTGTCAACCATGAGAACGACAAGTCACATTCACACTCTGGTTGGGCACAGGCAAGGTGTTTGATGGAAATCATTAGTGGTTAAGTACCTTGTGTTTTGTCTGAATCTAAATATGCATTGCTCTCTATAAATCCTTCACTTAAAATTGGCACTTCAAGAGTATCTGGTTGTCTCTGTTGGATTCTGACGAAAAGAAACTTGAATGTCTCTTGATATAATTTAGAATTAAAGGGGGGTCAACCACAGGATGTACTGCATACTACACTGAAGGTCTCCCACTTCTTTGCCACTATCTTTCTGTAGCAGAATACACTGATCTAATATCACACTAATATCATCATTCTGTAATGACGTCTGTCTAAATTTAGACATGTATATAAGCGTGTAGGCGAGGAGGCAATGACACTGAAACTAAAATAAGACCAGGACTGCTGGAGAGTGATGTGGCTGGTGTCCATTTTTTTACTGCTGGTTAGACAGTATTTGAAAAGACATTACTGTTGGGTGGCCACAGCACAATAAGATTCTGAATCGGAATAAATCCCGAATAAGAATTATTTCTCAAAACCCAAAAGCCAAAACCATCTGCTCAGTGTCAGTCACAGAAAATGGAAATTTAAAACCTTAAAACATCATTTAATATTTCTTTTGAACTTCAAGTTTAACTGATGGATGAAAGGCTTGGCACTTTTGCAAAACTCTTGTATATTCCAGCCTAACTATCAAGCTGATAGAAACATAAAATGCATACATGGTGCAACAACAGACACACGTGACAGTCATGCATGCACATGAGTGCATACGCTTGCTCAGTGTCACATGTTTTGCGTATGTTTATTCAGCAGACGGTGGTCCCAGCTTCATTCACACCCGCTTCGACTCCTAAGTAGGCCACGGCGCTCAGTTTTAAAGCTCGAAAGTAACCATTACCGGTTGACTGACAAGCTTGGCAAGTTAGGAAAGTGATTGAAGACTCGCAGATTCCGTAATTTTGGCTCTGCAGCTGAAGGCAGCCGTGTGCGATGAAGCCAAGCCCGGGCAGGACTGCAGGAAGCTTCAAAAATGATGTCTGGGAGGACGCATCCTGGAGGGAACTGTCAACTAATACCATCAAAATGAAATGTGTTACAACTCTCCCGGCAATTATACAGTACATGCGGTAATAACAGCAGTAATGTCGCTCCTGACCTTAGACTGAGTAATTCCCCGCACTCTCGGGATTACAGTATTTGCATGCGTAACTAACCGCTTGTGTGTGCGTGCGTTTAAGTGCGTGGTTGCAGCAGGTTCGTGTGTGACGACGAGCTAACACCCGTGGAGTTAATACACAATGCGTCTATTCACTGCTGGCTTAACAGGATACAAAGTAGTAGCATTATTTCTTTCACTTTCTTTGTCTCATTCAGCGCTAAAAGCTCTGCGGTTGCTTCACTGTACAATTGGATTCTCACAGCTCATGTGTATCTCTTATAACACACACGTGGAATTGAAGTGGGGTAAGAAAAAAAAAGAAAAATAGGAGGAGGCCAGGCAGGAGAACGAACGTCTTCTTCCCAGTTCAACAGCAGGCCCGGGAAAAGGGACAGAGAGACGGACAGTTTAATAGGGAGGTTTATATGGGAAGGGCGTGCAATGCAGCAAGAGTACCAGACCACCTGCCTCTCGGCTCACTGTCATGCACCTGCACAGCACCGGTGAACACAATGTATGTGCTGACAGCTTGGACAAACACACAAACTCACACACTTCACTCTGGTGACGGCCGAGCTGATACACTAAAGTCATACATGCACACATGCAATGCGCGAACACAAGGGCGAACATGCACAGAGTTGACATAAAGGATACCTACTGTCAGTAGAGTGGAGCAGATCAGTCTCGAGGGCTCCATGGCAGCTATGTGTTAAGTCAGTGTAACACTGAAGTATCCGCACACGCCCTGACCCACGCTTGAAGGCCCACCCTCCCGTCTCTCCCTTCGGCCCTGCTGACCACTCTTCCTTTTCCCTTTTCCTTCTCTCGTTTTTTCCCTTTTCCATACAACACACACACACACACACACACACACACACACTGAAAGGGGCTGAACAGGGACGACGACAGAGGGCGGGACTGTAAATTGAAAGTCCCTCCTACTGTCAGTGCTATTTACAAGCATGAGCTGACTGGATAGCCTCCTACTGCCGCGCTCTGATTGGCTGGGGAGCTTAGACTACGGAGTGGGATTGCATCATAGGCCAACAATTCCTGCTGGCCAGAGGGAGAGAGTGATAGAGATTGAAACAGAAAAGAAGAAGAAGAAAAGTCTTGAATCACGGAGCATATTGCACATAATGCCTTAATCTGCTGTGTTATTATTTAATTTGTGAAACGTTGTGCACTCTGAAAAACTATGATGATCAGGCCCAGTGGCAGGTTGGGGTCTTGAATGCAGCTTGCTTCAGGTACAGCAGTTGATGGGCGACGCTAAACATCTCGGATCATCTGGCCTACAGTTACGGTTATGAAGAAATATGTCATTACTTAGCCAGCCAAGTATACACACACACACAGACACACACACACACACACACAGGGCAGCCAGACAAAACATAGAGTTATATAATTCACGATTTCACTCTTTTGAAAAAATCTTAAAATGAGAATTTGGAACATATGCTTGTCCGTCTAGCATTATCGTATCAAATTACACATATTCAGGGATTGAGAAAAACCCTTAATACTGAAAAGGGGATTATCATTTTGTATCTCATCACAGGATAATTTTGTTCCCAATCTCTTAAACGTCCTGTCCTTATGAAGTGGTCAGAGTTTAATCTGGAGCGAGAGGTGACGATTTCCTGCAAAAAAAACATCAATCTACAGTTAATCTGTGCGGATTGAGTCCAGTCGTCTCTCCTCCCTCGCCTCCGGCGCTGCCTCCTCCACGCCTACGCACACCTTTCCAAAATCCCATCTGCCTGAACTCACGGGCCAGACTGCTGCGTTGGGTTGAACAGGAAGTAAAGGATGAGAGGATGAAAATACCACTCGGAGAATGACATATCAGTAGCTGTCTGCGGTGGATTTATTGAGTCACCCATACAGATTATGGTGGCACCGTTTCAGATGTTTTCATATTGCTACAGCCTCTGAAGAACTTCCACTGATTTGAGTAGGAACCACTGTTTTTATACCTGTTACACAAATGAGTCAAATGCTTGCTGGACTTGACGGTAGTTACAAGATTTGAGGCTTGTCCTTTCCAAACTAAACGAATTCCTACAAACATATGATATGACCAATATAAATGAAATGCAGCACTCTAGCATGGGCAGCCCTTTGAAAAAGACTGTTGTCTTCCCCGCAGTGAGCACTCGACAGCATTATTGGTTTAATGCTGAGCTTTCTGCTGAAACGATCAGAATATACAACTCCTGCAGTTATTAAACAGGAGGCAGCTAAACCACCAGTGGCACCCACAATGAGTCTCCCGAAACCAGTACACGTAATATAGTGGGTCTATGCATGAAAAGGTTCTAGATAATCAGAAAAAAATAAGTAATTGTAAGTGTTTCATTCCAAATGTTCAGATATTAAAAGGTTTATACCACTACAAGAGAAATGCAATTTGTTTCTAAATTTGCCCTTTTCTTCCAACTAAAAATAATAATAAGGGTTAGCTAAGCGTAAAGTCCATACAATGCCTTGAGAGGAACTTAATTGTGAGCTAAATGGTAGAAACAAACCTACTGCAGCGGCTCGGTCTGTGCCTTGGGAAATATCGACAGTCAAAAGAAACCATCCTGCCCCAGGGTCAGTAAAAGGTGGACAGTAAGGGTAGTAACGATAGTGACGTTCACCAGAAAATTCAACAAGAAAATTCACACCCACATCCAGCCAGTGAATAGAGAGCTATATTGTCAAAGAATCACATAGCTTTAGAGTTGTATTTAGATTTTTGGAGGGTGTTACCTTTTTTTATTCTGCACCTTTAGTAAATCATACATTGCGACAAGTAACAAGTCAGTAACACAGGTTAAGGATGCTGCTGTGCTTGCTTGCAGCCAAGCACACTCGGTGCTTCACACCTGATACCATGCTACTATTCGCTCAGTCTTGTGTTTTAGAAGTTCTCCCTGCACAATGCTGTATCCTCCCGCCTGTACCCGCTATGCTCTGAAACCTGATGATATTGGTATGTTTGGAAAGAAAAAAGTGAGCTCGGGAAGATATGGAGGAGGAAAGACAGAAGAAGGAGAAACGGTCCCAAGAACAAGATGAGAAGGAGACGTGATGATGAGGAAGAGAAGACACGCAGTTACTGTATATACAGTACAGTGCATTCACACAGACACACAGGCACACACACACACACACATACACACACACAACGCACACACTGAATAATGAGGAGGCTCTTGCGTAACAGAGCATGATCCTGAGATCTTGGGGCTAGCATGATGGTGTTAGAGTCTTACAGCCCCGGGCCTGACACCATCCCTCTCTCTCTCTCTCTCTCTCTCTCACACACACACACACACACACACACACACACACACACACACACACACACACACACACACACACACACACAGACACACGCAGTCAGCTGTTCAGATCTGAGTCACACTATAGCCCACCTCCCCCTTTCCTCCTTGGCCGCTCAATTTACCCCAATAACATAACACACACACAAAAAAAACAGACCTTACTTTGGTTTTCATAAAGATAAAAATAAGAATGTAAACACACAGCTAAAAGATGGTGTGTATGAACCAGCCTGTATAACCCTTATTAGTATGCACAGAAAGCCTCCATTCTCCCGCACAATCCAGTCTTGAGCCTCCACATACATGTACCTCTATATATAGAGCTATCAGTTCACATCCCCTTCACATCATTTGCAGGCACGTGCTCTGAGCTGCACACACACACGCTGTGAAAAAGAGCAGGGATCCTCGGATGACCAGCATAGTAATGGCTCAGAAACACTCAAGAAGGATCCACATCCTAAACATTTAGATGAGGCTGTCCCTGGTTCCATATCTCTCAAACTTATGTAATGCATGTTAGACATCTGAGTTCCATTTGCGCACGCGCTCACTCATTCGCGTGCGCTTGTATAGCATTAATGTCCCAAAACAGCGCCGCCATATCCTCACGGGTACAGTGGTTTTTAACATGCGTGATCATATGCAACGTAAGAATGAAAAACCAAGCTAGAGCAAGAAAGTTAACCAGCACAACACTGTCGTAACTGCTAACAAGGTTTGTGTTTTATAGAAGAAATATCAGCATGTGTCCAGTGTCTCGGCTGTTCTAAAAAAATGCAAACACACACACACACACACACACACACACCATATGCACCCTACACACACAACAGGGCTATACAGACATTTGAGACATTTACTGCTGTAAGAAGGAGACGTTGTATTGGCAGCTCATAGTTAACACTCAGGTCTACTGTACATGCAAATTACAGATTGATCGATGGATTGAAAAGAAAATACAGATGCTCCCTTTCAAATGCCGTGGCGGCTACCCAGCTGTTTATACGCCACAGCTGGTCTCAGGGAATTAGGCGTGTGGGTGTGGGTCCAAAGTCCTGAAACTGTACATAGGTAACTTATTCTGCACCCTCTCTAATGTTAGACTCTCACACCTGCAACCTGTATACGAGCAGGGGGGAAATCACATCTTATGTGATCATAGCCCTGACCAAAGTATTGTTACATATATTGGTGGTGCGTGCGAACAACACTCATAATATTTTGTAAAGTAATTTGTAACTACGGCCTTCGAATGAATGTAGTAGTGTAAAAATTTACAAAGAAACTGTCTCATAGATAATAATAGATAATAATAAAATTTGCAAAAGTGATCGAGCCATTTCAGTTCTTTAGACCTCTGAAATAAAACCAAAAGATTTGATTTCAAAATTTATTTCTGTGACCGCCGCAGTTATAAAACCATTATGTCTCCCCCTCATAGTCACTCTGTTGCAAAGAGAACTTCATCAACGGATTCCTGACACGAATAATATCAAGGCAAACGTCAGAACAGCAGCTCAACTCCACTGAGCTATGAGAAAATAGACACATGAGCACCTCAGGTAGAGAGACACAGGCTCCATAAGGCTCCCGCTAAATGCCTGTAAAACATCAGTAGAAGCACAATAAATAAACTATTCATAATCCACATTTTAAAGTGTAAAATTCATATATTTTGAAGTTGAGACGTTCAAAGGGAATATTATATGATGCACAGGTTCTTCATCCTCTTTCTTATTCTACCCGACCCTCTCCCTCTCCCAGCAGAGAGAGTTGTTTCAGTGAAAGCAGAGCATGTGCCACAGGGCCGCGGGGTAGAGGAGCTGATCCTGAAATAATTTGTTTCTTTAAATAACTGAGGGAATAGATGCTCTGAGCT
This sequence comes from Xiphias gladius, assembly GCF_016859285.1. Lineage (NCBI taxonomy): Eukaryota > Metazoa > Chordata > Actinopteri > Istiophoriformes > Xiphiidae > Xiphias > Xiphias gladius. The sequence goes on along the minus strand of NC_053416.1, from coordinate 7,545,412 downwards.
CAACATATATTAACATAAACAGCTAGTTCCATGTCACAGGGCATTACAGAACCGGGCCAAAATGTTGTGTCAAGTAGGTTGACGTTTAACAGACCTACCGTATCTTTGTGAGCGTGTTTATCTATTTGGGTATGCGGGACGTTTAGATGTTTGTCATCATCTGGGTGCCTTAAAAAAAAACAACAAAGCTGTGGTTTTTGTATGAGCCAAGTATCCAGAAAACAAGCACACCAAGCACAACGGAAGAAAAAAAAAAAAGCCCTCAGCTGTGGGCATTTTGCTTTCACATCACAGAAACACTCACACCGAACTCAAACATGGTGAAAGATGCCAGAGATAAAATACATCTTTTATGTAACGTGAGCTGATGTTTTGGTTTTTCTTACTCTGTGGTTGCAAGGACCAGAACAGTCGTGCCTCAGTGTGAAAGTCTGCTAGTTTTGTTTTTTTGGGGTTTTTTTTTTGTGTGTGTGTTTTTTTCCCCCCTTGCTGCTGATTTCAAACAGACATCATGAAAAACCCTGTGGGTCCTAACAGGGTGGAAATTCATTTACTTAAGGGGATTAGAAATTCCATCGTTTGTTTGTCATGCCGATAGGTCAGCGGATTTATGATTTGCACGACTGTCAACCTCCTCACATGAAATCAGGAGAACTAGGGGTGTGGCCTAAACCCCACTCCTGGGGGACACAATAACAGGAACTCCGTCCAATATAATGCAATTCATCCTGACAAGGCCTCAAAATGACCCTAGAGTTGAGGAAACACCTCTCTGATACCATCTCAACACAAGCCGAATGATAAAGGCTTCAGAAATGTAGGGGGTTTTTTTTGCATTGGATTGTACAAGCGCTGCTTTCATCTGAAGAAATCCTACGGCATACTGACCAGACTTTTGCGACGCCGAGTTCAGTTGCTGTTTGCCTTGTAGTCTGTCTCCTTGAAACACCAGATTGCTGCTCTGATGGCAGCCTATCCGCTGACTAACCCATCACAATGCGCACATTTATCATGCACAGTCCTCTGGCATGGACGATGTAGTGGATGACAAATGTCGAGGGGGCGGTACCTTCTCCTCACTGTCCCACACACAGCGGGCGTGACTGACCTAAGCACAGCTAAAATTATCAGCTCGCCCGATCTGAGCCAAGCTGGGCAGGAATGTGTCACAGGAACCGCCTGTATCAACATATTAACGCACGGCTCACACTTCAGCACGCAAGCACACGTGAACACGCACAGGCACACAGGTGCACTCAACTCTTAGCGGCACATCGTTTCCATAGAAGCTTGTCAGGGGGGGAAAAAAAAAAAAGAGCACACAGACGGCAAGGACATCAGGATTCCCCATAAACAGATACTGACAGAGTGTAGTTAGAGGGCTGCACTTAAAAAGTGGTGACAGGGTGTGTTTTTGATTTTCAAGTACAGAGGTTTGATGGAAGCTGATTACAAGTGGTTTTATGGTTTTAATTATACCTCAGAAAAGCATTCAGACACTAATGCTCCACATCATCATCAAGCCATAGCAAATGGTAAAAGTAAAGTTACCGGTTTTCTGTTCGTTTAACCTTATTTGCCCATGTCTACATTGCTTTCATGTTGCGCTATACCCTTAAACACACTACTACATATACATTTGCTGGACAGAGTAAATTTAGGCAAAATTTTGCCATCTCAAGTGATCACCGGGCTATTTGTTTTTACTACCACAGAGTCACCACTTTTTCTTTGGTTTCTCTCCTTACAGGAAAGAGTGGTATGCTGCAGCAAGGAGAGTTCAGTTTTATGGCCATCATTTTTCTCAATACAGTACATACAGTGCCTATATCTGGGAGCGCGTGTGTCCTTCGAGAAGCAATGAACCCACGCATGACTGGTTCGAGGATTAATATCAAGACAGTGACCACGGCAGCATCAGTAGTGCACTGTTTTACACATCAGCCAGTGTAACTAATCTATCCTTCAGTTATATTGATATAGAACAACAGCATTACCTCTCCAACATCAGAGACGTGAAAATGCCAGTGCTATGTAATGCCGATTGGTACGCTGAATATCGTCTTCTTTTGACCCTTAGATCATAGCTTATAATTAACAGAAGCATCGACACACAAATCTCTGTACCACTATGAAGGTTAGAATTGCAAGCCTAGACTGAAAACAAGCAGTCCTCTCCCTGATTAAGGACAATGGGACGAGCAATTTGGCAAAAATGGTGAAAATAAGAGCGAAAAATATGCCATATATTTAAGAATAACCTGAGCCCAGAGGTTTTCACATAAAATGATCTAGGATCTCATAAGAAGTGTGCATTTAGCCCTTTTTGGTGCTAAATGCACACTTAGTTTTTGTAAGAGTCCTTTGAGATGTGTGTCTGCAAAAAAAAAAAAAAAGCCTCCTCTCTCATGGGACAAAATCAATGTTTAACTGGATTTAGAAATGGACCAAACTGGGTAAAACAACAGCGTTTTATAGCAGTTTTACATATGACTGTTATATCAAACACTCAAGAAACGGCATAATATGGTCAGTGCTATTACTGAGACCCCCTGAGGGACCCGTCTAAAAATATCCAACATGACATGACTGCATCTCTCAGCTCAGTCACTAAGCTTTCACCACATGAGTCTCCCCCCACAATACAAAGTAAATACAGTTGAATATGTTTTGGAAAAACCTTAATGTCCATAACCAGAGCACAAACATGCACTCACTCTCATTCCACACATAAACACTGTACATGCGTGCCTATCTAAGCATGGACGGTCACATGCAAAACCTTTTTTGTAACCAACCAAGGGAAAGGACAGGACAAGACAAGAGACGTTTTTGTCAGATAGCAACTGTGCCTGTAGAGTCTATTACGATCCGGCCAATGACATTTCAATATTCAACTTTAATATCATATTTTCTGTCCCAGAGGACAAGAACTCTTTGTGCTTCCAAGTGAAGCATGAAATGCACATAAAAGTGAACATGAAATATGTAAAACATAAGCTGAATACTGTCTAGGCTAAAACCTTCGGTGTAAAAGATAATGCACATAGAAACTGACACCACAACACAGAGCAAATAACCCAGTAATCACTAATGTGACTTCCACCTGACTGGTAATCCATCAGAAAAAGTGATAGCTGAGTTTAGCATGCTGTTGGAGAAGCTGGAGGTGGGAGTTTGGAAAAGCTTGATGAAAACTCAACCAAAATAAAAACCGTAATCAAAGCTATATTATCCATCACAGCTGTTACAGTCGAGGGTAATAACAATTAACTCGACCAGATTCTTAAAGAATTCCCTGCTAAAGCTGTTACATCTATCAGAGGAACCCCTCTAGTTTTTAGACTCTACTCAAAATGTTCTCTTCCTCGGACTTCGCAAAGGTAAAACTTCGAAATCAATGAGTTTGAGCCGTACCTGATGGATTCTGTGCCAAAGTACATGTTTGCCATGAGGACCTTCCCCCCTCCCTGCCGGGTTCGTGTAAAAGCGACGTAAAAAAACACATTCACATAAACTTGCTTGACTGTGCAGAATGGAAGAGGAATTTCTGTTGCTGTTACCCATGGCAACACAATCACCTCAGAGCAGCACATCTTTAACAGACGCAAGCAAACACAGACACGGACACACACACACACACACACACACACACACAGACGCACAGGTTACAACTGTCAAAAACTAACAGGGTTATCAGTGCTGGTGTCATGTCATTTGTCATGGTGCTAGATGCCACTGTAAGGTATGAGGGACCAAATACAGACAATTATTTCTCAGTGTTTTACAGAAAAGCGCAATATACAGTGCGTGTATCAAGTGTCACAACAATGAAAGCCAATCGGATGAAAGAGTAAACATTTTTAAGTACTCTAATGTATTAATAGAAAAGAAAAATGGCTCCAAATCTTTCCTTTTATGGATTGCTGCACTGTTTGTTGGAGCATAACGGATTCAGCATGTGTATCAAGTGAGCTCATGATCCAAACATTGCGACAGTTCTCCGACAACATCAGCATCAACACCTCAACATTAACAAGTCGGATGGGGCTGAAAAGCCATTAGTTACAGTAACGGCAACCATTCAGTCAATCGTTCGGTGTATTTTCACCGTTAAGTTTACATCCCTCCTCGCCCGACTCTCACCCCTCCCATGACATTCGGTGACATTCCTCCCATGCCAGCTGGACATTCCAGTCTCCGCTTCCCCCACAGTGACCAGAGGTGCCCCTGGATCACTATTCCAGCCTTTTAAAAAATGCCCTTGTTCAACATCCCGGCCTTTCAACACTTTCATGTACAAAAGTGCATACCTCTGTTGCAGTCATCTACTGTGTCCCCTCAGTGTCTTGTCTTGTTGGAGTTCTATTCAGGGCATATGCCTAAGGACAAAGTGAGGTTTTTGCTCCCAGCATCATCAACCGTAAACTTTGCAGAATTTAGAATGAGACCAGAGTGAGGAACTGAAATCCGTTTTATTGACATTGAGTTGAGGCAGACAATCTTGTTTTAAGTTGACGTCGACACATTATTAAAATCCAAAGAGTTTTGAAGAGTTTGCCAAGTCCATGCAATGCGTGTAATCTGAAATTGTAAGAAATCAGTAAACATGGTGACACAAGGTTGTCGCCTGACTGTGATATTGAGAAACAGCAGCATATATAACATAGATTGTAGGGAGTTATATCAAATTGATGGATGCTGACTTACTAAAATTTTGTTTTCTAATAAAAAAAAAATTTTTTTATTAGGAAAGAAAAAACAGATTTTTGTGTCATGTTTAAATTTTCTGCAATAAAACAAGAGCTTATCTTAGTTATTACATCCTCTAGGCAAACGATATTTTGAAAAAAAAAAAGGCCTTTTAAAACCCTGCTGCATCAAACCACCCGGTCTGCAACCACATCAGAGTATCACCAAATCCACCTACCCAGCAGATAACTGCAGCTCATCCCTCCAGTCCTTCATAATCACAGTCAGGTCAGTCCCACATGTACAAGCAGGAAATATTTTTCAGGTTATGCTGCACAACACAAACCCATCATAGGCCAGCAAATGTCCCGCAGCATTATTTTTGCATAGAGCCTACACAGGGTGTATGCGTCCACCAGTGGGAGGGAGGTGATTCGAGAGAGGGTGACATGGGAGAAGGAAGGGCTTGCACCCTCCACCAAGGGGAGAGAGGTGTGGGATGGAAATATTGGAGGATGAAGGAATGAGCACTGGCACATAGTGGGGATGGAATGAAAGAGGGAGGACGGGAGTAAGTGTCGTAGCGAAAGATTTACTTACAGCGGGTTCCTGACGGATGAAAGAGGAAGTTTCAGTGCGCTCCCCTCCCGTGGGAGCGACATCCATCTACAAAACCCGACATTGCCGGAGCAAAAAGCACCTCATGCAGAGCGTCCAGGGCGGCAGGCTGGAACAGGGCGTGTGTGCATGTGTGTGATCGGGATCTGGCTTTGACGCATGTATGTGTGTGTGTGCTAGCGGGAGGGAAAGTGACTGAGGGAGACAGAGAGGGAGAGAGGGAGAGGGAGAGAGAGAGAGAGAGAGAGAGAGAGAGGGAGAGAGACTCTTAGGAGGCAAGAGATACAGAGATTGTACAAGCTGACTGGCTGGTGTGAAAATAGGAGGGTGCTGGATTGTCCAATAGCGTAAGAGATGAGCAGAGTGAAGGGAATATGGCAACAAAGAGACAGAGAATTTTTCGATTCTCACCCTCACTCTCCCTTACCTATCTTGTCTCTCTCTCTCTCTTTTTTTTTTTTTTTTTTAAGATTGCGCGTGTAAGGAGAAAGAGAAAAGCTCAAACTGTCAAACGGAAAATTGGTGATGCTTCATATGAGAGAAGTGACAAACAGAAAAAAGGCAACCCAGTCTACCACTCTTTCCATCCTCCTCGCAAACAGAGCGTAGGTGCAGGGCAGCTGATGGGAGGAACAAAAGAGATAAATGACCAAATCCTGCTGGGAATTGATGGATGGAAAGAATGACAAATGTGCCGCTCAGCCTTGAAAGGGCGATGCAGTTGTTGATGGAGTGGTGTATGAAAGACCGACAGAGAGAAAGTGAGAAGTGAGTGACAGAGAATGAATTGAGAAAGTAAATGGGCGTTTAGGGACTCAGGGTTCAAGTTCTTCCCAAGGATAATTGACAATGTGATAATTTTTTTAGTTTTTTAGTTTTTTAGTTTTTGTCTATTATCTAGAGCTGTGGAACAATATGCTGGTAAAGAGGGAATAAAACATGTAGTGAAATATATCGACTGGGAAACTGTGGTGGTGGAGCTTGTGGGATCTGTGTGTGTACGTGTGGTACGGACAGCGGAGGCATGAGCACCATCCTCCTCTCAAGTGTCTGTGGAGCACTCGTGTGCATGCGCATGGGGGTGGGGACCGAACCGTCTTCCCGGGATTTTGCTGCCGGAGCACCATGTTGCCATGGAAACTGCATCCAGTGCAGCAGAGAACACGCAGATGGTTGTTCTCTCTCTCTCTCTCTCTCTCTCTGAAACAGTCCAGTTAGCTTCTCATCCACGACCTGCGAATCATAAAAGCTCGTCGCTGTGCAGTTTTAGAAAACCCCTCCAGGTATAGACGAGCTTTTGCCTCAGCACGCAGACAAACTGTTTTTGTTTTTTTTTAATATATTTTTCTTTTCAAGACACTGCATTGCAAATAAAGCTTGAAGATCAATCACCAAATATCATCTCATTTATTTAAACATACTGTATGTATACACGGTAACATCCCGAATGTGTCATTATATATTCAATAGGTGAAAAGAAAAACCTTACTTTATTAAGGGGACATTTCACTATTGGCACACAGACAAATCACCTCAAGCTCCTTGCGATTACAGCCCAGGTACAGTGTATATGGTCTGCATTTGAACGCACCTTGTCTGGATGCTATTATAATGTGGAGGCCGGAGCGGAGAAGGCGATGACAGACACAGACGGTGGTTTAATCAATAACTCTATACCGTGGTGGTGGTCCAGTTGACCATTTTTGCAAAGCAAACCCCATGTTGTCAGACTCACCTCCAAACTTCCAGGCAGACATTACATGTGCAGAGAATTGGAAATTTGCTTAAGATTAAGGAATCTATTACAGTGACTATTCGACTCGGCGATTTGACACAGGATCAGGATTAGAGAGTTAGGTCATTGCATTCATTAATTTATGTGGCCAGAAATTTAAAAATAGAAGACGGGTGTAAAAAAAGGTCTAATGTACTTTGACATAAAGAAAAAAAAAAAAGGAAGTCTGTAAAGGTTGATCTGTCTAGGTTCATACTGAAATGACTGGAAATCAGTGGGGATCTGGATGGTAGGGAATCAATATAAAAATATCTAGTATGCTTTGGGGAAAAAAGTCAAAAGAAATGTGAAGTATAGACAACTGGTATGGTCCCTTAACTCCTTTAAGGTCCCAGTCTTCATGTTCAGAAACAAGAACTTAAGTTAACTCCTGTCCTTTAAGAGAACGGTAAAAGGGTTTGAATATCGCCCCACTAATCAACTACAGTGACGGTAACAGCATGCTTTCTGTCCCAAAATCTGTGCTCAAAGGTCTTTCATTAGCTGTATCACACATGAGAGCCGACTTTCGGCTAACTGGTACATTGTGTCTTAGGTGGATTTTTAAAATTGGGCTAAACCCTTGTGAATGTGGTCAGACGGGTATTAGTCGTGGGAGAGCGGCCTGAGCATCAAGCAGTAACAGAGCTTTGGCTACTGCAGCAGTGAGGTGTTTGGAGGAGGCTGTATGAGCTAGGTGTGTTCTTATTCTAGCTCCTGACGGTGAGAACAGGAATTGTGACATGTAAAATTTGAGTCTTTTTTTTTTGCGTTGTCCAGCAACGAAACCAATGCACGCTGACAGGCGCACATCTTAGTGTTCAGGGAAAGCTTTCAGTGTCAGGCTCCTCTAACCTTGAACAATTGACTTAACCAAATCAACCACAGATCGCCAACCACAAACATTAGTCCGAGCCCTGCAAACCAAAATGGGTGGCTCTCTGCAAAACAGTCTAAGAGAGACGTGTAAAAAATCAGACTCACTGTGACGATGCCAAGAATATCTGCTAAATATTTTGAGAGAAAAGGAAATCTGGCTTTGGTGTGATAGAAGAAGTGGAATAACAGTTGGATGGACATTGAAAGCATTCCTATCACACTGTATGTTCACCCGTCCGGCCAATCAGTGTGCCCCGAACTGCTCCAGCTCCCTGACATTGAAACCTATCACATCAGCGCAGCCAGAGAGCAGCACGCATCCTAATCAGATCAGCTGCAGCAGGAGCAGGAGGGACAATAACATCAACACTGAGCAACCCTTCTTTTAAGGTGACTGACGAATATAAGGACTGTTACCTTGATGACAACAGACCCCGTGATTGTGAGAGAACTAAAGAACACCGCGGCAGTTATGGGAGGCGCTCAATTTCATCCTGGTTATATTACCGTTTTATATGGGCCAGGATCGAACGACAGACAATGAAAGATGTGTGCAAACAAAAACCACAGATTTTTTTTTTTACATCTGTTGCGTGCACTTACCCATCCATTCTGCTATGAGCAGGCTGGCCCCTGATGAAGGTTAGCAGGTAAGTGCCCCAGATTCCCCAGGCGCTCCTCTTCTTTCCTGAGCAGAGAAACAGCTGGAATTAGCCGACAGACCTGCCAAACCTAAATCAACTGAATTCCAGACCAATTTAGCACATGTATCTCTAGCAAGCACGGGGGATACATCAGGCTTGTGGAAATTCTGTTTTGTTCTTTTTCATATTACCACAGATTAATTTACAGTCAGTTCTTCTTGCATTGTGTAGAGGGACCATGAACATGAACAACTACTGTATGACACATGCATTCTTCTTTAAGTTGCATTACTTTAGTGCAAATTGAAGAACCCAATACTTCGCTTCCTTATAACCTACCTGTTTAAGAGGACCAGCTATTGTTTGGTTGAGGGCCTTCACGGCTCTTTGCCGGGTGTTAATGAGCAACAACTTTGAAAACTGGAATGTCAGTTGCCGTAGACTAAATGGGAAACCATCCAACCACTGTTGAAGTGCACCATCTAGCGACTGACTGGAGACATGATCAACTACAACGCCTTAACACTGTGGCTGGATGGAACTACGGGGACACGTAGACTTCAACGCCGTGCAGATGAAACGACAAGAGCAGCGCTGTGACCCCCCCCCCCCGCTTCTGCCGCTCTTTTATGCGGATCTTAAGAGACGCGTGCTAATCGACGTGGACGCGCGTAAAAAGCCGAACCCAGGTGGCGGCGATGACAACCACGAAGAAAGGGTTGGTGTGCGTAGAGGCTTACGACGGAGGAGGCAACCATTTGGCATGAACATCTGGGCAGACGCACCTGCGGCTACCACCACAGGTCCAATAGCAGTCGTCCCGTACGGTAGCATCAGGGGACCTCGTGGCGCAACGGTAGCGCGTCTGACTCCAGATCAGAAGGTTGCGTGTTCAAATCACGTCGGGGTCAATTCTTTGTGGAAATTAAAATATTCGGAAGTCGTTGACGGATGTCACATTTATACTGCTGTGTTGGGAAGATGACGTTAGAAGTGTGGTAGCCGTCTCCCTGGAGCAGCTGGAGTATTTATTTTCAGGTACCTTCAATTTTAAGTTTATAAGCCTAGTTTAATATAATACTGCATTCATTTCCCCATTTCCTTAAACCACACACCACTCAGGTTAATTTAAAATTCCTTTAAATAGAATTTATTCATTATAGGTGTCATGTACAGAATCTCTCCATGCCTAATCAATACCTATACCTGTCAATGTAAAATCAAATTAATAATGCAGTGAAATTGAAAAAAACAACAACATACAAGATATACGCAATGCCTCAAACAGAGGTTGAGGAATCACATTCAATTAAAAATAAAATAAATTTTTTTCCCCCCAAGGCTGGATATGAGGCTTAAAAAATACATTTTTAATTGAACAGCACTCACAGGATCAACATTCATATTTCCCTGACAGATTTGTATCACAGAGGAGTGTGCACTTTAATAAAGTTAAGATGTTGCCTGAAATCCTAAAATGTAAATTAAAATGCAGTTCTTGAAACACATCCCAGTACATCGCGAGTGGATTCTTCACGGTTTTCCCTTCCGACCTCAAATCTGATTACAACACTTGTAAACAGTTTTACACCCATGGCTGCTATGGTGGATTAATTTTACAGCACAAGCAAACCGTCGCAGTTGCCACAGTTCGCTCGTCTGTCACGTTACTGAAGAGCAGAGAATTTAATTTAAGCAGATTTTTTTTCCAAACAAGACTTTTTCTCATAGAAAGTTTGCTTCAGTGCTTAATGCTTTGGGTTTCCAATTTAAAAGTACACGGAAAAGCAAAGGTTAAAACATGCAAACATATTACTAAGAGCATTGCTTTAACTTGACAACATATTTTATAGCTGATCTGTTATCATGCCATCTTGAAACATGTTCAATATTGATCTACCTTTTTGGTCCAGCTGTCAGTTCCCACATTAAAAGAATATCCAGGATTGTCTCTACACAGGCTTTACTGTGTTCCTTTTCATCTGCAAGTCCTGCACAGTCCTCTTTTGTGCTTTCTGTGTCTTTAATTACTGGCTTCCTCTCTCCTCTCACATGCTCTTCTCTGCTTAAATGCTCCCTTACAATACAATTTGCAAGTCTCCCTCCCTGTCTCCCTGGGTCCAAGTTGCCCCCACCCCACCTCCTTTCGGTCCCCTATTCATGCCCGTTTCTCATCTTTCGCTGGGACACAAACACGCAAACACACGCAGACTTACTCCGAGCACACAGTTGTGTAGGATAGCCCTGGTGAGAGTGCGACCCGGCAAAGACAGCAAGGTCACCTCCGTCCCTCAGGAGCTGACTCACATGTGATGGTCCTCAGCGGCGCTCAACATATCATCACAATGGCCTGATTGTACTCTGGAGCTCTCATTTGATATCAAACAGGACAGACGTAGACGCAGCGCTCCAAATACCAGACTCCTATCTCTGGCTGCATACAGGGCCTTTCTTTGAGCAACCATGAAGGAGCGCTTGCATATTTATAGCTAAGAGAAAAGGCTTAATTTTCATGGACACATAGAAGACCAATTTGTTAAAAAAAAAAGTGCCCACATATTTAGTAAATTCCCTCTTCTATTCATTATGCCCCGATTTGAAATGCCAGGCTGCGAAGGTCTCCATTGAGTGTGCGCCAGTGGGGAGGGATGAATGTGGGAGGACAACAGAACAGTTAGAAAAGAGCCTGTACTGAGCAGTTTGTTCCAGAGAGTATTATTACACTGCGAGCGCACAAATGAAGTGGGTGTAAACAAATCCTGTTGCCAAAGTAACACAACTGAATGTCTCTTTCTGTCCCAGATCTCAGCCACTGCTGAGCAAAGACGCCAGGGTGGCACAGTGGTGGTGGACGGATCGTCTGGAAGCCGAGGGGGGGGGTCGCAATACCGAGCGTGGGTTCATCAACAATTGCGTCCTATTCAAGTTTAATTTTCTTGTCACTTGTGATGACAGAATTAGGTACGAGTTTGAAATTTAGATGGATATGCCTGAGGTCTAGATTACTAACCGGGATGCATTTGTCTTTGTGGTTGTTTCAGTGTTAAAAGCCTCTAACTTCTCTGGTACATGAACAACTGCCTTCCACCCAGACTGACAGAGAAAAGAAATAATAGATGAAGTGAAAGGCAAGTAATGGAAACTGGGCAGGCGTCACCAAGGAAACATTAGCGCAAGCAAGACTTCGAAGGATTTCATGATAAGGGTGGATGAGGAGAAAAGCAGTAGATAACACTTAAATGTAATGTTATACTAAGAGCATATTCCATAATACAAGTAAATTAAAAAAGCAGAATGTCACCTTTTATTGCGCACAAAGAGACAAAAAAAGAAAGAAATATGTTGCGATTTTTGAATGTGGTTTGACTTCCAAAAATCAAAGCCATCACAGTTCAAAGCAAGTCCTTGGTTGCCTTGGTTCCACTGAAGGGTAAAACCATGACAGTTAAAAAAACACAAACAGAAAAACAAATTTAAACATTCTAAAAACACACAAAAAATGACAAAGTTTGGTTTCTGTCTCTAAATAAAATTTTTAATCAAGTATTAGATCCTTTGAAGTTTTGTTCTTCCACATCACCTGGCTTATTCCTGCCTCCAATGCGTCTGAAGAAGGACATAAACCCAGAGCCGCTCACTTGCTCCTCTACATGATTCCTCGCCTTACCGCGCTGCAATGGAAAGACTCTTGCAACTTCTTCTCCCGTATTTTCTGTCCTTGAGCCAGAGGAGTATGACCTTTGAGATATGCTCCTCTGGATCAAGTCCCCCAGCCGGAAGCCAGATCCTGGAGATCGCCTAGTTTCATCCACGGAAACAGACCTGAGGATTGGACCCTGCGACACAGCTTTCTGACGGGGGCACTCGGGAAGAGACGCAGAACCCCCGGATGGAGATGTTAGTCCATCATCACTCTCCCAGACTCCATCATCGAGGTCGTCTCCACCGGACGTAGAGGACAGTCTTAGTTGGTGTGCTTGTCTGTTTCGCAGTGGGATGTTTCTTTGGGAATAAGTAAAAGGGCTCAGGATAGTCCACGGGGAGCCAACATCCCCATTGTTGGCAAAGAAGAAGTCTCTGGTTCTAGGCCGAGGGGTGCTTGGAGTAGCTGGAGTATCTTGCGCCCTCTCTGAGCGACGAGGAGTGCCTAAAACTCTGTCCCCATCAAGGCTACTTTTGCTGTTTTGGTAACGAAGCACCTTCCGACTCATGTCACGCATCTTCACAGCGTCCTCTTTGTTTTCCAGTGCTGCTACTTGCCCATCCTCTTTCTGCAGTTTGGGTTGTTTCTTCTCAGGCCTCTCCCGTCTAGTGCAGGGCGTAGCCTCAGTTTTTTCTGCTGATGGAACAGTCTGAGAACTGCCGTCAGCGGGGGATCCTTCGATTGGGGACAGCATGCTCCTCCTACATCTGGCTAATCCCTCTGGAACGGTGGACAGAAAGCTGTGTAAGGCCGACTCCAAGCTGGATGAGTTCCGATCAGGCTCGGGTCCTGGGCCAGACACTGTGGAGCGTCGTTTGGCTGCAAAACGCATGCTTTCCTTCCGCTTGCGCCTCTGCTCTGCCACCTCTCGCTCTCGGTTCTCCTACAGCCAGGTAAAGAGAAGATATATTCAAGTAAGATCTAACTAAGTGCAGACTAGTGACACAAGGGGACAGGAGGACACAGCTTGTTGAAATTCAGCGTACTCATCATTAAACCATCAAAAAGGTTCCTTTAAAATTTGGGAATGCTCATAATGCTGAGTACGCAGAATATCCCTTAAGCAAAAAAGCAATAGTATAGTTTTTCCCAGTGATGCCGTTTATTCCATAGCATATTTAAGTATTATTGCAAACTCTTTCTATTCTTACCTGTACAGCTGTATCAAACCGCATGCAAAAGGAATGGAAGATGGAGCAGCACTCCTCCATTTTGAAGGTGGCTGGGTCTTCACAGAAGTACTCAGCCACAGCATTGCACAGAGAATTTAGCTCCTGGAGAGAGGATCCCACGTTGGCCAGCTTGGCATCAGCCCTCTGAGAATTTAACATAGAAGGGTATAAAGAAGAGGGATCCAAAGTGCACAAATTATTCACAAACTCGGTTTGTGCTTTTGCTATACATCTTGGTGCTTTTGCGCAATTAAAGGTCAAATAACGAGAGGAAACTTTACCATGAGAAACGTTTCCATCTGTTGTAAGAGCTCAGGCTGTCTGCTGCTGTACAGTTTCACCTCCTTGATCTTCTTCAACTCTCTCTCAAAGTCTGTGATTACCTCCTCTTTACAAATTCTGTGGTATCAAGCATGACGTGGCGTGTTGTGAGGAAAACAAAAATTGTACATTATACCAATCAAATTCAGCTTTGGATGGAAACACATATGAAAAAAATTGGAACGAACTGTTAGTGTGCAAAACATTTTCAGTTAAAATACCAAACAGATCGTCAGTAAACTAAAGATAGCCACCTTGATGCCATCCCGATGTGTTCAAGCTGGCTGGGAAAAGTCAGCAACTCAGCATCAATGTCTTCCGCTTGCTTTGGGTGGAAGATAAAAGGAAAGAGAAACAGTAGTTACAATACCATTCAGAGACATAGCGTGAACAACAGGCTATTTCATAATTTCACAAACATTTTCTTCAGCCAACATCTGCTCATCCTAGGGTTGCTCCTCACCTTGGCAACATAGTGCATGAGGTTCATGGCAGGCTTGTTGGCCTTGGTGTCTGCCAACTTGAGCAGAGAGGTCATCCTGAAGCCAATGGCATTGGCACTGTAGCCACCCTGAATTATAAATTTGAATTGTCCAGTCATCAGTATAATAAATGCTGAGTAAAAAGCCTCTGAAAGCACAAAAGGGCAGCTTAAATGCATTAGAAATAAAACATTAGTGTAGGTAATAAGAAACATAATTCTGAAAGAAAAATACCAACAGCGTTCATGTAATTCCCAGCTTTTAATACCAGCCGAATGACTGAGTGGAGGTCATCACAGTCCAACAGCTCTAAGGAGGAGAGAGGAAGAAGAGATGGAGACAAAGGACTGTAATATAAACATCAAATGGGACCTGGATAGTGTAAAAACAAACCAAGCTGGGACTGTTAGCAGCTTTGGAGGATGCTCGTGAAGTGTTACCATTAGCTGCTTTGGTCATGACAGCAACAGAGTTCTTCACCTCCTCCATAAGAGGAAAGAATTCCTCCCTCAGCAGCATCGTTTTCAGGCATTCCTCGTAGCTAAAAGGAAAGACACATCAACAAAACTGCTAATTACTGCGTCAGCTGTTGTCGTTTTATCAGTTTTATTTATCATTACTAAGCCTAGAGAGATCTGGATAGGGCAACTTTTTTTTTTGTGAACAACAAATCACCAAAAAAATAATAGCAGAGGTTTCTTCAATGAACCACGTGTTTTGATGTGCTGTATGTGAAGTCTTTGGCACAAAAGTGGTAGAATTATATAAAAATAATACGCCATATGCGAGATAACAGATGCACACAAGATTTTTTTTATACGTTTTTTCACTGTCAGCATATCTTCAACTTACATGCAGTCATATATTTTAGAAATGTTTGAGTTGCCCAATATCATTTTAAATAAATCTTTCCGGAAACCTCTGGACTCACCCCGGCATTTTGACCAGCTGCACCATGAACTGGTCTGCCTCAGGTAACACAGAGAGGTTCCCGCTGAAGGACAGCAGCTGCTTCACCTGTGCATTAACGGGAGTTTGATGCAACGAACAGTGATTACATTCATTCCATCTTATGTATACTACGAGATTTAATTGGATAGAGAGTAGTCAGGTAGTCTTCGGGTCGCTTAGCATGACCAATATGAAGCATGTGAAGTAAAGAGCAAACATATTCTTTCAAAATGATCACAAATAGCTTCCTAATAATTATGGTAATTGATGAACTTTAGGTCAATATGTTTTTTCTTTCAAATAGAAAAAAAAATGTAATATCTAAATATAGCACAGGAAGATACCTGGTCTTACAGTAGTTCTTATTCCAAGACATTTACATGTGCATTGCTTTTTGCATAAAAGGACCAAAGTGGAAAGATGAGAAGAGAAGAGTTGAGCTGCTGTTACCTCACTTTCGTCTGGTAGCAGTTTACAAAGCTCTTTTAGTTTGCCTGTTCCAAATCTGAGCCAGTTCCCTTGACGAATGTCCTGTACCATTTCTGTCACTGGTCTGCAGATAGAGATAAAAAGACCACAAATCCCATCATAGTCACCATAATTTATTAAACATCAACAGTCCTGCTAAGTCACGCTAGTTGTCTCCCTACCTCCAAGGCTGCCACTGGTTCCTATTCATCTAAAAACACAGTGTGAAAATCTAATTCAAGAGACTTAAAACCTGCTCAAGTAAGTCGTCCTGCTCTGTTTTAGTTTTTGCAATGCTTCGGCATTGCAGACCACTGTTGAGACCACTGGCTAATTTGAGAAATTCTTCAAGGTGGTGTATTCGAGTGCTGGTGGGAAGCCCATGTAGTGCACCTATACTAGACAAGAGAGGTGGCTGCTGAACACCGTGGCAGTCACAAAGTGAAACCCTGATGACAAACAATGACCATAAATAGATTCCGTGAAAATAGTCCTGTTAATTTCTAAGCTTATTGAAAGTTATTGGTTGGCAGCCTACTTTCAGATATCGGATGTTACAGCTTCCCGGGAGACCTCCTCTGCCAAGCATGACATATGCCACGTATTAAAATGCAAATTCGTGCAGCAACGTGCTCAAAAAAAAGATATGTGGTCACCAGTGCCATGGACTGCCCATTGAGTCCACTTGACACAATTTGAATTTGAATAAGTTGCTAAAGCAGACATCATTCCAGTACTGAGCTGCTGACACACACAGAGTGCATTTGGTATTCAAAGTGACAACTGACTGAACCTTGGACTGAAAGTAACATCATCTTGATAAGTTTCAGACACAGAAACTGGCTCCACTGCTGGACAGTCAATTTATTATAATAACACACACACACACACACACACACACACACACACACACACACACACACACACACACACACACACACACAAACGCTTTAGGAGTTATAAAAAATGTTTTGTGGACTTTTTGGCCTCGGTTTTGGGCCTCCCAAGTGGCACTCTAGAGGCCACCCTATCATATTTAAGAGGGCTGCTTCAGCTGAATAAAGCCTGAGAAGAAGACAGCAATCACTGCTAAGGCTTGAAAACCGCATTTTCAAAAACTGTTTTTATTTAGTTATTATTTTATTATCTAAAGGATCAAGTCTCTGTCAAGGGAACTAAACAAGATTTCAAGTAGTCAAGTAGTAGTACATTAATAAAACAGCATTAATAAACACAACATCTCTGTATTTTCCAGATCCAGAATCATTAGCAACTCCAATCGGTATTCAGTAACTGGGTACCTGACCCTCCAACTTTAAATGACCCGGCCTTGATTTAAGACACAAGACACAAATTTCAATTCTTGCTGCTCAGCCTGACCTACTAGGTCAGCACTATGTTTTCCTATCATTTACGTATTAATAAAAGTAGTCATAATTGTTAAAACAAAAGGTGTTGTTCCATATGTTGCTACTAAATGCTCTCAAATGATGTTTAAAAAAAAAAAAAAGAGGCATTTCCATGTATTTGACTATGGTCCACTCAGATAAAGAGGCTGCTGGGTTGGGTAATGATTAGCACAGTGGGAGTGTTTTTGACTCTGGGTTTGACATGAAAGCACCTTTCTCTGGCCACTGCTTCCTGTAGTTATTCCATTTGGAGTACGTTTAGTTCTTGTTGGGTGTCCTTCTCTTGATATGTTGCTCTATGGTATTCTCTCCCCGGATCATACACGTTTTTTTTCTTTCTAAATACACGTCTATTTTCAATATGATTGTCTCTTTTAGATTTGACCTCAGCTATAACCTTACCTCTTGAAATGTCTCAGGAAGATGCCAATATTCATACTCTTTTTAGAGTCAAGGATTGTGACCTGAAGAGAAAAGAAACAAAAAGCATTCATCAAAAAAAGAAAAAAAAAGTTTCTCCTCTGTACAGCCATGTACAGATGAGACAAGTTCATACTCAACAATATATTTCAGATCATCTCTGTGGAAGCAAAAAACACCCCCATGCACTGTTTTACTTTAGTAGTTCCTCACTCATGATTTAATTGGTGGGGAACTTTTAAAAATCACTTCCTTTTTGGGTATTCGTAACTTCCCCAGCGTCTGGACTTCGTTCGACTTCCCACGTCAAAAACCGTCGAAATCAACCATTGCTGTATCTAGGATAGTTTCAAATATGACTCAAGTGCAACCCTAGCTATTTACCTGAGGCTCCGCCGGAAAGAGGTCCAGGCCATCAAACCGCAGACCCTTGAGCCTTGAACTGCACAGTGATGCCCGTTTGTCTACATGACTGAACAGCTCCTCCATGCTCCGAATATCCAGCACCAGGTCCCTCTGAGGCCGCTTAGATGTCCAAACATTCAATTTGCCCAGGACACGCTGGCTGGGGATGGTGTCCCAGTTCAGCTTTTTCATGGATCTTCTCTGGACATTACGAGAGCCAAAAGGAGAGGTGGTAAGAAGGGGAGGAGGAGGAGGAGGAGGAGGTGGTGGTGGTGGTGGTGGTGGAGCGCTAACACACATGGGGGGAGGCACAGCAGAAGATGCTTGGAGATCGGAATCTTCCTGAGCATCCGGTGCCAGGGGAGGAGTCGGTGCAGATTTTAAAATCAGCACTCCCTCCATCGGTATCTCTCAAATCCCAAGATGATAGACAGAAATATCCCACTGCCGGCCACTCAGATCTGAGGAGATACACGAGTATAAATCCATAAAAACTGCAGTATTTTAGACAAGCGGGGTGATTCCTTTGGAAGATAAAATTATATGTGCACTTAGGGTCTCTTATATGTTTATAAAGTCAACGGGAACAATCTTTTACAAATGTAATGTTCTCTCATTGTTTAACAGCCACAGATTCATTTCTTCTGGGTAAACTGAGGCTTCATCACATAGCGAAAATATCATAAAGGTCGTATTTCTGCAGCTGCTGCTTTCAAAATGCCTTCAATTCGTGGTCAAAGATCCGACAACTCAAATACTAACAGAGGAATCGCCTATGTCAGTTTCATTTTTTTGGCTTGAGTTATTTCGAGTGACCTGTCAAATGGCATACCCGAAGGCAGACACTGCAGTCTGTCAATATTGTGCCACCACCTCTTTACTCTCCACACTCAGAGAAAGTGATTTCATTGCTGCTTTACCTCCTCCTTTACTCTATGAACTATACCACAGCAGTGTTAGTGTCACAAGTGTTGTTCTTTGGTCTGTCACACGAAACGTCATTGAGAAAATGTCACTATTGAATGCTTCCTTCTTCACAGCAAAGGAAAACGCCTCACATAACTTGAATCATACCTTGTATTGCTTCTTAGAGCCTAGTGGTGCACTCGGCGTAGATGCCATCCACCGAGCGGTGTATCCACACATGGATGCTACCTTCAAATTTGGTTCTACCACCGTTCGCGGTTTTTTCTTTTCGCGGAGGGAAGCTGCGGAATTAACGGGCAGACCAACTGCGATTAAATGCGATTGCACCGACATAAATCGTATTCGGTGGGATGTTCGGACGCGGAACATTAAAGCTGACACAGGAGACTTCCAAAAAAAATAGCCTCGAAGCTGTTAAAGTGTGTGTGTGTGTGTGTTTTCCGACGGACAAGGCATAATTAAAGTTACTTGTTTTATAATGACGGTTTCGCTGTCACTTCTTTACATACGACATCCTTTAAAGAAAAGAAGAAAAAAGAAAAAAAAAAAACAGGTTCCTGACTTAACAAATCCTCCAGCGTAGACAATAATACTGGCGCTGGCGTTTGCATAGACTCTGACCTGTCGCGGGGGGGGGACAACTTCACAGACCCACTTTACTCACCGTGCTGTTGAAACGTAGCTCGCGAGCCAGTCCTCGCTCCGACCTCGCCTCGTGCTTCTGCCGACTGCGACGGTCGCTCGGTCTCGCCCCAACGGCGGCCACAGGTGAAGGGCGCGTCTCCGCCAATCGAATTCGAGTCGGCTTTCGCCGGTATGGGAACGCCCTTTCGGTGAGATGGAAGGGGGGGGTATTTTGGGTAGGCTTCAAAAAAGCTGCGGAAAATGGACTATAGTATTAAATAAGTGTGTGTGAAGACCAAACACTACCGTGTCATTTATTTCTATAGCAAAGAATAAGGCAGGAGAAAGTCATACATTTGTAGATGGACAAATTTCACAACACAACTGCACTGTGAAGAAACCCCCTCATCCTCCAGCAAAAAAATTTAAAAAAAATGAATAAAATTTAAAAAAAAAAAGACATGTATGGCAAAAAAAACGGATGACTGGTGCAACATGTGCGTGGAAATGTGTGAAAATGTGTGAAGTGCTTTTGCCTTGTGGTGCCAGGAATGTATTGGTGATATCGGAGGGGGAACTTCTGTCCAGAGTTCCACATCTTGCGATAAATCAAATGGGAGGATTTAATTAGCACAGAGATCAACGAGGCTGATCAAGAACACTTCCTAAATGCCTGTGGATGACTGTGACCACCCTTTCATTGGACCGAGTCCAGATGGCTGCAGCTCTGCCACAGAAAGTTCACTATACGCTGCAGTGCAATTACAAATGAGATGGAAGACAAAAACAGAAAATACAGCAAGAGCATTTGAAAATGTGTACTTTTAATTTTTTTTTTTTTCCCTTGGGGGTGGGGTGGGACTGTTCAGGTCTGAGTGAGGAGTGAAGGCAGAGCATCACATCGATCCATGACACAACTTCATTTATCATCTTAAATACCACTACCTGCAATCATTCATACTGTACAATACACCAGCTCAACCTAGAAAATATTGATTGTACACAAATAAAATATCTCATTTTATAAATCTTCATTTTGGTTTAGGGAGAGGAATTTCAAAGGGTGCAGGTTTGGAAAAAGAGGACTCACATTTTGTTAATATTGCTGTGTGGCGGTCAAACAGACCAGGAGCTAGCCAGTGAAGCTGCAAATTTTAGCCCCAAGTGAGGCCAAGGTCTTACGGAGTCAATTTTTTCAGCCAGAATAAAATACACCCTGTTGACACATAAGAAAACACAAGCTCAAAAAAAAAAAAAAAAAAAAAATCTTACAATCCATTTTTTACATTTGCTTTTCATTAAAAATCACATCCACTTCTTTTCATAACCGTCCTTACGAGTGCAGCATTGAAAGTAAACCCCGAAAGCACGGAGTTCTGCCACTCCATGCTAGCTGGCGCGCAGAGGGCCAAGAGTAGGGCATCGGTGCCTTCACACACATCTGCGGGTACACTTTGGATCGCTGGCTGCCATGCAAATACGGAGGAGAGAACCCGGAGGACTAACACGTTAACTGATGGGAGATTTGACAGAGCTCTCCCTTCTGTTCCTAGAGTTTAAACATTCATTATACTGGATTTCCTTCATTTGACCTCACAGAGATTTGACACTAGGAAGTTAAATAACTTTCGATCAGTTAGTTTAGATTTTTTTTTTTTTTTTTTTCCTTTTGGAGTAGATCAATTACAGATTTTGGTAAGACTGAGGCATGTTTTCTCATCATTGTGTCGTCTGCAAAATGCCTTAAATGTCACACTCGTAAATTGAGTAAATCGGCACAAACCAGAAGTTCCAGTCTACAATATGTTGATTCCAACAGATTAACACATACGATGAACGTAATAAATACAGTGATGCGTAAAGATTCAGTGTAACATTTGTAGTACCATGCCAATATTTCATGGCAACACCCTCTCTCTTAATTGTCAGCTTTCCTTGATTGTTTACTACCTTTATACTAAGATAATGTTTCAGTTACAGGTGATATAACAAACGATGAATAATTAGTATTATACCAATCACCGACTACTAAATTAGAGGATTTTATGTTGAAATACTAGAATTAGTAACATTAGACAGCTACAGTAATCTTCAGTGTGAAGAAAGGTAACCATAGACAAATATATTCTAAGCAAACAAAATGCAGCAAATTTCTTTTAAATACAGTCTGTTCGACAATTAAATAAAGGAATGAATCGATTCAAGTTTGTTGGATCTCAACAGACTGGCATACCCATCTTACATAGGCAAACTGTCCCTCAAAGCCTCCTCAGTCCACGGCGAAACTGAACCAATCAATGCTGTTTAAATGACCCATGAGGACGTTGTAAGGGTCACCGTCCAATACACGTCCCTCTCAATTCTCTTTGGGTAAATAAAAGACCATTAGTAAAGGCTCGAAGCAGTATAACTTTGGGAAGCTGTGGTAGTGCTCCTCAAATGATTGTTGCATATATGAGTTTAAGTTGAAGAATTTTCAG
The DNA here is from genome assembly GCF_016859285.1 of Xiphias gladius. NCBI lineage: Eukaryota > Metazoa > Chordata > Actinopteri > Istiophoriformes > Xiphiidae > Xiphias > Xiphias gladius. The sequence goes on along the minus strand of NC_053416.1, from coordinate 7,523,443 downwards.
GTTACAACTGATATCTGTAGCATTTTTGATAATTACCGACTAAACACTGCAGTACTTGCAGTCTAAACACCAGAACACATTGCCCTAACAGTATACTGTCCTTTACTCTGAAGTATAAGGCGTACAGCTGACTAGCACTAAATTAATTAGAAAATAAAGAGATGAGTCAAATTAACCAAACACTAAACACAGCATTGTCTTTTTTATAAGCTACAAACAATCATAATATTTATTTCAAAAGTGAAACAGTACTTAATTTGAAATGTACATTGATTTTAAACATCTGCACATTCCTTTCCAGTGTACCGTACCACCCCCCTTCATATGTAGTTTGAATTTTTTTTTTCTGAACTTAGTACATTAGCTCATATATAAGGAGGCACACTAGGAGAGTGATAAGGTTTGGAAGAGATTTTATGTCGTGTTTCGTTACATCTGAATGCGTTTTAATGGTTTTTACCGTCTTTCTTTTATTCATCTGTCTCTCTTACTAAGATGGTTGGGGGGTTGAAGTTTATGTCAGAGCACTGGGAGCACTTGAGGAGTACAATAATGGCCATAAAAATGACTAACACAAGCGCGCACAGGAAAATAGTGTGGAGACAGAAGGGGGTCAAGTTAAATGGGAGAGAGGGAAAGGAGAGAGAAACAGTTTCTCTGGGAACAAAGCACAGGGAGAAGGTTAGAGTGGAAAAAAAAAAAAAAAAAAGGAAGTTGGGAAGAGAGGCACTAATAGCCCCCTGACTGTTCATAAAACTGGCCACGCCGTTTGCTGCTGCATTCAGCCAATTCATCAATGATACCCTGCAATTCATCTGTCCAATCCTCCTTCATCTGTCCAATCATCCAGCCACACGCTCATCTCATATCTTTATCCACCCAATTAGCTGTATGCGTTTCCCTCTGTAGTGGTCCTCTGTAAGTTGGGGGTTTTAACAGGTAACAGGTGGAGGTGGTCAAGAAGGAGGCTGCAGGAGGTCCAGCGGGCCCTCTCATTGCTCCTCAAGCCAAGAGGGCTTGTCGGCCCCTGGAGGCCTCAACTTTATGTTGAACTGCTTCAGCGTTTGCTCCAGCTGCTGCTGGTTGCCAGCAAAGTACGCTGAGATGGCATTATGAAAGAGCAGGAGCTGCTTATGCATCACCTTCACCTAAGAGACAGACACAAGGGAGTTTAGGAGTTTAGTTTGTGTGTATTTCATCACAAAGAAAATACTTTGAGTCAACCTGGATGTAGACCTTTTTTCACTTTGAAGGCTGATGACGATGTTGCAGACCTGCCCCGCAAACTAACCTTATTCTCCTCCAGGAACTTGAGTTTAATAGTGACGTCTGAGCGGAGGCGTTCATACTTTTCCTTATGCACTTGGTACTGCTGCTGAGCAGCATCTATACGGGCCATGGCTACAGCATCCCTTGGACCCATGCTCAGTTCCTCCAGGTCTGACCGGTAGGCATCAAACTCCAGTCTATTAAGAAAAGCAGGGAAGACAACACAGAGTTTAAGAAAAAGAGAGTACAATTCAAAAGATCCAGACCTAATGATGATTTTCAGTGTCATAATGAGAAAAAACACTAAACCCTATTTGTATGGTCCTTATATTTAAAAAAAATAAATAAATAAAAATATATATATACTTAGCATACTTAAAAACTTAGTCCATATATTTGTTTGAGAGGTTTTATGTTTATATAATTTATTCTCATTAATTCTGATTGAAAAAGACTTTAAAATCATTTTAAAATGTGCAATAACTGATTTTCTTTAGCCACTGGGGGGAAGCAGAAACAAGTTGTGAACACAACATTGACATCATCACCTTTTAAGTTGATGCTGTGAACTTGTTAGCAATTGCTTATTTACACATCCAGCAGTTAAGGAGCAACATTATCATTCATTTGGAATCCACTTCTGGTGTCCAATATTCACTCTCTTTCTAGTCCGTCTCTTGGTCTGAGGGACATATGTGGCTCTTTAGCCGCTATACGCTACACTATGTTCACCAGCTAGTCTCTACCTGTGTCTGTCTGATGTTCGGCGCTTAGCAGGTAGTGGTAGGTAGCTTAAAAACAGCTGAAAATGATGCTAGGGGAGCAGTGACAGTAAACCAAAACAGTAAAGTCGTGGATTAGATAGCTACTCAACTAGCTGAAACTCACTATAAAACTCTGTCAAACTGAGAGAAGCTACATATTTAGGTGATAATTCTCTGTAGCCTCAACATTTTGAGCAACTCCTTTCACACTATCTCATATATATATATATATATATATATATATATATATATATATATATATATATATATATTTTTTTTTTTTTTTACATTGTCAATGACGGTAAAATATCAACATTTCTGCGCTCATGCTTTGTCTAAATCTTATCGCTAATCCAGACTATTAAATTAATAATTTACTAATTTAACTAATTTACTGTATGTCCTTACCTGGCATTTTCATACATCTTGATTGTCATCAAGGTGTCCTCCATGGTTTTATTGACTAGTGTGTTGATGCTGGACACAAAGAAGTTAATGGCACCAAGTAGAGTCTCCCCGTTCTTACACAGCAGCTTCTGAGTCTCTGCATTGTAGCCAAACTCATCCTGTATAGAAAAAACAAGGCGTTAATGCACACAGTAGAACACAAATGATATTAAAGCTTTTAAATGTTGTCTACATGAACCTAACTGGCATTAACGTAGCTCACTAATATAGCCTCCTCACCTAGTGTTATTCAACTTTTATGCTGCTTCGCGTTAAGACAGGTGACATATAAACTACATAAATTTTTAGGCCTCACCCGTAGCTCTGGAGATTTCTGACTGAGGTCAGCAAAGGTGTCGCCCAGCGCGTGCTGTGTCTGCACCATGTTATAGAAGTGGTTGGTCAATGCTCTGGCCAATCTCAGCACATTCTCGTATTTCCTTTTAGTGTCTCTCAGCACCTCAATCTGGGCCTCCAGCTCCAGGTCCACGGTCCGGGAACCCCGACCAAAACGCTCTGAGATCATTTGCTTTGTACACTGACACAATGAAGAAGACACACACAGACACATCAGCAGCACAAAGTCATTTCTGTGACTTTATCAGACACAGGGAGGAGGGGATCTGGGTGAGAGACACAGCAAAGAAAGTGATTTGATCCAGAAGATCCTCAGGCACACAAAAAAATAAAAACAAAAATCAACAAGTAGCTCTTTATCATAGAGCTATCATCTATTCAAAGTTTTACTTGTTAGTCAACAGTATAGATACCTTGTAAGTATTGAGACCCCACTTCTTCATTGTTTCTAGTTTTTCCACAGCCACGCCGCGGGTTATTTCTTCTGCCGTCATTGACGAGCTGCTGCTGCTGTGGTGCATGTTGGGACCTGAGGGATAAGACCCAGACGCAGAAACACAAGAATATGGTTAACAAAAAACGAGAGCAAACAAACACACTCAGGTAGACATCAAGATTAACCCCAGCAAAGAATAGACCTAATAGAGAGAATCCTGAACTACTTCAAGTGCATTAAAACTCTGCTGCATTCAGTAAAGACAGGACTAAGGGTGGCTGAAATCTGTCTGCTATTTTGGAAACCATATCCATCACCACTAACCCTTGAACCACTGTAAAACATGCATAGGAGTGAAATAGAATTAACGAGTGAGTAGCAGGAATATACAGGGCATTAAACCGGCAGAAAATATTGGAAATACTGGGGAAAGCAACCTTAATATTATAGACACCAAATTCTTTTTATTGAGCTGTGATAAAAGGTGGAAATACTATAAACTGCAGGGATATTTTGGGTCACTGCTAAAATGGCGATCTGGTTAATCGATGTAGAGCCTGTTGAATCTTCAAGCATTTAAGTTCCCCCTCGTTTTCCTCTCCAGTACCTTGGTATTCATGCGATTGGCCTGCTATATGGCAGATGGCAGAACTGCTTGGGGGAAGGCTACTTCGCCTGGCCTTCATACGCAGGTCTGTGACAGTGGATGGGTGGATGCAGAGGAGGGTATGGATGAAGGAATGGTTCACGGCGAGTGTGAATCAGGGTAGGGTGGGGGAGTGGGATTTAAATTGTTTTATTTTTTTCCCCCCCAAATTAAAGGAATTTTTTTTTTTTTTTTAGGATCAGGATTTAGAACAATAGTTGGATATTTAGGATTTTAAACATGAGGTAATTATTGAGGTTGAACAAGCATGCCAAAAATGGAAGAGCAGGGAGATGCAGAAAAGTAAGACGACAAAAGGGAGAAAAGGAGGATGAGGAACATGTAGGAGGGCATAGTGAAAAGATGGTGGAGGACAAAGATAGACAAGTAAAAAGATGAAAAGAAAACATTTAGTGCCTGACAATCAGTGAACAATGCAGACAAATGAGTGGTGAAGATGGGGGCAGTCTGAATTGCAGAAGTACTAAATGGATCAGCCTTTTATTACTTAATAATAAATAAAAAACGATTAACATGAAAGAAATGGGGTCTTCTAAAAAGTTTACTAAAGTTCTCGCAATATTATCTTACTTTTGCCATTGATATTCAAGGTTTCAATGCAAATACATGTGAAGGCTGGTTCTCTTTTGCTACAGGGAAGTTTAGAGATTAGCTTATTGAGATACTCTGTGAAAAACAGAAGTGTAGACCCATTAAAGGATGTGTTTATAACTGCAAAAGAAACCAACCAGGAAACAGTTGAATGATAAGTCAATTAAAGGCTGTGACAGAGAAAAGCCATACTATGTCCAAGGAAAGTAGCTGCAGGCAGAAATAAATATACTTCACTTCTTTCCCCTGAAAAAGAAATAATTTGATGAAAAGGGACAGAGAAGCTGATTCCCAGCTATTTGAAAAAGACGCACACTGTGTAAAGAACGTCTTTCCAAAATGAGATGGCCATCACGTGAGAAATATCCATTAGTCACATCGTGTATTGTAGTTAACAGAAAAAGTTCTTGTTTACCAAACAGTTTTTACAGACTGGATATTCTAGATTCTATACAACAGCCAGCATCGCTAAAAATGATCCTATCACATTTTGGAAATAAGCTCTCCATTATTAATAATAATTAGGTCTAAGGAACCACCTAATCCTGTAACTGGGATCCTTTTGTTAAACTCTGCATTGTAGCGTACAGCAGGGCCTGAGAGAGAGAGAGAGAGAGAGAGAGTGGGACAAAGATTATCATCAAATAAGAGGGAAGATAGCATTATTAAGTCCCTCTGAGACTGCGCGTACAGCTAAATTGGTGAGGTCAATGCCTCGAATTAGAAACTTACATTAATCCCTCAGCATACCTAGAGTATCACACTATGTATTGGCGAGAAGAAACATTATGACAGTAAGTGGGGTGTAACTGTGTTTTACGTCATGTACCGATGGAAACTTTGACTTGATATGGTTTCAAACCATTGCCTGACATTTAGGAACAATGACACGCTTGATGTTGAACTTGTCCTTTAGTACTGTTACTGTACAGTTACAGTGTTACAGTATATCTGAAAAATTTGAGATGGCTGAACGCAGGGGTAACAGCTCCAGACCGTTAAAACAATGCAAGAGGCCGCGCTGGTGGGGGAGAGCTGTTTCCAGTATCAGTGAGACTATTAAAGGGAAGGCCAGTTTATGCGATAGGTCAATGAGTTTGACGACTCATCTGACTGCAAAACAGTGCATAGTTGTTTCTAATGCTATGAGACAGGAATTTTTTAACTCTGAAAAGTTATCATGGCCGCAATCATTTTATCTTTGGTTGCGATGATTGCTAAGTGCGTGCACAAAAGTAATCTATGAGGAATGTGTGCTTTGCACATTATTTGACTGGTCCCCACAACCCCCTGCCGATATCTTGCTGACTTGCAGAAAAAGTTGGTTTTCAAGTAGTTAACTGCAGTTAACTTTTTTTTTTTTTTTTTTTTTTTTAATTCATCTTTTTTTGACATGAAGTTCAGGTTTAAATCCAGTCAACATATCACTGTTAGAACACTTTGGTACTTCACCGGACGTACCACAAATTAATTGCAGCATGATCTCATGGAAAGACTGATAGGAGGTCTGAGAAATTAAACACTACATGTCACTCTCTGAATAAACTCACAGAAAGACTCTGAAGTCAGATCTGGAGCACAGAGTCGACAGAAGAAGTCGCAAAAAACAGGAGAGAGACAGTTTGGCTGAGAAGAGACTAAGAGGATGTCAGAAATGAGTGAGAGAGACAAAGAGTGAAGTAGGACTCTACCTTTGATTGAGCTGGTGGGGATGATACCCTCTGCTGTTCCTCCATACCCCCCCGATACAATGCTAGTCTCATTTAGATTGGGACCCGATACCATCACCTGCTGTAGGTCCTGCAAAGTTTGAACGGCGAAATAAAAATAAAAAAAGCAGAACAAAGGGAAGGGTTTTGGGTGGGTTGGGGTAGGGATATGTAAACAGGCAATTATGACTTGAGTGTTACATTCAGACAGTGTAGACAATGCAAGTTAAAGGCTTATTCACTAGAGGGGGACAAACACTACTAAGTTAGGAAGGTTGGTCAGTACACACAATCTTTAGGCAGCGTCTAACTTCAACTACTTATCTGGAAGCCAAAGGGGGAAAACTTTGAAGTGTGTGAGAGACAGAAAACACACCACTACAGTGCACAGTCAATAATTAACCTAAGGGTTTGAGCTAACACCCTGCCATGATCCTGTTGAGAGCAAGCAAGAAGACTTACATACCACAGCTGTGATCGACTTAGAGTCTAACCCGAGCAGCGACTTCAATGATCTATGCGGCAGGAAATGCTCAAGCAAACTACTTTCCCCTTCAAATATAGTCACCAGTGTAGCTCTGGATCATGAGGGGTATGGTGTGACGAGCCACATGATCCATCTTGTGTGTTTACTTGAATTAAACTCACTGTTTTCTTTTGTCTGCCTTTCTGCTTGTCTATCAGCTAGAGAAGAAAAAAAAAAAAACCTCCATGAGGGATTTATAGAAAAGGAATATCTGGCCTGAACAGATTTCTCACTTTGGCAAAACACATGTGAGCCTTGGTTACTGCAACAAACAGGTTCAAATGTTATTCGTGCCTGTGCAGTGAGCGAGAGTCTTATTCTATTTGTTACAAACACTACACTGTAACTCAACTATGGGCAAAGACCCGTATCGTCCATCAGAAAATGAGAAGGGAGCGTAGTATATAGGACATTTCCTGAAATCTTGGGCTTAGACTCTACAGTGAGATTGTGACAAGGAAACTACTGAAGAATGCTCTAGAAGGGAGGCAGCAATTTCCTTGCTGTAAACAAACACAAAGAGTATGTTTGATACTACCAAAAGGAGGTAAAAATATAGCTGCTGTGATTTGTGCCGTTAGGGGTCAAACAGCATTCAAAGACGGAAATAAAACAAATGAATATCTTCTTATAACTGAAATAACAACTGACGCATCGAAACAAAACGAGAAAAAAAAGAATCACATCAGCATTAGTATGACCTGGTGATTATTAGTATGCCACAATGTTTCGTTTTGTCTACCAACACCCACTAAAAAAATTTGGGGATCACATTCACACATTACCCAAGTCAACACGTACACAGAATCTGGGCTATATTAGTTCACTCAAGACAACACACACTAGATGGTTTTTGAATCTAATAATCAAATGGAAACACCTATTTTTGTTGAGTTCTAACGGTTAGCTGTCAGCTATTTTGTTAGATCCCTCAAAATGACTTGTGTTCTCAAAACATGTCTAGTTTGAGAAACTCCTTCCAGCCAGTTAGTAGGAGTCAAGTTAACAAGCAGCACAATTCAAGCTGCACAGTGGTTTGCCAAGAAAATGAAATATAAGATATTTTGTGAAAGAAACCAACGTAGTGAGGCGAGGCAATTTAATGCCGCATAAAGTCAAACCACTGAGCAGTGCTACTAACCAACATAAACACAGACACACAAATGCACAAATGGCCTGCTCACCCTGGTGCCTCTGGAGCTCCCTACCTTCTCATCTAAGCTCCACTGCAGCTTTGCAGCCTGCACAGAGATGGAGGAGGAAGGGGGGGGGTAGGGAGGAAGGGGGGGGTACAAACAACAAGAACAACAACAAAAAAAGAGAAACAAATAAAAAAGGAGACAAAAAGAAAAATCCATGACTGAAATCATGAAACAAGATAGAACGATGTAAAAGAAATCCCAGAAAAATTATTGTAATGTCCACGGACAGCAGGGATGTAAGATGGAGAGCAGTGATGACTGATATCACAGCAGGTCAGGTCAGGATTCAGCATTAAGCTGGCATATGTCAAAGTTTCCAGTGGATCATCGAGGCCACTGGGTGAAAATGTTTTACTTGGTGTGTTACCATTTTCCATGTCTCATGTGTTACCGCAGCATTGCCATGATATTATTCCATCACTGTCTGGACAAAGAAAACACTGATTCTAATTCAACACTGTAAAAATTAATAAATTCATTTACAAGACATTTTAAGACATTAACATTAAAGTGGGGGGAAAAAAAACAAACCAAAAAAAAACAAAAAAAAAAAAAAACAAGAAATGTCTACACATACACAACATCCACACAAACACAAAATTTGTGTGCCCGACCTCCAGGTAGCACACTTTGATTAGCAGGACAGAGAACTCTCTATTTTACCATTTTAAATCGGGCCATTTCAGGAGTGGCCAACTGGCCCTCATCATAGCAACAGTGCCAGTCTCTGCAGCCTACAGTGATAGTTTTCAACATTTAACGTCATGGAGAGACGGATAGTTTAACCACACAGACACAGAACCAACAACCACAAAACATGTTAAGAAGAAGGAAAAACCTGTTTAACTATTATTTAACTATTTTTCTCCTTCATTCAGTCTGTCTATCCCTTCTTTTAGAGATCTGCCTTGTGTTGTGGCATCCGTCCAATGTGGCAGACACTGATCCCTACCTGGACACTTTGTTGACACAGTGCCTGTTCCCTTAAGCTGAAGGAGACTACAGCAACTTTAAGTCATCATAAAACAATCTGGTTGTCATATAACAGGGAGGTTTGGTAGGCTTTTGGAAATGTCTTGCCTGTTTTCGAATAGAGCTTGTACCAAACACGGAATGCTATTGCATGATAAGATAAAGGCTGGATCACAGTCTATATCACAAAAATGCCACAAAACACACATTTTTCAAAAACAACTGAGACGCTTCGCAATTGTAACAACACAATTGGGACATCTCCAAATTAGCTGCACAAGTAATCACCTAGGAGAAATTGTGTTAATTAGTGTAACCATCTTAAAATGCTGTTGAATTTCTTAATAGACACCAGTGATCCACTGTGATGCATCTGATGCTTCTGCCAGTATGCTGCTGGCGGTCGGGCCTATCTGTCACTGCCAAGCTGCCAGTCACCATCCATGTTCTGACACAAGCGCAATGCTACAGCATCTGAAACCAGATTCCTGCTCTTCCTCAAACTGTCAGTCTTCGTCTCTGTGTGCATGAGCAATACAAACTGCTGCAGCTCAAAACCAAATGCTGTACAGCAGATATCAATCTGCCTTCAGAGGGCTTTCACCCAACGGCAAAGCCCAGCCAGTTTCGCATTAATTGCGGAGTTGCTATGACAACTGGTTAATATCCAGCGCTAAAGAGTGAAGCTAAACACATTAAACTGAAGTAGCCACACCAAATGGTTGAATACTTGCTTCTCTATGCAAGCTTGGTGAGAAGGTAGGGTTTTACTAAATGAGTGGAGCCACACACAGTTTGTTGAGCAAATAACACAATTAAATGCCAGTGCTTCCACCAGGATCTTAGGTCTGTTTGTCTAACAAGGTTTGTCTAACAAGGTTTGTCTAACAAGGTTTGTCTAACAAGGTGTGCCCTGGGATGCAGGAAAATGAACAACCTGTTCCAATTTACTTACTTTGCAACTCCACTATTATTTCATTTTAGCCAACTCTGACTGAGACCCTCCTGAAAAGGCTGGAGACAGAATGTTCGTGCTCAAACCTGGAGCATTGCGTCTTTTTTTTTTTTTTTTTTTTAAAAAAGGTCCACAAGAGTTTATTCTTCTGTAAATAAACATTTCCCCACTGGCGAGGAACAACTATATCTGAGAGTTTAGCATTTCAGTTTGGCACCTAGTGTTCAGGTTAACCAAATACACCAGAGATGTATCTGGAACCCCGAACATGAGGCCACATGAGCTGTTAATGGGAACAACTGGTTCCCAAGGAGACATCTGGACTCCACCACCTGATTTCCCAGGAGGATCTCTTTCCACAGTTGTATCTAAGCAAGCTAAGGAACACAGGGCCTTTTGGCAGTGTATGACAGGCAGTGCATAATACAATAACAGTTAAATCAAGGCAAAGAAAAATATTTAAGTTCCCAGCAAGAGACTAGAATACAGCTTCAGAATGATCACTTTGCTCAGTTATACAGGTACATTAAGGCAAAGTGAGACAAAAACAGTAAGTGACAGCCAGAGCTCATGACTGAGAACTTTATTTACTAAGAACGAATCCTAAATTGTGCTCTACATTTTACAACAGGGTGGTACTAGGGGGTGAATGATATGAAAAGAACCAGCTCATATAGCTAATCTCATGATAGCTGAGAACAATACCCATAACGTTTACGTCAACTTCAAACAACAAAAGGCGTACATTTATCAGTCACCATGTGATAAACCAACAGCACAATGCCACGTAGTGACATCAGCTGTTTACATATGTAGGTTTGGTTTCCTTCATGTGCTCTCAATTGAATGATACTGTATAGCCTTCAGGGAGCTCAAGTAAAAAGGCACAGAAAAAGTATTTGGGTTCCTGATGAAAGAACTGAAAGTCAAAGATTTCAGAATAAATCTTAAACTTAAACTTGCACTAAAACAAAACCTCAAAATTCATATATACTTAATACCTAAACAAAACTAACTTAACTTAAACATTTTTTCAGACTTAAAAAATAAATAAATAAATAAATCACATCATTGCTACTGTAAGAACACTTTTATGAAAGTGATGTGAAAAGGCCAACAATGGTCCAGCAGTATAAGTTTTTCTGTAAATTAGTAAAAAATAAGATAAGTTACTGATAAGTAAATGTATACAACTCTTTATTCTCTGTACTCTGTTGTGTTTCCTGCAGTTTGGCTTTGTGTGCACAAATTTTTCTGGTGGGCCCCGGTTCGCAAGTGGGTAAGCAAACTTTTTGGCAGATTTGTTTCCTTGTGTAATAACTTTAAATAGGTAAATAACAACTAACCAGGGTGGTCTTGCAATGTTACACTCAGCATCCTATCAACTGATAATTAGCTTTGACCCACCTGTTCAAGGCTGTCGTCTTCTGGTAGTGTCCCTGTGTCACCATTACTGTTGATAGGAATCTCCATTGTGGCAGCTTTACTCATAATGCTGTCTGTCATAATGCACAATTTCTGAGAGAAAAGGTGGGGGGAGAGAGAGAGATGGCAAACAGTGAGGCTTTAATGCTGCTTTGAAGAGAAGAGACCAAAGAGCATGGTCAAAACAGCCACATCATTAGGCAGATGGGTATATAATTGCCACAAACAAGCAACGAGGTGGTTTTCAAAGAGCAAGGCTACCACTCGTCATAAAAAAAAAAAAACCACACCTATGAAAGCCCCATGCACAGGAGCCGCACACTACAATGAGCTGTCTTACTGAAGTGGCCACTCTACTCTATCTACTCAACTGAAGGACCATATATTAGCAGCATCCACCCCTAACAACCCCAGCTAGACCAACAGATAGCAAAATGTTTACATCAACATCGTCTAGTCATTCTAATAGGTCAGCATAATTGGGCCTGCTACACATAATCACACATTCAAGTTGTGCAACCACATATACATAATAACATTTACAAAAATGCAGGGCAAGCAGTAACATAGCTCCTATTTTTGACTTGGATGGGAATAATGAATTCACAGCTTAATGAATTCCCTCCCAAAAAAAACTAATGAGGGGTTGGTGTATACAGTATGTGTGACCAGGCCACAGATGATGGAGCAAAATTAATGTGAAGGCCTTCAAATGTGGGAGATTCTTATCATGGTTTCCAGATTGCAGAGCAGGGTTGCGGTTTAACAGGTAAACATCACACCTGAAAGAAACTCAACCATGTAAAGAAGCTCTCTGTAAAAATAGATAGACAAGAGCCAATAATACAGCAGGTAAGTTCTTTATGTGATTTGCATTTTTGTTCTTTGGGCCATCAGAAAAGGCCTGGAAAATACAGAAGCGGGTAATGTATGTTGATTTTAAATCAAATAATTACAGATAGAGAACAATCAGCTGCTACTCTAAACATGTAAAATGCTTGCAAGCGTATGCAAGTGGCTGCTAAAAGATGAGTCAAAGAACTTCGGCAACTGGTTAAGAAAGTTTGTTTCCCTGATCTGTTGTAGACCGTGTGAGTTTAAGTCAAAGCACCAAAACAACGTCACAGTCGACTTCCCTGGGTGCTCAGCAATACACCTGCCAAGTTCGGAGTCCACGTTATTCTTTTAACCCTATTTGATGTGAAATATCACATGTCCTTGAAATACTTTATAGGACGTTAAGGCCATTGTGCAATGCAGAATAAACAGGATATAACTTATATGCAACATACCTGTAATAATGTGTGTATTGTAAATGAGTGTTTAAATAAGTAAGCAAAGCCAAAAATATGAATTATTAAAAAAAAAACAGCTTGGTGCCCTTGTAAACTTGCCACCACATGGCAGGGTTTATGTCAGTTCAGGTCACTTGCTGGCACCAATATCACAGATGTTGCTTGAAGGGGGGTATGAGTAAGGCTTGTTTACATTTGCTCTGACCTCACCTAGGTCGGCTCTTCCATTATAAATGCACACTTGGCCATGCCCAGTGCCCATTTCCACTGAAGAGTGACACGTCTCCGTTGACTTTAGCCATCACCCTATAGATGTGCTTCTCCTGCGCAACAACACTCAACACAAAAGCACTCTTTTAAGACGGCTTACTGCATCAGCTTACTGTGTCGGAAAAAAAAAAAAAAAGCATGGCAGCTTCTTCATGTTATTTGTTCATGTTAATCCAAACTGATGTAGTGCCATATACTGGAAATCCAAAGAAACGTCTGCTTATCGAGCTGACACTCTACATCTACAGACCCCCCCCCCACCCACCCCGAAACACCGAGCAAAGCTATTTGATGGGAGACTATAGGTCTTCCATAGAGTGATCAACAAAAATTTGCTGCCTGGCAGAACATCTACATCCGAGATAGGCCCCGACCTAGCTACAGTATGTAGTCCTCGGTGAGTACACCTCGATCCACTGCAGTGTGTTCTCGTCTCCCACTCAAGTCACTTAGGCCATGCTAAAACAACGCGGAATGGCATTTAGCAGCATAAAATGTGCTACATCAGAGACAATGTACTTTATTGCTGTTTATTGTTGTCATAATATTATGAGTCACAGTTTACTTTTTCGGTGCGAGGCTTACAAATCACACCGAACGCGGCCGGGAGCCCCTACAGGTGAACCAGAACAGGTGTACTATTATTCTCCCTACGGCAGGTAACGCTAGCTTGGCCTCCGGTGGGTTCCATCTGTCCGGGGCACGGTGACGGTTTGTTCAGGCCGTAATAGAGAAATAATTTTAAAAACAAAATACAAATGACAGATCATAACCGCTTTTTCTGTGCAATACACTGAAGCGTTTTTTTTTCGGTCTGGAAATAAATTTGCTTGCAAGAGGGAAAAGGCCTGATTCCAGTTCACACATGCAGCTGTTCGGAAGAGGCTGGTTAAAAACGGTAAACAAGTTAGCTGACTGTGCAAGGACGGCCGCTGGAGCAGCAGGCGGAAGTGGACAACGTCAAACCCAGACAAAAAGCAATGTGGTCGTTTACAAACGGCTCGACTTACCCGTGTGCTCGGTGCCGTCGTTATAAAAAAAAAAAACGGAGCTGGTCGGGGAGCTAACGAGCAAGCTAATGGCAGGCTAACGCCAGTGCATCCCCGTTCGTGCGCGGCTTAGGGGAGGCTGGTGTGTCGTGTGTCAGTCCAAGGGGGCGGAAAAAAAAAAAACAAAGACCGCCCGCGGGAGACACTGCAGCGTTCTCGTCTAGGAATGTTTCAACGACATAGCAAGGTGCAGTGCTGTTCTCGCCGCGTTTGCCCCGCGACTCCCCGTAAATAATCCTCCGTCCTCTTTTACCACCGGAGCCGGGAGGAACGCTGCGCGGAACTGACGACACCGCGGGATTCATTTTGCAGGCGCGCGCCGACGCAAAGAACGTCTAGCGGCGAGCGGATGCGTCACTCCTTGCCAAAGCAAAAAACAACAACAAAAAAAAACAAAACGGCCGTGGCGAGACCTGCGCTAACCTGCACCATCCCCAAGCAGCTGTCGACAACGACTCATTTCTAGTCGTTTTTATTTATTTTTTTATGTTACTTTTATGATAAAGCTGAGATTAATAAACAACCCGGCCAAACTCTTCTTAATGACAATTTTTTTTTTGTCTCAGTGGCTTAATTGACTAACTTGACCAACTCAAATTGAATAGGGGACACGAAAATGTATACATCAGCACTGTGTAGCCATTGTAACGGGTCAAACTGATTTGGCCTGCCACCCATAGACACACATTTAAGTTGCACAGCCACGTATGGATAAGGCCAACTTCACATTGAAAATGCAGGGCAGGCAGTAACATGGCTCCAATTTTCGGCTCGGACGGGAACAATGAATACACAGCTTCATGAATTCACTCCCACAGAAACTAATGAGGGGCTCTGTGTGTACAGTATGTATGCATGGTTTTGTGTGTGTGTGTGTGTGTGTGTGTGTGTGTGTGTGTGAGGGGCCACAGGTGGGCGCAAAGTTGAGGCCAATTTGAAGGCCCGCAGATGTTGAAAATGCTTCTCGTGGCCTACACATTGCAGAGCAGGCTGGTGGTCAAACAGGGGAACATCACACCCGGGATAAACTCCAGCGTGCTCAGTGGCGCCAAGTGATGGGAGACGCAAACCAGCTGCTGCACTAAAAATGCATCGTGCTTGCACGCGTATGTAAGTGGCTTCTAAGAGATGCAACAAAGTCCTTCAGCAACCGGCGAAGAAAGTCTGTTCCCTGATCTGCTGTAGACCGTCTGAGTCCATCGCGCCTCAGAATTGTACCCGGAAATGGGCGCGAAGTGGGAGCTCTTGCTCCTTCCTTTAGGCGGCTGCGACCCGTCTTTGGGAGCATCCCGCAGCCGATGTGTGCGGGTATCAGCGGGCCGCCGACGGGTGCACAGTAACAAAGGTAAGTGTGAGCCGGGAACGTTCTTTGATTTGTGCCCCGAGAAACGCTAGTGCTCGTGACCTCTGCGAATCCGAGGGGTCGGATGCAAACTCCACGAGTCAAAGAAATCGTGCCCCCGGCGGATGCCAATGGTAGGTTCGCTTTTGATCACCTGCCTGGAGCAAAATGACCTGCACTGAACCTTTTTACTCACGGTGAGAATGCAACAGGAGCAGCACGCGTAGTTTTAAAGAGAAAATAATTTACCCGCGTGGCAATATAGCAAGGTTTCTTATACTGTAAAAAAAAAATGTAAAAAAACAAAACAACAAAAAACGATGTAAATGTATGCAATTACGAATAATTTAATTGTCAGGGGTGGTAGAAATATTTAGCAACTTAGTTGTTTTATTTATCTAAGGTTAGTCTGAAGTGTACTCAGAGGTTTTTAATTGGCCTACAAACGATTTTTTTTGGTTTACTTTATTACGCGCCATAGGAACTCTGGCCTTCTGGTGTATTTGCATGTTTCTGGAAAAGACCTGGGTGCATGTTGTAACAGAGAAGCGTGTCCCCCTCACAGTTGACGGAGAATTAATTGTGTGGGGAAAAAAAAAAAAAAGAGAATACCTATTGTCTGGGAGCAAACATGCAAACGCCTCGTCCCAACACCCAGTCAGCCTGTCATTAACATACAGTAGCTTGACACAATGGAACAGCCAGCGTAGCGGGGGTATGCAAATACTGTAGTCATATATAAAATCAGTTTTCCAACTTCCAGGCGTCAGGGCTGTGGCGCAAGCACAACGTGCCCTCTGTGGGTACGTTTTAGTCTGAGGCAAACCCAGGGAGGAAAAAGGTGACTACTATCTTTCCCTCAGTGAATCCAGCATCTTCCTAAAGATCCAACTGTTTTCATTGTTGCCACACACAGAAACAGACACTCAGACTGACTGAGAGAACTTACTATTATTTTTAAATGAAAAAAAATTATTTAATGTGTTTTTTTTGTTTTTTTGTTTGTGTGTTTGTTTTCCATATGCCAAGCAAATTCGAGTTATTTTATTTTCATTTCAACCGGAAGATTTGGTTGTCAAAATGAATGAGAAGCGAACTGGACGTGTTTGAATAAAAGGACGGCCGGTACATACGGTGCATTCACATACCTCTGACCCAGTAACAATATGGATCGCATGGCAAACATGTCGGTTAAAAATGGTTTCACAGAAGTTAACGGGGTTAAAATCAATAATCACAGATAAATAGCCGCTGTCGTGTGTCCGCGAGGATATATTTCTGGATGATGCAGTTCAAGCCAAAGTGACTCAAGTCCCTCACATGCACCTGGGCATCATCACTGCAGCGCTCAGCCTCTGTGTGACAGGAACAGTGAATGTTTTGGCCATAACAACACGCACATACATCATATACTTGCGCTCAAGTATGCAAGCTATGAATGAACCACTGCCTCTGAACAATGTTAACAGTTCCGGATGGTGTCCTACAAACACCGACAGGCTGAGGAGTTTCAAACAGCTTCTGCAGTCAGTCGGAGTCTGAGGTGGAAAGTGAAAGCGAGGGAAAGAGTGAACGTTTTATTAATGAATAGATGCGGAACCGAGAGAACGGCGGAGCCAAGAGAAACTCATGGACTTTTTTGGAAGGGGTGTGAAATTCCATATGGGAACATTTTACTAATGGAAGTGTGCAGAATGAGTTTTCCAGCTGTCGGCGTGTTTTTTTGATGCCAGTCTGACACACTACCTGCCCCAGTGAACATGGTGCGGCGTTTTGTGCAGTCGCTTCTTCTTTTCTATCCTAAATAACTTAAATACAACAAAACATGTTTTACAGCTTGCGGACATGCAAACAGTGTAATCACATGTAACATAATTCGCCACAGCTGCTCCTACTGCAGATGTGTGTGTGTGCAGTGCTGTCCACCCAAATTATAGACTACAGCCATCAAACTCCCACTCCTGACTGGCCAGTTACCATCAATTTCTTGTAATTATGACAATCAATCACTTTTATTGTGAACTAAATCTCGATCTACTGGATTGAGTGTATTTAATTACTCTTTTACTAGTCACTGTACATCTGTGTTACATATGAGAAGGGAGATAGCAATATACTACTTGAGAGGTGATCAAGTGTGGGAAAAAAAAGGGTTATTGATATTAAAACATTCATTTTTAAAAGAAATGGCCAAACAAAGGCAATTACTCTCCTTTTACACTCCTTCTCCGAGGGACGCCCTTTGGAATTAAATTTAAATCACAATATTTATTGTGTATATGATGAGAAAAGTTAATATTTACCTCAAAAAACAGAGAAAAGCATGTTTTTCTTCTGTAACTGCTGAAATTCATCCCTCCAACAGGATGGTAAGAGGAAAAAAAAAGAGACATGCTATGAAAACAGCTGCATTTTTCATCAGGTTATCAACGCATGTGCTGTAGAGATGAGTTGCCTCCACAGAGGCCTTTGTTTAAAATAATTTATTTTACCCAAAACTCCACCACTTTAACTTCAACTCAAGGACCATAATTCATAGCAGCTTTTTAGTTTCTGTGCTCAGTCCTATGTGCTTTTTTGTTTTTATGCACATGTGGAGGAATTTTATTGCATATTCATGCAGAATAAACACACCAATCAAATTCCCACTTGGTGTAAAATCACAGGAAATCGTGTCCATTTGTAACAGTCCTTATCCAAATTAACACTTGGGGGAAAAAAATTAGTGAAAATACGATATTCAATGGAAACCGCACTCACACACCGAGTCGTGTGTGTGACCATTCATTGCTGCTATGGAAAATGCAGAGTTAGCAGTGTCGAGCACAGAGGAGGTAAGTACATATTTTTCTGATAAATGTCATGATAGTAGAAAGTGACAGAGAAGGTTTTTTATCTCTGAGTTAGTCAGCAACCGCACGTGGATGTGTTTGGCCATAGAGCGACCGGTTACTGGAATCAGAGGATGTTATTCCTTAGTCAGTCATTATTGTGCAGACATACCTGTTGACTCATATTAAGACTCACACAAACTTTGGAAAGGTCTCATGCGAATACATTCATCCGCTAGTGCAGACACTTCCTCTGCTAACCCTGAACAAAACAAATAGGAAATTAATGCATTTCACCTACTGAACTTATCAGAACGTTTTAGATCCATCGGAAGTGCAGCACACATTTAGTCTACCGCCTCCCATCCCTTCTTTAACGCTATCACTTAATACTGAACACAAAGCATTTTCTGTCCTTTCTATGCCTGATATGCCCTCATGGTGGCACCAAATCCCAAACTTAAAATCCAGCCAAATATGAATCATGTCCACAAAGAGCAGACATCACATAAAGGCTCCTGCCGAGGAACATCTCATTATCCAAGAGACAACTCAGTTCAAAAGCTGATAAAGCTTTTTAGATCAGCTTGGATATCATCTGTGTAAGGAAAAAAAGATGTGGCCACATCATGATGACTACAGCAGCTTTTATGATAGTTTCGATGATCTACTGGATGACTAAAAGCCCCTTCAGAGCAACTTGAAATCATCTGCTGACTTTACATGTGGGCTTCTCAGCTTATTGTAAACAGGACACTTGATGAACACGCCAGTCACCACCAGGCCCGGAGCAACTGACACTGATGCATATTCTCAAGGAGACCACACCAGTCTTGATTGCTTTTGTTCAACAGCCCTAATCAGAAACACTGCTAATAGACCGATGTTCTCTTTGAAGGGTTTACATTGTAGAGACACACCCCACCCTCTTCTCAAACAAAGAGCGTCTGTCCTCACGGTGGTTATTTAACAACAAAGCTGTGTGTACTCCACCGGGATACTTGAGTAATGTAGACAAATTTCTGTGAAGCACCCACACATAAACACAAACACACTTTTTTCATCTATATTTTAAAGCCATATCATTGTTTAAATATTGTGAGTGGACACGAAGCTACTGATTGCAGGGCGTTCCAATCCCCAGCAGCACCCAAAAAATTTCCCCCGAAAAGTCATTCTCATCTGTTCTGCATCAGAAGCAACAAAAACATCGGCCTCTGCCCTGGGGTGTGCGGGGCCCTCTGTAGCTGCGAGTGAGGAGTCACCGTAGGTAAATATTACAGGTCGTTGCCCTTCAAGGTTTTTCTTTTTCCTCGCAGGGTGTCGCGCTGCTGTTTTTGTAAAGCGTGTGCGTCGCTGAGCTATAATATTAGCACAGGAGCTTTCAGAGTCCAGTTGCGTAAATCCTCTCCTTTTTGTTTCCTTTAATTAGGGACAAATTTTTAATCCAACACTAATCGTAAAAAGGTCAACATTTCCAGCAGAATTACCATCCACATTTTGCTGATTTCCAAATTAGATTCTCTGATAAATGTGGCTTGACTATAATTTATATAAATACATTTGCGAAAACAAATCTTAACTCAAGGTCCACGTTCCAGCTTTGTCCAGAGCTCTCACCCACATTAAACAGTCTTCCTCAGCGGATGGAGTTTCCTCAGCTGTCATGACATGGCCTAAGAATGACAAATGAGCTATTGCCATGACAACCAGCACAATCTGCATCCGCTGAGGAAGACTAAGATGCAGTTGAGAGCCCTAGGCAAAGCTAGTAAGTGGACCTTGAGTTTACCATTTTTCCAGGGTTAAGAAATAACTTTGATTGTCCAACTTTGGATAACACTTTGGAATAAATACTGTTCATGAGTCTTCAGCCATTAATGATGAAGAAAAAACACTGCTTGGACCGTTAAACAACTTTAACTAGTTTATCCTCGGTTAATTTTCAGATTGTGTCACTCAACGTAGTAGTGACTGAATCTCAACTGACAGTCTGATAATAATGTTTCTTATCAGGACTGATACATTAAACATATGGTAAGCATATTGATGCATGTTGGACATGATATTGATGCAGTTTGTCTCTCTCACTGAAGAATTAGTCATTCATATGGAGGCTTTTGCAATGTTGGAGGCATTCGGTGTTCTCGCATGTGCCAGGGATGTTATTAATGCTTCCTAAGTTTATATTGTTTTTGAAATCAGCTACCTATACTTGGCAGCACACATCGTAGCTTGTTGAATACCACACAACATACATTCACATAATGGGGCGCGCGCGCACACACACACACACACACCACACACACACACACACACACATACACCGACACACACAAATGTGGCCAAATGAGCAAGCTGTGATCATAAGTATTTGGTCATAGTTGCCAACATTGGTGTTTAACAGCTGTATTTGTTCCTGAATCTGCTGGTTTATGGTGCACTCTGGGTCACGCACTACATCTAAACACTGCCAGAGTAAAAAGGGGGCTTGCACGTACCCCTTCACCTCAACCCTGCCACACACACAGGAGTGAGAGGCCTGCCCACACACACTAAGCAGGGCACAAGCCACATCAAAGCAAACACACTAATCCAGCTAGGAAGCGGGGGTCCATAGGCCTAATCATGAAAGGAGAAATAAATGCATATGAAATAAAATAAACAAGAGCTATCTCCTAAACATTTACACCAGTTAATCAGTGGTTAATGAGAGTAAAGATTCTTTTCCTAAACTTTATTTTTCCTGAGGTGACATCTTAAGGTGATGTATCTTCAGTTGTCATACCGATGGGATTAGTGAGCTCATGCTGGGGTCATCTCCAATGAGACTAAAAAGATGAACCGGGTATCACTGTTGACATGCATATATAGTATATTACATTCAAAGCGTGGATGGATCGTATGATAAATTGGTCATCTGAGTGTATAAAAACATGAATACCTGGATTTGATTCATTTGTACGTGAGCAAGGGACAATTACAGAATGTGGCCTCTCAAAGAAGAGTGCATAATCTACATTTCTAGTGTTTTGTACACACTGAATTCACACACGTGCACAGTTAAGAAAAACGACATGATCACCAGAGGCAGTTCAAAAAGGTCACTCAAAAAACTTGAATCTGGGAGTTCCATTCAAACCAATATTTCAGTGCGATGTTTAGGAACCTACAGGACCTCCAACATATTGTGTATCCTTGAGGAATCCTTTTTCAAATCGAGGAGCTTAAAGGCACCTCTTTGATCTTCTTTGTATGTCCCAGTGTTCTTTGAAACAGTTCTGACGAAACCATAATTTTTGAAGCGAGCCCAAATGGCCCTGAACTAACCTCAGTGCCTTCAGGAGATTTGAGCACTGTGGGACCACAGTGGGTTTGGTTAACAGAGGAGAGCTGGGCAGCCACCTGGTGGGGCTGTGGGAGAGGGGAAATGGGCTGGAATCAAACAAGCCGCCACAGAAACACCAAAAATTCACTGGGTTTATGAGGCAGTCACATCCAGTCAACCACCAAGAATGAGAGAGAAAACACCTTTTCTTCACGGACAGTCCTTGCTGTGCTTCGTCCTAAAAGTGTGTTTCACTGGTTTTACATGTTTGTCATGAAAGTAGTATCAAGACATAGCATCACATTTCGTTCTCTCATTGGTGACTGAAAATGATGAACCTACATTTGTAAATGTTTCTATTAATTATAAACTTCTGAACGCAGTACCAACCATCTCTTTTCCAATAGGATCCTTTTAAATGCACACACTCGGACACTGTCCCTCTTGGTTTTGTTGGTGGTCTCTGTTTGAGCTCCTCGGTGACATTTACATTATTCAGCCTTATGAGACCCATTAGGCTGGCTGCACTGCACTGAGCCCTGTCTGGTTTTGGTGTGGAGCTTTCCATTACACTGCTCGGCTGGAACTGTTGGGAGATGCTGGTGGGGAAAGAAAGAGAAAAAAAGATTAAGACAGAAATAGGACAGATGAATAATGGTAAAGATACAGATGTAAACTACAGATCAAAAGTTTTAGAACACCTCCATTTTTCTATCTGTTATTTAGATATACATAATTCAATGTCTCAGTGTTTTTGAAAGCATAAAAAAAAATCGAAGATTTAAAAAATGAGGGATCATGGAATTTTTTTGTGGAACTAAATTGAATCTAAATTCTTGACTCTTTCAGCAGCAGAACACATTTTGTGGCTTTCTTTCTACTATGGAAATCAAATATTGTTCAGAAATTTCATCTTAACACTGTTGAGAAGTTCCCACAAATTTGTTGCACATGCAGGCTGCTTTGCTCTCACCTTCTGTTCAGTTCATCCCAAACCAGCTCCATGGGGTTTAGGTCTGGAGACTGTGCTGGTCTTCCATCACGTGGAGCCGCCGTCTCGTTCTTTTCTTCTAATGTTTTGGGTCATTATCTTTCTCCAGGATGAATCCCTGACCAACCGGTCTGTCTTCCTCTATTACTTGTCTTTTTCTCACCATTCTGATATCAATGCGCAGCACTACTTCCTGCAGTACAGTATTGTCCTAATAATGCATCAGAGGGTGTAGTAACACAGTTTGTTCCAACACTAACTTTGTACAGACAGAGGGTTTGTAAGTCTTCAGCAAAAGTTGGGGCACCTGTAGGAATTGTTTGCATTAACTTTCATGGCCTCATTTACTTCCATTGATGCAGGAAAGCTGTAAGTTGATTTTTCAGTGTTTGGTGACCTGTTTTTTTTTTTTTTTTTACCTTGGGCAGTTTACAACTGACCTTTGTACCATTTAAGGTGATTCACTGGACTCGAACTGCTTAGATTCTCATAAAAACTGGAAAAATGGGGATGTTCTAAAACCTGGTGTAGTTACTTGAGGTATGAGGGCTTAGAGTTCTGTGTGAATTTTTCTAAATGTTTTCCAGTCTTGGAGGCATCCAAACATCAAAGACATACTAAATACATGACCTCAACACGAGGAGGAGCAGTTCTGGTGCTATGTCACGATGATGATTCATTAAAAATGTACACAATTACTTGGCAAGGACAAGAAGTGGCACACAAACATTTAAAGTCAACATTTACCCCTGTAGATTCAGTCAAAAGATATCCCCCTTCATACACTGTAGCCATTTAATGTAAAATCCAAAGTTGCATTAAGTAATGTGCCTGAAGTGCCAAGAATGCATCTGTTTATTGGGCAACAGCACAATATGGGCCTCACTGGAGTATTTGTCTTCAAGCATAATATCCAGCCCAATGTGATTAAAGGCACTACAACTATTAACAAGCAAGGATACAACTACATAGATACAAATACACATAAATAATGACTAGGAATCCTACATTTCCTCAGACAGACACAATGAACCACACATTATGTGTGACTTAATCTTCACAAATTTATTATGTCTTTAGAAAAGCTTCACAGAAAAAGAAACAAAACAACCCCCCGCCCCCCCAAAAAAACCAAGAAACCACAGAACAGCTGCATGGCCCTGTAATGTGTGAGACCTCATTTCTTACCCCAAGAATATACCATTTATACCCTCCCTTCACCTCTCTCAACCCTCTGTACCTCCAGCCAGAGTAGCAGTGCAGTAGGGCCAGATGTGCGGGACATGGAGGTGCAGAAAGATCCTATCCACCCCCAAGAGATACCCAGGTCCATTTGGTCCTCATGTTTCAGACTGGGCCGTCAACACCAGTGCCAGGCTCCACGTGACAGAAGCCTGGCAGACAGACTGCTGTCACTCGTCATGCTCAGTGGCGGCTAGCATAAATGATTTAGATGATGATTTATGTGTGCATGCATGCGTACACCATCTCCCGACAATTATTTTCATCATTTTTTTCAGTCTAGAATATCTTTGCTTATATTTCTTTTGCTTTATAGCTTTTCTTTCGCACACTCTCAGAACAGATGTACATCGACATTCCTTTAGCATATATGTAGCTCTAGGGACATGTTCTTGACGGCAATTAAATTATACTGCATGTGTGCAGTTTATATCCACATATACATGTACACAAAATCACAAGAGACAGATGTAATGTAGCTGTAACAAACTATGCAGTTTGTACTCTTGATGAGTGCATTAAAATTTAAACCGGTTTCGTGCGATTTTATTAAAATGGAATATATCCCCATTCGGTGTTAGAGTAATGGAAATTCCATTGTGATATTTACTTTAATAATGGTATTTTTCCATGTGTGCTGGGGCATATCTGTTTGAGTTCGTGCAATCAGTCACAGGCTAGAATTGGTCCATTCCTCTTGGGCCTTCCCCCCAGAAATGCGGGGAGAGAAAGATAGATGCTTCCAGTCCTTTTAAGCCATTAAGAGTTTGAGCAAACATCCCCCTGAAACCCTTTAAAATGACCAGACCATCTCCCCCGTTTGTAAAAAAGAGCAAATAACCTCTCCTGTTCGGCCTTGCTTTTCTTATCTTTCGTCCTCTGCTGTTCCTCCTCCTAAATTTCACCTACAACATCTTGGAGATGATAGTACATAAAGTAAAAGCCAGTTGTTAACCTCTGCCTTTTAGCTGCTGCTGAAGTGACTGCAAAGAGAGAAGCTGACCGCAGTGGCATTCATCTGCAGACACAAGATGCTGTGTGTTCTGAAATCATCCAGTCCAGAGAATGAACAGTGAACTTAAAAGAAGAAAATCAATCACTAATACTTTACTAGCCAAAAAATACAAATATACAGGAATTTGGAGGCACTGGTGCAACGTCATATTCATTCAGATACCTGTGATGGGGGAGCGAGACCTCAGCAAGGCCGCACATACATTTTAAAGAAACTGGAACACACACACACACACACACACACACACACACACACACACACAAGCTCATCTGGAAGTGAATTCCTCAAGGGGGTTCATTTATAGAGCGCTTACAAGGATTTAGGTTTGCAGGGGGCCATTGCCACCCAAACAGCCACTTACTAAGTTTCCCTCCTGTGGAAAAGATTACTCATCAAAATAACTTATCTGTCAAATCTGTTCCAACAAAGGACAGACTTATAGCACAAAAATGGACCCTGGACGCCGGAGATCCTCCACGTCCAAAATGTGGTGTTCCACTGTTCCTGCATCGGTCTGTCTCTCCTGGATGAATTTCTCCTGGTAAGCGAATTCGTGACCTTTTGGTCCCTCAGCATGAAGTGCAAGTGAGTCAGGTTTGGCACAATGGGCTGCCGTTATCCTGAAGTGAGTTTTACAGGTCAGAAATGAGTGCTCAGCCCACCTGCTTTCTCTCCCACTTACAGATTTTACACTTTCTCGATTATCCTCATTCTTGTATTCCCTCCAAACCCATTCCCTGTTTTATCCCCGGACTCCTTTAAGAAACAGTGCGCAGAGAGAATCCAGAAAAGCTTCTAGTGGATGAGAAATGGTTGCATTTTTGGAAAATTACAGCATGAGTCTGACATGATGTTTGGATTGAGAGCACCACATGTGACATTGTAAAATTGAGAAGTTATAGCACACTGTCAATTTTGATTGATTTCTTTTTGGGCACTTAGGCAGACACTGGGGGATTTACCCCAGTTTTTTTTATTTGGGAAAGCAACATGATATTGCAAATAGTCAGGAAAGTTAGGAAAACTTGAAATAAAGTTGATATTTTATTATACATGGTGAAATATATTGCTTAGAAGAGCAACTTTGAGAAATGCACAACAGTCAGCTCCATGAATACCTTATATTGTATACTATGGTATGTGCATGCATTGTGTATGGACTGTCTATAGAAAATCACACTTACCGTCTTCCTCTCTTTACCTCAGTCTCACTGTCAGAAATCTGTCTGATGTTTAAAAAGAGCACAATCAGAACATTCACTATATGTTGGCATAATAAATAAACACATCATTAAATATCCTCCCAAAAAACTTGTAAGGAGACTCTTTGACATATTGCATTCCCTAGCCCCGAACTCTGACCCGGACCATCACCTTAACAATCACAATGCCTAACCCCAGCCCTCACCCTAACCTGAATGAAAACACAATTCTGTTTCTAACCTTAACCCTCAGGCCTTGCCTTAAACCCCAAACTGCCCTTTGAAGAAATAAAAATGTCAGGCAAAAATGCCCTCACTTTCCAAAAATATCCTCACTCTCAAGGTCTAAAACTCAAACTGGTGCTAACAAAGTACACACACATACACACACACACACACACACACACACACACACACACACACACACACACACACACACACAGAGAGAGAGAGAGAGAGAGAGAGAGAGCTGCATTTGTGTTGAGATTGTAGATCAGAAGAAATAATATCCTTTTATGGTCATGGTGTAACTTCTCTCTCAGTGCTGCTGGCTGGACTAAATCTCTGTGTATCTAGAGAGTTTATGAAAACCTGTGAACTTGGGTTAGCGGAAGATTTAGAGGAGTAAAAGACACCAAAGCAACTCTTCCTAGTGAGTTTTTTTTTTTTTTTTTGTGTAGCCACTCCGATGATCCAGGATTATAGTAATACACAGTTAATCAAACCCGAGGTGATTTCTCAGTTGCTCTCATGGTGAAATTTCTCTCGTAAAAAACAAAGCTTACGTTAGGAAGGTGAAAACTCAGAGTCAACTTAGAACGTTTATATTTGTTATTCGCAGTTGATAGTTAGCACATCTCCTGTGTGATTTTATGACGTTGGAATTTCTCCCGTCATCTGCATCCTTGGTAACCCCATAAAGACGGTATGTTCACTGGATCAACTGCAGAGATTAAACCCATCGAAACTAGCCAGAAAAGCAGAGTGGTCCCCACATTCTCTCACAAATCCTGATCCTAAGTGTGGCTTATAACACGGCTCATCCCGGCATCTCAGAGCCTTTCATTGTGGCTTACTGTGAAAGCTGCTCATCTTAGCCCTGTAACTGCTGCTGATGTTACTGAGACATCTGTACTTCAGAGTTAAGAAATATATTCAGCTCCGTGTTTATTGTGCCCCCAGTCACATCCACGTACTCTAAGAGTAGGTACAGTATATCCAGGGTAAACCGGAAAAGGGTCTTAGCATTGTATATCCATCTGTGGAAGCTTAAGAAGCAGTTTAATACCTTGGACTGCTTGAAACTCAACTACAGTAGGTTTAGACATCCAGTGTTGAGCAGCTGCAGAGAGTTTTTTTTTTTTAAATCCTGAATTATAACCAGGATGTACAAAGTAAACTTTAATGTCTTCTTTTCAGAACCACTCTCTGAATTCTCTCTCTCCCTCATTCTTAGAAATTGGCCAA
Organism: Xiphias gladius; assembly: GCF_016859285.1. Lineage (NCBI taxonomy): Eukaryota > Metazoa > Chordata > Actinopteri > Istiophoriformes > Xiphiidae > Xiphias > Xiphias gladius. Next base: position 7,496,091 of record NC_053416.1, on the reverse strand, counting down.
ATGGCCATGATTACGCATGTTTTACCAATGATCAACTGTGAAAAAGTGTTATTAGTTGAACAGTCCCGTTGTCTGTGCATGCTGTCGTGTTTCTTGGTAAATGAAAGGAATTTGCTTGTTGTTGAGAATCTTGGGGCTTTCCTCTTGTTTTTGTACATTATCATCCATCAGTTTATATTTTTGAGTCGGAAACTTTGGAACCTTCATCCTTTTTCATTTCTCTGAATGTTTTGGAGTTTGACAAATCTATCATGGGGAACACAAACACAGACACACAGTGACGCATTTGTTAGTTACAGAGACAACATTTGTGATGCACGAATAACAGCCAATGCGAGTTTTTCCTTTCCCCAGCTAACTAAATGTCATAAATCTGAAAAACAGGTTGTGTTTTGAGTCTTGTGAGTCACACTTGGCAAAGAATTTCCATTCAAAATAGATGCACATGTTGCCTCTGAGTCTTCTTTTTGCTATGAATGTATTTCAGGATGGGCAGATTTGTGACGATATTATATTCGCGTTCACACGTGTGCATAAACACACACCCATACCACACACCAGAAGCTTATGCCACATGTTTTACTATAACCCTGATTTACAACATCCTGTCTGTGTGTTTGTATATGCCATTCTGGTCTCTTCCCTTCCGAGCTCATACATGTTTTCTTGCTTCTTCCAAAATTCTACTGAATTTACTGAAATTGTGTTTTGCTGTGTGTCATTATGTGCAGAATTTGATCTTAAGACAAATAATCACATAGCACGAAAGCATAATGTGACAAATAAAAAAAAGGGCAGGGGAAATGAGTAAAATTTTATCTCCGCTAATACGATTATTTCTCATTACTGTATATTGTTACAAACTCAACAGCGAATTGCAGTTTTCTTGTATGCAGTAACACTGCTGGATCTGGATTCAAATGGCAATGTGCATCTGTTATAAATTTGACAAAATGGATTAATAGCTTCAGAGATGCCACAGGCATGTTAATCTCGCAGACTCTCCAGAGTCACTCATTAAGTTCTGATATTTGCAGTTTTTTTGCTTAAAGGGGTAAATTAAAAAAAGATTATGCTGCAAATTGGAGGCAGCTTATGTGATAGGAGGAGTCAGGTGTGTGTGGACTTTTCGGGTATGTGATGTAAAAATAAAATAAAGGAATATAGTGTGGTAGTACTCCTTCTTTTCAGTCATGCTGCATTCTGAACTTTAAGGTGGTTAATGCTTTTTCTGACTCTGCACATTTTTACATATATTAGTTCCAAGGGGCGTCAGGTTACCAGTCTCGTTTGTTTTCTTTTCTCTCGTTGTCAGTCATTCCTGAAGCATTTCTCACCCCTCTTGAGCACTTTGTATTTTGACCTTTTGACCTCTATACCCACATCATCCAGATCTTGTTCTCTGGGGGTTTAGCCAAGAGCCAGACTAAAATATAAAAGACAGAACGACAAACAGAAATGAACGGTTCAAGGGAACAGTGCCTTCATAAACAAGCGGAACAAAAAGTAGCCAACAAATCTTTCACCTCCTTCTTTGCTTGTAATTATTGATTCACACTCATCATTTGTCACATTTGTGATTCTACATGTCTCTGTGTTTTTCAGCAGAGCCTTATCTTTTTGATCTGACTCGGTTGGCCAAGTTTGGGCTCACTGTAGCCAACCGAGAAACCCACAGAGAAATCCCCCCCCCCCCCGTCACAACATACAAACGAGTAAATCAATAGATGAATAAATTGCCCTCTTCACCACAAAAGGACCCAAAGGAGGAATGGATGAGGGGGAAGGAGAAGGGCAAGCGTGCATCCCTTGAAGGAAAGGTCGTCCTGAAGCAAAGAGGCAAAGGCTAGCTTTGCTTTAACACAGAGAATTTTAAAGAATTTAAATGAGCAAGAAGCAGTCGGGGATGGCAATGAGAAAGAGGAGCATCACCTCAGACAAAAAAGATGTCTGTACTTCATGACTTATTAATGCACCCCGTGTGGCTGGTTAGGCCCCCATGGGAAGAATTAGAAAGACTGGAGCCAGTGCATTCAGTCTGTCAGTGTCTCCGGGACCTCGAGGTCACATGCGACCCAGCTAGTAGGTGGAAGCTCTCTGAACGCGGTCTGCCCTCCACTGACCTGTGATACCAAGCCTGGGACAGCCTGTTAGACGGCACGTCAGTGAACGGAATTACATCCCCATAAATACGCAGTAAATGTCACTCTGGGATATGCGGTCGACCGCAAAATCATCATCTCTTTGTTCAGCAGATGCATCTGTAGATCTGTGCGGACTTAAAGAGTGTTTCGCTCATTTTATGAATTATTTGAGTGGATGAAGAAGTCTTTGTTCAGTTCCCAACAATTCCAGCCCCCCCCTCTGGTGTATATTCTTTGAAAATCAAACAAACCTAACATCAAAAATGAACAGTGTTTGTTTAGACAAACAAAAACATGGCCTCTGTTGGCTACGGGCCGCAGTGCATGCCTGGGAGTCAGCCCATTGATTGCAATGGCTGCAGAGTGTGACAATACAAACCATACCATGCGGGGAGAGTCAGGGGAAGGCGGCGGGCTGGAATGACATTAGCAGATGGATATAATTCACTGTGCAGGAGCTCCGTTGCTCAATGTTGAACACACAGACACTTAAACGTGGATTCAAACGGCTCTTGGTCTACCTCCAGCAACATTAGAGCTGCAGCGCTTTTTATCCCAGTGAGAATTTAATGGGACTCAGAGTTGTGGTGTTGACTCAGTCAGATTCCCTTGGTTTAGTGTGGTAACCATTCATTATGGTAGGACCCTGTGAGCACAGACTACACTCAACAATTCTGTTTGTTAAATTGATTGGAATATTTAATGCTGCTGTGCTATTCTGTGGTTCTTTGCCCTGCTGGGGAGAGCACAAAGTTAAAAACAAAGATGTCTTTGATCAATGCTGTCTTGGCCTCAGAGACAAGCATAGCTATGACAACTTCGGAAAAATTGATGAGAGTTATACTTTACTTAATCATATGATGATCTTCAAAGCACTTAAATAAGGGGATAGTAAATCATGTCTTTGTCTTGGAAAATGTGTTAACTTTATCATAAACAAAAAAAGACCAAGCATTGGCATCTGTCTGTTAGTGTATCCTTATTTAACTCCCTCTTTTTGTCCCTTATTCCATTTATCAATAAGTATTCAGTAGGAAGAAATAACTAACATCGGGGTCTGCCAACCCCAAAAGGAAATATCTGGCTATTTAGCTGCTAAGTGCTCCATTATGTTCACCAGTTAGTCACTGACTGGGTCTGTTTGCTGTTTGGTGCTGAGCAGGTAGCGTACAGTGGGTTTCTAGAACTTTTTCACTGAAAACAGCTGCCTGCTGCGGCCGAAAACAACACTATGAGAGCAGCGAGACTGAACTAAAACTAGAACAGTAAAGTTGGGCCAAACAGCTAAACAATGAGTTGAAACTCATAACATTCTGCAAAGCCAAGGGCAGCTGCCATTCTCTGAAGGTAAATCACTACCAGTGACCCATTTGACACGGTCACATTTTTTTCACATTTTCATTTGATACATTTTCATTATGAAAATATAGATTATAGCCACTTTAAAACACAGCTTTTTCTTAAGTAGCTTTATGTGTTTGTGCTACGCTATTACTTACTTCAGAGGTGGGACATTCACAATTAGAAGGGCAACAATGAAGTGATATTTAATTCCAAAAAGGGGGAAAAAAAAAAGAAAAAAAAAACCTTTAGGAGGAGAAACAGACACTGATAATGAGATATATGCCCATAACAATAAAATGGCAGCGACAACATTAGAGATGAGATGAAGGTGAAAATCATTCCAGTACACAAGTAAAAAACAAACCCAAGTGTTGCATACAAGTAAGATCAGTTCTGGCCTTTACAGGGGACATTTTAACTCGTAACACCACAGGACAGTTTTATTCGCAACCAGAGGGAAAGAGGGGAGTAAATGTAGCCTGCTCACATTCAAGTCAACTCTCTGAAGCTCAAAAAAAAAAAAAAAAAAAAAATCTGTGCTGGGGATGGTGATACGGAGAAAAGAGTAGGACGAGAAAGAAGGATGGATAGAAAGAGAACAGCAATAAAAGTGTTCAGGAGGGATCTTTATTTAGTTTAGGACTCAGACTCTAAAGTGAAAGCAGATGGGACTTCAGTCTGGAATAGTTTCCACTTGAAGTCTTGGACTCGAGTTTGCTCTGCTCGCTGTTTCTGAGCCCATTCCAGTTTTCTTCAACCTGTGTTCTGGGCCTTTAACAAGAGGTTTGAACCACAGATAGGAACATACGCACAAATCCTGCCTGTGCGTATGAATGTAGACATGCGGAATTGAGCACAGACATCTGAGCCTTCTCTGCGATGTGTACAAAGACATGCAGTGAGCATAATGCCTCATGACCAGGCCTGAGCTGTCTGTGTGAGGCCAGCTGAGTGCTATTGGAAAGACAGTCCACAGTGACAGGGTGAGCGTGAGAGAAACCCCAAAAGCAAAAACAATAAGATGTCTGGCTGAGCGCTGCGGCTAAACAATGCTGTGTGAGGTTCAAGAGAGGTCAGTTGACATTTGCTGAACTGGCACACAAAAACTTACAGTAATGGCTTACAATGGTGAGGCAGTTTATCTTTTTCCCCCCTTTAGATGAAAAGAATGATGTTTGCAACGTGCACATCTGTAACTTGACCCTGAGAAGCAAAGTCAGGCAAATAACCAACCAGAGTATTTATTTTTTTTTAAACGCACAATGTGCTTTGGCATCGAGCTGCGCGAAGTTTGCGAGCTGATCGCGTGATCCTAGCTCACGGAGTACCGACAACAAGCACCTATACGTCCTCCATCTGCATCCTCCATCTGAAGCGCAAGCCACGCTCCCTTTTTTTTTTTTTTTCAACAGGCCTGAGAGTGAAGAGTGTGTGGGTGTCTCCGAGCCTGTTTTGAGTTGACTGTAAAAAGATCCCTATATGTATTTATAGCCAACTGTAAATAAAGTTGCAATCAGCGCCCGTTGGGTTCTCCAAACATACGCAGGCTGGGCCATGACTTATAGTGCAACAGTTTGGCTGTATGTGCATTGTATAACCATATGCAAACACAGGCAGACACATACACACACAGTGTAGGAAATGATTAAGCTGTTTTCAACTTCTCTAGCTGTAGTCTCTAGAGAATCACTGATGTGGTCACCTTCTCCATCACTTAGAGTTTGTGCTTGTGTAAGATGTATTTTTAGCCGGTGATTAATGGCACACGCTATTCTTTTGTGACAAGTCTCCGATGTGTTGATTATTTAGTGGAAAACAAAAGCACAAAAATAAACTAATTCTGCTGCTGTGTTTCTGAATTCATAATCAACAACTCTTTTCACACACTATATCATTCACAAGGCTGGTTGACTTGGACTCAATTTAAGCATTAACCTCATGGTATGCATTTTTCACAGTCTGGACCCAAGAGTTTGCTGCCCCGAGGATTACATTGTCTTCCTCCCTCCATTTTTTTTTTTTTTTAGTGTCAGGGGCCAGAATGCCAACCTGGGCTTTGGCTGTTCTCTTCTCCTCTGCCATTTTAAAAGATGGGACAATGCAGCATAGTAGCTTAGTAGAAGAGAAGGCTTGTTAGCATAGCGAAGATCTGGACCGATGATTCAGACAACTACATTTAAAGCTGTATGCAGGTTATGGTTAAATATTACCTTTTAACTATTACTTTAATACTTTTTGCAACCACAGCACATTATATGTTTTGCGCATTTTAAATATAGGAATTTGATCGACTGTTTGTGCTTGCATTTAAATTATATTCAGTTGTATCCGGGCCCTTTGACCTGCCCTAACTGTAAACTTGTGATGACGTACTTTCTGTTAGAATGTGATCAAGCCGAGTGATGGCTCCCTAACTGAACTGCTGTAAGGTGGGGGTCACACCTTCACGAGTTGAGTCTTTCCTCCCGTAAAAAATGAGCCCTTAGGCCGTCTATGAAATCAGCATTTTACAACCGAATTAATATTTGACTGTTAGGCGACCTCTAGCGGCCGTAGTAATTATGATTGATGCTTATTGATGATTATCATTAACACGACACCATTTCTTTCAATTTAGGCAGTCCGCAGCCAAAAGTGGGTAGGGTGTGTTAAAATCTCCATAATTAGTAACTACACATATCAGCCAATGGACACTTACAGGTATATAGTGCATCTTAGACAAAGTTGACCAAAAAGCTGGAATTGCATGATGGTGAAACACAGGCACTGATTTGGACGTTCACTACCTGTAGATGTGGAAAAGAATTCATAGTAAGCAGAAAATTTGTTATGTAAAAAAAAAAAAAAAATAATAAAAAAACTGGTTCAATCTGACTGGCTTCTGTAATGAAATGGAATTCTCACCTCATCCATCTTATTCTAACACATAATCTCTTGGGCTAATTTTTTCCCCTCCCTCGGCCTCCATCACTCATGGCTCGCTGGCCTTGACATCTTACTGTTCCTCCGAGTGACATGCCACGCTGCCAGGAATTCGGTTCATCTGAGCTCTGGCGAACCGCAAACTGTATCCTTTACAACCTGGACGACCCACACAGCGGGGGCCAAGAGAGGTGAGAGAAAGAGGCGGATGGAGGTTTAACACTAAGGGGAGGGGGTGAAAAACCCAAAGCAGAACTTGCAAAAAGGATAGTGTTTTGTGTTTAGTAATGCATCTACCAATGGCAACTGCATGTGCTGAGTGTTGGTGTTCTGACCGCTGTATCCACTCCCCTGGCACTAAGTCATATTTATGCTTTACTGTTAATGACTTAGCCAACAAAGCCCACGTCCAGATCTCCGTTGTCTTACCAGGGGAAAAGAGTTCTTTCCTGCTGACTCTACTGGAATACACACCCCGAAGCACTGACCAGTAACATGTTTCACTGTGTAGAGACTTAAAAATTAAATGTGTTTGAGAAGAAACCAGCCAATGTCAAGCGACTGCAGTGAATCAGAAGGAGAGGATAATGGATCAAACATCACCGACAGCACAGTTATGCTAACGGTGATTTGCAAAACTACCGCCGCATTTACGGTTACATTGTTTCCCTCCTTCTCTGCCGCCACAGTCAGCCGGCTCTTGTTTCTCCTCAGTCAACAAGTGTTTAAGCCTGTGTTTTTCCACACCAGATATAATTCATAATGACAGAAGCAGCGTAAGTATGATAGAAAAGGGCTTTGGAAAGGTGCAATGCCCTGATGCATCTATCTAAATCTCTCTAACTATAAGAGTTTGGGGAGGGGGGGGGTAAAGGGAGCTAGCAGGAGAGGACACTGTAAGGCAGGTGGCAGTGATGACCGTGAACTGTCATGCTGAGGTTGTGGAGGGAATGTACTCTCTGGACATGACGGGAAATGTGGGAGCCACAGGGGACACCTCAAAGATATCCACAGTGCCCCCATATATCTTCATCAATCAGAGCTCACTCTGCCTGATATCTCTGTTATGTGGTCCGCAGCTGTCATTGGTTAAGAGGCCAAGCCAATTCTTCCAGAGTCCAACCATTTATTATAAGAGTAAAACAAAAAACAACCTCCTTCAACTGTGACCAATCTTATCTGCAGCAACACCACCCACTTTGACTGGGACAATATATATTCAGATCTTTTTACCTTTCAAGAATATAAATGGCTGTGGAATAGGCATCATGCGCAGTTTAACACTGTTATAAATCAGCTATGCAGGCTTTTATCAGCCAGAAAACAAAATTTTTGAAAGGAACAAAACCCAAATCTTGTTAATTTATATGATTATATGTCCCTGCAGTGCTGCAATCCCAGCCTCTCTCGCTCCTTTCCGTGCAAAAGAGAAGAAATGTGGTTTCATTACTCACGCGGGGCCAAAACAGATTGTCCTATTTTTCTTCACAGAGACAGCCTGTGAGAGACACTCTGGGAGGCATGAGGAGCCCTGGGACACTGGGTTATAATCAAACACAGGAGCCACAGTATCCTGACTCAGCTACTACTACTACTGGCAGCTGCAGTGACTCAGTCTTTTCAAAGAAAGTCGTAGCTGTCATTTACAGTAATGATTTATTATATAATGATTACCCTGGACCACTCCGTTTCCCTGCTGATTTTACTAAAGGTGGTGCCACATTTCAATGTCATTAGTCTTACCTGCATCACTGCTACAATGACGTATAAAAAAATGTGCTCAACAACTGTGTACTTTGATATTACCAGAGCTCTCCTGGGTTGTGTCCAGTTGAATTGTGACAATATTTGCTGGACCAGACTTCCAACTGGCGATACCGAAGTGGCTGACGGAACCGTCGGCAGTTCCACCGATGCCGCCAACATAGCAAGTCATATTTCGCGTTGTCTGTAATGTTGAAACCTAAAAAAACAATAGTACTTTTAGAAATGAGTAATTAGCCAGTGTAAAATCCTTATAGACTTCCAATGTCTGTGATTGGTTTATTTACTGACAATCCACTGGGACAAGTGATGTCATTAGTAAAACATAATGCCAAATGTGATTCATAGGAAAAAAAGTTGTTCCTTCTATTTCCATTATTTCCATTTTTAACTGTGTTGTATGCCGTGTGCTTGCAATATACTTTTAGGGAGGTAAGCTATCACTGCGATTATAAGTTATGTAGGTTTGAATAGTGACCCACGGCAAAGAAAGTAAAATTTTGCTCAGTGGATCAAAATTCAAATGTAAAGCTCATATACTGTATTGCCATCCGTGCCACTTTGTCGGATCAGTCCCAGTCTCCTCAACTCCTTCATTACGCCAAGGAGCGTGATGCTGCTGCTTGGAAGCGTGTCTGTCAAAAAAATCCACCAGAGTCAATTTATTGAAGTGCAAATAGTGTGGATATAAGCCACGCTGCTTAACAATACTTTTCCCCTCCAACTTAAAATAAACAAAGTACTGAGCAAAATTTTTCTGTGCCTAGCGTACTTAAGCAGGCCAATGCTTTAAGCTGAAATGACAAGCAGTTGGCTTATCTCGGTGATAAGCCTGATCCACGTCTCTTCTTGGCCAAAAAGCTGCGTACAACCGATCTCCCTCTTACTGTTAATACTCCCCGATTCCCTGTTTCACTTCTCCAGTTTGGGCAGACTCATCTGAAGCAAAGACTTGTCTGTACTGAGGACAGAGAGATTGCCAAGATTGTTTAGCTCTGAGGAAAAGCAGAGTGAGGGAGAAAACGTCCAGAAGCACATTATGATCTGTAAAGTGTGTCAGAATTTTTTTATGAGGGAGATGTTGAATTTCCACATGTTTCATACCATACATGTTTCTGGTATTAGCACACTTGTTAGCACTATAAAGCCAGCTATTGAGTATGTTTTTTTTTTTTTTAAGTCCATTTTAAGTGACTGTGTTTCATTTATTGCTAAGGTCAAGAACAAGAAGTTAATTGTAAAATGTCCTCCCAGCTTACCAACCTTTCTTGCTTTTCATTGTACGTAACACCACTTCCTGCACTGCCACTGAACGTGAATAGCTTCTTCAGAAAAGTTGCACATGAACGCAATTAATAGGAGACATGGTTTGGAGAGAGACAGACTATTAAAAAGGGAGAATCATGATAAAAGTGTAGACAATGAAGTGAATGAGAGCAAACATCAGCAAAAACAGAGATCTGACCAACTTAGCTTTCATTTTTGAAGAAAATCTGAATGCAAAACATCACAAACACATGGTCAAATGTAAGCTTCATGTGGTTTGATGCTTCTCTGTGGCTACACTGACTGGCCTGTTTCTGAAGGATTGGAATGTCAAAGTTAATAAAAGTAAGAAACTATTATCCAACCCATAAAGCAGCTGCACCTCTTATAGTCCCGAGGAGGGACTCTTGCTCCAGGCCGACAGGCACGTACAGGCCACTCAGAAAATTTAAATATTCAGAAAGACAGAAGCTGTTTACAAATGCCGCAGAATAAATCAAATAATTAGAGAAGAATCATAATAGAACTGAGGGAACAAAAGTTTCAGCAAAACAATAAGGTAAGCTAGTTCACTACTGAAAACTAATTATGCACGAGTTTCTCTGAATAAATTCTTGTCAGATAACAAGGGAGATGAGAATAAAAGGGGAAATTAATTTAAAAAAAGAACTTGCAGAGAACACTGTGACTTTGAAAAACAACAACTTTCTGCGACTGTCTTCACTGTGCACAGCCAAAATGCAAAACAGCAAGAGGATGCTCTGAGATCGGATGTCTCCACTGATTTGTTCTGCTCTTGCTGAATCCATTACAAAGGTTTACATGCGTGAGATTTTGTTGAGGAATGAGTAGCAGACAAATAATCTGGATGGAATGCCAGTTGTAACCCCACAAGTAAAGCTCGCCGTTATTGTTTTTCTTTGAAAAAAAAAAACTGCAGAGGATAATGCCCAGCGTTTCTTTGACGGTGAGGGGTCAGTCACCTACACCTCCTTACGGAGCTTTGGGATATGCTACACACGCAGTGGAAAAACGTGTACACGTGATATGCAGAGCCACGGGGAAATAAATGGGCAACTGGAGTGTTTTAACATGGTGAAAATGCTCAGTGCAACATTATAGATTGAATTTTTCCATTTAAGAAAAAGCTTGACTCGCAGTCTATCAATCTATCAATCATAAATCAACATAACTGCTTGTAATGTGAAACATATTTCTTCTCCACCACAGTCACAATTTTTCCCTTTTAAAGGCTTGGTGTAGCCCTTTTTTTGTTTCCAGTGCTGAAAAGAAGTGGTTTTGTTGTCCTGTCGCTTTCCTTCATTGCCTATGGTGTTTGTTTAACCCTCCTGATTGAAGGCCAAGTGTGTTTTTGTAAGTTCGGTATCAGTGTCAGACCTTTGGCTCACATCTTGGACACAAATATAGAGGGCAGAGAAGAGGCAGGGAGAGAACAAGAGAGGGGGGTGGTTATTGTGACAGTTGGATGGATAGAGGAAAAGTAGATAGGGGAATAGTGAGGTTTCATAATTGACACATGGACATAGAAGGAACCAAAGACATAAAATAAATCAGATAAAGAAAAAAAAAAGGAAGTATGGACTCCGAACCTTACCGTGAACTCCGACTAAGCTGCTGCTGACGTTCCGACAATCCTCAATGACTAAGAGGCTGACAGGCTGTCGGACCAGGACCAGCTCTCCTGCTGCAGTTGCCTACTGTAGAAATGCACACGGGGAGAGAGAGAAACAGAAGAGAGTGGATATAGTGAAGAGGTGAGGGAGAGAAAGGGATGGAGTCCTCTGCTTTTGCAGAGCAGGGAGGATTGAATAATCTTGGCAAATGCTAACTCAACTTCCCTCCCTTTTCCTCTGTATTTTCCAACTGGGTGCCATCCACATGACCTTTGAACCCCATCTTAGTAACCATGGCCCGTAATTCATGCAAATAAATAATTACTAACTAGAAACGCACCCCACCCTAGAATGTGTTGGCTGGCGGCACCACAACCTGTGCTGGACTGAATGGCCCATTCAGGCTCAGAGCATGAGATCATGAATAAATGGGTTACAGCTCTTCATTCTTCACAATCAGTAAAAAGTAGTGGATGACGACTCCGCAGGATTATGATGTCAAAAGCTTAATCTGTTTGGGTTTCTGCTGTCCGATGATGTATGTGGTTTTTTTACCGACCTTATTCCAGTGACCATTTAATTTACATCACACATTAGTTGGAAAACCGCGTAGAAAACTAAAGTCTAGATTTTTAGCCGTAAAATAAGTAAACTTTCCTCAACAAACAACAAGGTTAATAGCACAAGATTATTTAAAATGCTACCAATAAAGAAAAGCAATAAAAGTCAGATTATCAGTAGACCATGAAAGCTGAGAGTGGCTGTGATAGCTGATAATTTATATAGGTTCATTAACTCAAGATCCCAGAGTAATTATCTTGTCATCTTGTATAAGAAATTGTTCTCAAATTTATTTCGATAAACTCATTGTTCATTCAAGACTTTTTCATCATGCAGTCATTGCCGGAGAGAATGGGGTGTCCCAGAGGAGAACATAGCAAACATGCGAAAGCGTACATGTATGTTACCGTAGTGACGCTGTAATGTTGACATTATGTTCACCACTCACTATCTGAAGATAGCAAGATACTGCTTTCCCCATCATTACTGTCTGAAAAATTAAGTAAATCCACCACAAAATTTAAACTTATCTTGGAAAATTCAAATTTGCCTTATCAAAGTAAATCATGATCACAACACAGTTTATCTTGCGATAACAACTGGTAAAGATCTTTACAATTTGCCTCCCATTCCCCCGTTCACGCACACTCTCACACACCGATGGCAGCATGCCGCGACGTGGGACGGTGGCTTTACCATCAGGAGCACTGGGATCCAGTGTCTTTTTGAATAATCAATGAAACATAATCTCCCTCGTATAAATGAAAACTTCAGTTTATATGCAATTAAAAACACACTGGCTCAAGTCAAAACAGGAAGAGGCTTTGGCTTATACAGTACGACCGACCTGTGGTGGGCAGTCTTTGGAAACTTCAGATGGCTGTTGCCGTGCAACTGACATTGCCGAGTCAGTCCTCTGATTTCATGATTCTTCTCTACTGGTGCTACGGATAGAGTACAGTATGTTTTGCATTTCACGGAAAAAAACACGCATAACAAAAGTAGTAAAAGTTTTGGTAAATGTGTCATATCTCACCAGGCTTTCACCCTGTCGTCCCACACTACTTGCTCTTATTGAGGTCGCCTAATGTTGATGAAATTCACCTGGCGATGAAATTACTGCGCCATTATCCTGTAGTTGCCACTTCCGGCCACAGAGGCCGCTTTTCAGCAAAAATTGCATTGCCTCGTCTTAAAATGCAAACCTATTTTTCCGGACTAATGAGATCCATTTGTTGCAAGTGTGTTTTTTCATTTAGGACTACGTGAAAGTATTAAAGTATTTCTGAACCCCATGAAGGTGTAAATGATTTTTCCAGAATGTCTATCAACAACGTTAAGATGCTGCAGCTTGGCTGCGTGGCGTTTTCCACCCAAAGTGCACATGGTCAAAATGTTAGCAGCTCTGTCACTGTTGATAGTCTAATGATGCTGCTCTAAACCATAATGTAAATGCCACAGAGTCTCGACGTAGCTGTAACATTCGTACATTTGTAAAAAGCTCTTGGAACCAATTGACATAGATCCTATTTCATGCTTTGCCCGAGGTGCTTTCAGCCTTCTAAAAGCCAGCAGATTGAATGACTGACCATGAACTGAAATGTTTGGGCTCTCACCAGAGTATTTGACACTTGCACATTCTCACATGGAAACATTCAGGAGCTGTGGAGAAATAGGCTTTTTTTTTTAGAAGCACATTGTATTTTTTTTATACATTTATGCTTTCGTTTGCCGACTGATTATTCTGCGCTGCAATCCAGAGGACAATTTATTTTTTTAACATTTAAAATCTTGATTAATGGTGCTATTTTTTAAACAGTGTACAAACAATGTTCATTACTTACTCCGTCAAAAAGGCAGAGTGGAATTATTCCCTTTAATTCTTGTAATTTCTCACTAATTAACAAAGTGGCAGAGTTCAAACACTGACCCGTGATTTTGGCTCTATAACACAGAATCTGATTCCATTTTTAAGTCCAGATAAGTTCAGTGGTAAACTATGTTTTGTATGTCCTTGACAGACTCCCTCGCCATCTCTACCGTGCTCCTTTCCGTCTCACTCTTCCTCCCTCCCCCCTCCTGCAGTGTGAGGTGTGAGTGACACTAGTAAAGGAGTCCTGTAACACAAGGTCAGCACAAATGAGAACCAGGCTCACCCTGACTCAGCTGGCTCCTTTCTCCTGTCATTTTTTTTCTCTGCTTGATGCCACAGAAAAAGCAAAGTGAAAACTCACTAAAAATAGCAATTCAAAGGCCATGAGCCAAAGAGCCCCAGTGTTTTTCCTCCATGAATCCTGTGGCCCAGCGCAACAGGGAGGCTGAAACTACCTCTGCATTGGTTTAAGTTGCGTTAATTTAGGTACATTTACATTTAACTTTGCAATGTGTGCTGAGAGAAATCTGCAACTCTTTGGGTTAAAAAAAAACCCTTTGAAAACCAGCTGGATCACTGTGATCAGTTGTAAATCAAGGGAGTTTCACAAAAGCTGATATTTGAAACTTCACCACATGACATTATCTATGTGCAAACAGACCACAAACACGAAGGCATACAGCTTGTGCACAAACATCACACTCGCAGCACACATGCATACAGAACACACGTGCATACATCTCCCTAATAACCCAGCAATGGCAAACAGCGAGAAGTGTTTCCTTTGCCAGCAGAGATAACAACTGATAAACAGCATGAAACTGGATCTTGGCACCAGAGGTTCTGATGTGAGCCTTTGAGTGTAATTGTGTAGGGATGTATGGGTTCATGGTAATTTCCTGGCATGGGGGATCCCAGAGAGGGGGGAACAGATTCACTGGGGCCCAGCTGACCTTGGAGCAGAAGTTGCTTTAGCCAATTTCCACAGGTCTTGTTTGTAGTTCTGGGAATCTGTTCAAAGAGATTTCCACGTGAATGATACACCACGAATAGATTTTTGAACTGAGATATTCTTGTCGAACCGTACATGGAAGTGTACTTTTGATTTCATGAAATATCTTAACTTTTTGAACATCTTTAGTGTGAAGGATTTTTAAAGGGGTATCCCAGTGATTAAGTATTACACTTCCATAAACTTCCACGAGGAACTCACAGGTCAAATTAAAAAAAAAAAAAACTGAAGTTGTGCAGCAGAGGCCGAGATATCATGATTTTTAGTCCGTTGTGCTGGTCAAGCAGCAATGACACTGGATCCTACACTTCCAATAATGTGCCTCCTAAATGCCCACCTCTTCGAACTTTGAAGTCTCAGGTCGAAGCAGAGATAACATAATATTTAACATTAAATCATGTTTTTTCAAACTTTGGAAAGCTCTTCCACAGCCACACGAGACGTTATAGCTCTACAGCTGGTTTTGCACACTCATTGTGACGAGTAAACTGAACTTCATGTGTAAAATCACAGGAGTGATTTGGTGACTGCCGTGCTTAAATAAATAAATAGGTGTTACTGCCAGCCGCATCCTTAAGCATGCCAGATTTATTCAGTTTTTACTTTTGCTAGCTACTGTGTGTGAACAATAAAGTTCATGGGTAAGGAAGAGAAAGCGGTGGGCTACACATATCAGAACTATTCCTATGGTGGAAGGAAATCCGATGATATAAGCGGAGCAGCTTATCATTAGCATAACTAACTGTTTTGATTTTTCCATTTTACTTTTTAGAGGATATAAATGAGTTAAGTTCAAGATACAACACAAAATTGAGCAGCAATCCAAGATCAGTTCTAGTAGACCTAAAATGAAAACAGACTTTAGTTTAGAGTTAAGTTCCATTAGTATTTCATCAGAATGGATTAAATTTAAGCTTTAAAATGGGGATCGTCTTGGCAAACGTATTCGTGTTTTTTCCGATGTTTGCAGGGTTTTTTTCAAAGTAACATCAAACACACAACATTGCTGCACTTGAACAAAGGTTTTTCTTTGATATGTCTTCATGTAAACTTTACTCTTTCTCTGACAAACAGCAGTCCAAGAAATCCCTGCAGTACCTCAACCTCAGTTAAAAGTTACAATAAAGATTGTTACTCTCAGAGCTGTTCCTATTTCTTTTTTTTTTCTCCATTTTTTTTCTTTTGCTCTCTCTTTCTGTGACCTACATTCATGAATACTATTACCAACTGGTGCAGTGCAGCAATATTCTTCTCCAATACACCATGCACAAGAGTTCATACTTAACAGCTGCATGCATATTTTGTTTTGTAGTAGCTGTACATTTATTTGCGTGTACTGATTCATCATTTAATAAAGTTGTACTGATCAAAGTCAGAATGAAAGAGCACCTGCATACTAACTACAGCGTGGGCCAAGTTTAATACGATGTTTACAGGCTGGATTCCCAGAGAGTGCAGCTGCAGATTACCCGGACTGACAGGGAAAAAAAAACCTGGTCCTTAACAGAGTGCGCTGACATTTGAGCAAAATAAGATTTATCAAAGTACATGATTGTGGTTCTCCAAAGTCTTCACCTCTACTCCAAACTCTCGAGACGACTTTTCTGGCAATTAAAATTAAACATAGTCTAAACACTGTCCGTGAAAGTGATGCTTTCTTAACAATTTCAAGTTATATTGAAGATTTCTATTTGTATTCCGATGTGAAACTATACTATGCTGTTTTAAGAGTAAAGCTATTTAGTTGTGCATTGAACACTATATATTTAGATAAGGACTGATGGTATTATAGTATATTTCAAATTCCTTTTCTAAATTGTCTTTCACGTGTTGAATCTCTTGTATGTCATGTGAAGTTAAATTAGGCGAAATTGACTTTATAGACCATTTAAAACTTAACAATCCCGTTACAATTCTGTGTATCTATATGATTCTAGACTTAAACCAAGTTTCACATTTTATAGTGATATTCTCAAAGGTCTCAGCAGAGTCATAAAAGAAGATATGGAGCTTTTTAAAGCCCCTAACCTTGGTTTCATAATCATAACTATTTCTCTATAGTAGTATATATATATTCATGACCCAAAAAGGTAGGTATGAACACTTAAGTTTGGAAAAAAAAGTTCCTCAACTTTTAACTAATCCGTTTCATCAGAACTGTGCGGAGGTGAATTGATCAGATTTGATTGACAACGTCCTGGTGACATGAGCAAACAACCCTACAATTTTCACCAGATTATGATTCCAATGTTGTTAAACTCTGATTGGTGCATAAAAGCACATTGACATCACATTTTTTTCAAACTAAGCCTTGCCCACTTCAAACTAGTGAAAGAGGCACAGACAAAAATCACAAATACCAAAATCTCTTATATAAAAAAACCCAAACTGTTCCATGTTTTTTTGCAAACAAGTTTGTGGTCTTTTCAGCACCGCATCACTCAGAGTAAGAAAATGGTTTTTAAAAAATAGGTTTTCAAGGCCTTTTAAAGGTTTTGAAGAGCAAATAAGCTAGGGTACAAATAAGGGAGAATGTGGATGTTGAAGTGAGAATACTGGGTCTTGATAAAGTCTAAGTATTACTTGAAGACCTGATGTATGAATGTATGTATGGCACCGTATTGTGCCTTTCAAGTTGACCACAACTGCCTGACCGTTTACCATCACAATACGTCGTAGCAAAACACATACACAACTATCATACTGTACCAAGGATTTCATATTTGGCCCACATCTTCTTTAAGTCTTCAGGGGCTAGACTTCTGCTTCAGACAGATTTCTCCCAGATTTTGCAACAAAAAAAACCTGCCAAGTGCCTGTAGGAGCTGGATCTGGGCCAAAGTCAGCTCGGGAGATTGTTGCGGGCCATGTGTGTCACTGTGTAGTAGCCTCTAAGTATGTGTGTGCACGTACATGTGTGTGCTTGTCATTATTTGGAGTTATGTGGGGTTAGTGAAAGAGTAGGTTGCAGAAAAAGTTTAGGGACAGCGGGCTGTACACACAGCTGTGTTGAGGGGAACGTGTAAATGAAGGCAGCAAACTTTTTATTCCCCGCAGGCAAGACTATACTTTGGCTAATGTCTTTCTCAATTAGCCAGCTGAGCTACAAATGAATAATACAGAATGAATTTATACGCATGTCCAACCATCCCGTCAACTGTACAGTTGTACCTCAGCTGACAACAAATGTAAGAACATTCACCGTATGAATAACACATTTATGTCAACCTTCAAACATGGTTTGCATTTCAAATGTGCAATTCATCATCACCTTTCATTGCACAAGAAGTCTTGCTTGTGTCACTTGTACCACAAGAGCTTCTGTCTCTGGCCCGTTCTCTTACACCTTGTCAAAATCTATGTTCAGCTCCTTCTGTACATAACAATAACAGAGAAACACTGCATGGCTGTGTGTGATGACCAAATGAGGCAGAAATCCCCAGCAGCTATGCAAACATGTCTGAGCTCCATATGAAATAAACATTTTGTAATTATTCAGCTATGTCAACATCATATGACTTTATATGAGCTGAAAGAACTTGAATCCACCGTTGGCTGGATCTTGGGTAGATCACACAGGTTTCTCCGATACCGATAAAGGCTACCCTTTACTGTATGTGTTGACTTTACCCAGGATACTTGTTAGTATGAAACAAATATCCAGAAGGACGGTGTTGGTAGTGAGCATTTTGCAGGATGGGAAATCAGAATTCAGTACAACAATTTACAGAATATAGAAGTAAAATCAAATGTCATAAAGTATGTATATCGGTTTGTTGGTATATGTGACACCAAGCTATACACATTTTGTCAGGTCAGGGGTTCAAAGTACAGATAATCTCATTCTATTTGGTGTAATTCTGTAATGTGCATCATTGATAGGTTTTTATTTTACAGATATACATATTTTACATATATATATATTATTATTTATTTATTTTTATTTTTTCTGATTTTTTGGTCTGTCTTGGTTTCAAACATCTTGCAAACATGGGCTACTGTTCAATTATACATTTAGGTGAATATCTGCTGCTCTTGAAAGCCAGATGGTGACCATACTGGACATACAGCTCTGTCTCCTGGCCTGCTGTTCTCATGAGGTCTGCTGTGATTCTGCCCAAAGCCAAGTCTGCCCCTCCCTTTGGTAGGACGGTTCTCATAAATTACTGGATTTAACACCATATCTTCAAAGTTACCCCTCACAGCCCAGATAACTGGAACAGTGTTAAACTTGAATTACTTCCCAGCTCTTCCCTGAAAGTCTTTTTTTGAATTGTGAAAAAGATGAGGTCTGACTCCAGTTTGTCAAAAGAGATCAGTAGGAATTTATTATTTGCTTTAAATACATGTACAGCTCTTATTTTCTGCCATTGCTCACTGATCAGTCACTGGCATTCATCTCAAACTGAACTCCAAATGGAGGTCCTCCAATATAGAAATGTGTCTGACACAGCATGATTATGAGTTGAGAACATGTTGTGCTGGAGTTAGGCTCATGGCATGTGTAGCTTCTAGCTGAACCAGTGCCAGCTTTGCATGAGGCAATTTGTAGGGTTATGTTGAACAAAGAACAGAGGTAGAAGCCATCTCTTGAAAACAAGAGGACATCCAATCTGCAATTACCTCAAAATATTAAAAACAGGCCAGAAGGATAAATACACAGGGAAGAATGAAAAAGACGATCATAAAGCCTTTTTCCTTTTGCTGCACCAGCAGATTGCTTAAACTGGATCTGAATGATGACAGAAAAGAGAGAAGGTGCGGATGATGAGTTAAACACATGGAACCTGAAAACACTCACCATATCAGTGACAATCTTGATGTGTGAATCACGGAAATAAAATGCAAAGAACAGATTAAACATGGAAAAAAAATAATGCACTGGTTGCTTAATCCTTGTACATTCATCAGGGCTCCTGCATTCAGGCTTCTGCTTCCCACTTGTCTGGCTCATGTGCTACATTTCTCCAAGTTATGCCACTTTTCTTCTATGAGAATCCCAGCATGTTCACTGCATGTTATTTCCGTTGTGCTGAGATGAACAACTTCACAGTAAAATGCATTTAAGTTAATGACTTATGTAATCGACTTTAGGAAGCACTTTTTTTCAAAGACACAGAGGTGATCAGCAAATTGAGCTGTCCCTGAAAAACAAAGGGGAGGCGCTGTTTTGCATAACTCCATGCAACAACAGCATGCTGAACTGCTGGAGAAGCAGGCATTTATATTGGTTCACAGGTTTTCATCCGGTTGCTGTTTTGGATTTGGAATGATCTACAATTTGACAAAAAAAAGAAAAATTCTTAAGGTAACAACACAGCGTAGTGTGATCTGCGTTCGTTTTCCTACTGTTGAAATGGGGCAGCAAGTCTTCTTTTCATATAAATAATGCTAAAAACACAACAGTCTCCCTCTCACTCACAAAAGAACTGTCACAAGAGTCTCTAAAAACCTAGGAGACACATACAGTACATAATGTAGCCTGCATACATACAAATATACATATATGCAAATACACAAAAACAATAACCTCTCCATGTGGAATAATGGCATTTCTGGAAATCTGAAATCATAATTTTATATAAAAATATATAAAAATAAAAGTAAAATCAAAAGAAGTGTCATCTGAATTGGTGAGAAAAACAATCTCCATTGTCCTTCCACTGTGTGATGCATTGGCAATTCAATGAATCGGTGTCTCTTTGAACACACACCGTCTGTCCATGGGAGTCACACACATGTCCAGTGGCCATATTAAAAGCAGCCTCTAGATGAGTTAATACTGGAGTGTAAAAATGTCCACAGACACAAAGAGAGGAACAAGGTCCTTAACTCTCTGGCCAGCCAGCGAGATAACATGAAAACTACACATTTATCTATCTACACACTAAGGGATCTCTGACTGCAGGGCGTGGTAAATGCACATTCCCATGAAGAGGTCAGTTTACCTCTTAACCCTGGGCAGTTCATGGAGACCTGCGTCACTGTAGAAGGGTGGGCTGGTCCTGTCAACCCAGGCACATGTTCCAATTTTTTCCAATTTCGTGTGTTCCTGTAACACTGCCTACCAATGGGAGTACTTCAAGGAATGCAAATATTCTACCAGAAGAAGGTTAAGTATGTTTTTGTGGGTGTGTTTATTGTCCAAAATTCATATGGTTGGACACTTGAACACTGGACATTTGTGAAACCTTCATTCTTATGATGAAAACAGTGATTTCTGAGAATGACAGTACAACTGACACCTCTGTTTGCTTTCTTAAGTTCCATGAAAAAGAAGAGCCAGAATGAGGGTCTTTCATTTTTTGTTCAGTTTGTCTGTCTTAAAGTTTTTCCTTAAATAGTTTTCTAATTTTTCCATCATATTCTCATCTCGTGATCAGGACTCTGGTCCAGTGAGGGCTCCCTAGTGCTGATCATGGATGCTGAGGGCCCTTGGTTGACTCCAAAAGGAGAAACGGCTGGAGATCGAGCCGCCAGAGGGGAAAGAGAGGGGGAGAAGCTGGGGGACATTGCTGCTGATGAAATGGATCCCTCATGACTTATAGGGGACCTGCGGAGTGAGGCCAAGTGGGGGAATGTCCGTCCAATCACAGGGACCTTTGGCGGGACTGACATGGCCCCTGGGTGGGCCACTGATGTGATGAGAGGTGGAGGATCAATTCTAGGTTTGGGATCCATTTTGGGCTTGGGCTGGAAGGGTTGGCGAGGGTTCTGGCTCTGCTGAGCAGTTTCATCTTTCAGCCTGGCGATCTCAGTGAAGACATTGGCCAGAGGCTGGAACTGTGGGCACCAGTTGAGCAGGTAATCCCAGTTATAGCTTCCACGGAGCTCCTCGTCACTGGCAACGATAGCTGTGAGGGAACCATCCACTGAAGGTTTACCGTCCTCAGGGAAGGCATAATCCTTGGGTAGTGAAATGTTGAGGCCGCGGCCTACTCCCAGGTACCCACCCCCCTCGTCCCTATAGACTGGGAGCTGGCCAGAGAGCAAGGTCCCACTGAGACTGCCACCCAGTTTCTTTCCTTTGAACCAGGTGCTGCCCTCTAAAGCTGCAGGTTCACAGGAGATATCTGAGAGCTGGTCAGCATCCTGCTGAATTCCAGAGTCTGGTCCTCTGGCCGAGATGTGCTCCTGCATGGATGAGGTGATGGAAGCTACCCGGGGGTACTCATTTATCATTCTGATCTCATCATCCTCCGCTGCCTCAGCTGATCCTCTTCCACTGGAGTGGGAGGGATCCAGAGAGCCCCCTCTAGTGTACGGACCACCACCAGCCCCACCCTGATCTCCAGCATAGCCTGGCAAGGCCTGGTGGTAGATCCTCTCTCCTCCAGGTCCCGAGTTGCAATCATCCAGTTTCTGAAGAGCAGTTCCCGAGGCAGGAGTTCTGTTACCTGTATCCTGCCCTTTCTTTCTCCTGCGTGACTTGACTAGGAACACCACCACTGCCATGACCACAAGCAATATGATGAAACCAAGAGACACAGCAACGATGCTAATCAGCAGAATGTTGACGTCAGGAGCCAGGCCAAAGTTGGTATTTGTGACGTCGATGGAGATCTGGGCTGTAGAGGTGCGAGAGGTATCCAAAGGACTGTGAGCTCTCACATCAAAAGTCATAAGCCTGGTTTCCCTTTTGGCTCGGCCCGACCCACTGCTACTACTGCTACCTGAACTGTCCAGCTTGAGGAAAATCACCCCAGTGGTTTTGTTTACATCAAAGTATGGAGAGCTGTTTGAAAGAGAATAAAGAACAACACCATCCACCCCTCCATCCTCATCATTTGCTTGGACATAGCCGATGCTCTGGCCTTTCTTGGCTCCCTCTGGGACTTCAAAGGTGAAATCAGAGGATGTGAAGACTGGGTCATACTCATCCTCACCTGTGACAAACACCTGTACAGTCACAGTGGCTGAGTGGTTGCCTGAATCTACTGCGATTGCTACAAAGTTAAAAGAGTTGACCTTCTCAAAATCAAAGGGAATTTTGCTTCTGATTTCTCCTGAATTCTGGTCCACAGTGAAGCTGTCTTTTCCCACCCTGGACCGCTCCACCATGTAGTACTTTAGCTGGCCAAAAACCCCTGTGTCATGGTCTATGGCGTGGAGAACAGTCACAGCTGAGTTTGCTGGTTGGTTTTCTCTGATACTAGCCGTGAGGACTTCCACAGGGAAGAACGGATGATTGTCATTAATGTCCTTGACCTCAACAATGACTGGAGCTAGCGCAAAGTGTCCCTGTCCATCTGTGGCTTGGATGATGACAATATGTGTGGACTGGTGCTCACGATCTAGCGCTCGTTGAAGCCGCAGGGCTCCAGTCCACTGGTCCATGGTAAATAAGTCCACCTCATCACCAGAGCTGATGGTATACTGGACCTCAGCATTGGGAGTTGAGTCTGGGTCTGACAAAAAGACAAAAACAGAGTACAATGAATTAAGAAACAAAGTAACAAAGGAACAGTGAGAAACTGAGAGAAACTGAGATACCTAGACAAAAAGAGAAGACTTTTGCCCACCTGTAGCAGTCAGTCGTATGATCTCAGTCCCAGGGGCAGCTCCCTCACTCAGTGACACAGTATATTCTGCTCTGCTAAACACTGGAGGGTTATCATTCACATCACCAATGGTTATCACTGCAGCGACACTAGAGCTCCTCTGGGGCACACCACGGTCTGATACTACCACAGTGAGGTTGTAAAGTGGCTTGGTTTCAAAGTCAAGCCCCTCAGCCAACAGCAGAGTCCCAACAGTTTGGAAGCCCCGCCCCTCAACGAAGCGCACACTACTTTCGATCTGGAACGCATTTCCTTCATTTCCATTGGCAATAGCAAAGTCATAGCCACAGTTTTCTCGAGAGAGGTCGCTGTCAAAGGCCTCAAAAGTCAATACTGTTGACCCTGGAATAGTGTCCTCAGCAACTGTAGCCCTGCAGACAGAAGAATATTACAAAAGTAAGAGCAGCTGATGAAGTTAAACCATAAAACATCCAGCATATAATGAATGTAGCCTGACCTGTAGTCTGATTGATGGAACACAGGAGCGTTGTCATTGATGTCAGAAATCTGAACCTGGACTGTAGTCAGGGACGAGAGTGAAGGCGAGCCTCCATCACGAGCTTCGATGACAATATTGACTGACGGACGCTCAGGATCAAACTCAGCTCTGTTACTGATGAACAGGGTTCCTGGATATGGAAGGCAATGAGAGGAAGTCAGACATTGTGGTCTACTTTATTTTCAAAATGTAATGAATTACATATTACTTTCAATTAAAACCGGAAACTTATTTAGTGAGGTAAAAAATATCAGGAAGGGAGCAAAAGGTTGTTTACCGTTGTTGGGGTCAATGTAGAAACCCTCCTGGATTGATGACATCACTCTGTAGATGATCTTTCCATTCTCTCCAGAGTCCCTGTCAGTTGCTGTCACTGTGACAACTGCACTTCCCGGTGGCGTGTGCTCTGGCAGAGTTACCTGGGGTGCAAAATATCAAAAATAACACTTGAGCATCTTTGCAAAAAATAAAAAAAATAAAAAAAACAACGGCTCCAATAAATACTGTAATAAAATGCCTAAACTCATGGTGAGGACGTCAACAAGCACTAAACTTTGCATTTTATGCTGTAGTTTTTGTTTTTCCTGAACTCATGCTCACGTTGAAGTCATTTCCTGCGACAGAGTAGTAAATATTACACAGGCTCATCTGTATAACCTTTCCCTAGTCAATATTAGGCAGTTAACTTTTATCACCCCCACTACGTGCACGCTGGGAATTTACATATGTGTTTTTTGCAGTGTGTGTACATGTCTACAAGTGCTACTTTTTTCTTCTTGATGAAGTAGTCTGCTGGAGTGAAACTGTTGCTGAAGTGAATTTAATTCCCTTTCAAACTTTACAAGGCATGACACTTGAAGACATATATCCTGTGAATTTCCTCCAGTAGCAAGTAGTATGCAATGGACACATCAGATTTCTTTCTACACTAAAATAAAAGTACACAGACAAAATTATTAGTATATAGGAGAATGAATGTCAAGAAGCTGTCCTTTAAAGTGCTTGTATGATTTTGTGAGAAACAGAGTTGTACAAAACACACCTTGATTGTAATCGAAGTACCTACATCAAAAAAAGAAGTTTAATTAGCTTGATTTATTAGTCATCCTACCTGGTAGAGATCATGGGTGAATGCAGGTGCATTGTCATTAATATCCTCCACCAATATTGTAATGTTAGCCTCAGTTTGGTGCTGGCTGTCTGTGGCTCTGACAGTAACGGTGTACCACGTCTTCTCCTCAAAGTCCAGAGGGGCAGTGAGTGACACGCCTCCACTGTAGCGATGAATCCCAAACTTGCCTAGGGCTGTTGGGTCTAGCTGTAAGGAGTAAGCGAGGGCAGGACTGGAGTCGACATCATTGCCCGTCACAAGAGTGATCTCTGTGCCAATCAATGTGTCTGATAGATAGAGAAAGAAATTGAACAAAAACCTGTTAGTTGCATTCAGCTTTCCATTTTGCACAGCAATGATGCATAACTGCACATTCTTAGACCTGCATAGCTTGCCTGATGACAGAATTTGTTATGTAAATTTAATGTACTTGCTTAAACTGGCCTACATAAGATGCATAACCAGGAAGCACAAAATTCCTGCAAATTTCCTGCAAATAAAGTACTTACTCTCTGGAATGCGGACTTCCTGGGGCAAGGGAATAGTGGGACTGTTGTCATTCTGGTCAATAATGATCACTGTCAATGTGGCTGAACCAGCCAATCTTGGACTTCCTCTATCAGTTGCTGTAACTACTAGCCTGTGGGTGGGCAAAAAGAGAGGTTTTCCAAAAAGCATTCTTATGTCTCTTATTACATGTTAAGTTATAAAAGTTTAATTTTAATGTTGGTGATGACAGAAAAAATGTAAAAGGAATGTCAAAGGATGTATATCTACTTGATATTACATTTTAACCTTTGGTTACACATTCTAATATTGTTATGAAACACGCAAAAACTTATGAAAAAGTTACAGTCAACAGAAGTTGATTTACAGAGTTTGAAAATTGCAGCTTTGATACATCTGGCATGTAGATATCAGTTTGTAATGATGCCTACATCTTCAGCAAACTATATCAACCTCCTCACCAGCTATATAAACAAAAACTAGCGGAGTGAATATGATTCACGATGTGCTACGTCTATTTTCTTCCTTCTATAAATGTTTCCTGTGTTTAAACATAGTGGACTTTATCTGTACATCACCATGCAGCAACAGTTATTACAGGTAAAATATATATCCATCCTCCAAATGAGCACATAGAATCGTTCTTCGTGAGGTTCATTTAACCACAAGTCTGTTCTCACTTGGTCTGGGTAAAGATCTCACGGTCCATGATGGCTGCTGTGGTGATGCTTCCTGTCATTGGGTCAATCTTGAACAGGCCGCTCATGCCCGATGACTGGATGGAGTAGGTCACCTGACCATTTTGGCCCTGATCCACATCCTCAGCAACCACCTGGGAAAAGTTGGAGGTAAGAGGGGGGGGATTTATTTTTACCCTTAGCAAAACTTCTGTAGACCAAGTACTGTATTTTTTTATTTTGCAGTTTTTACATTTGGGAGTACCTGTATGATTGGCATTTCATATCCCTGGGCTTCTCTCATATAGGCTACATAATTCTGCAGTTGAAAGCGAGGAAGGTTGTCATTGACATCCTGCAGGATCAAGTTAATAGCCATGAAAGACGTGGAGGACACGGTTTCAGCCTTCACGACGAGACGGAGTCTGGGGGTGTCTTCGAAGTCCAGACCCTTGGAGCTCTGCACCCAGATTTCACCTGGAGGAAAGGAAGATAGGGTTGGAAAATGAGGATCAGGATACAACTTTTTAAAACGCAAATCTTATTGGTAATCTGCAGTCTATTACTTACAAAAAAAAACACTTTTACACTTTTTACTATTATGAGTTTTACCTGTTGAGGAGCTGATGCTGAAGGCCTGCTTTCTGTTCCCACTGAAGAGGCTGTAACTGATACCCTTACGTGTGCCATCTGGGTGTTGAGCTTGAGTCTGTGCCACAGCCGTGCCTGAATTTTGGGAAAAAAACCAAGAAAATATTCTTTAACTGTGACAGCAGAGAGATCACGAAAGAGTGTAGAGGCACAGATGAACTGATCCCTAATAAGAATGTATTAATGTCCAACCTTTTGCAGCGTTCTCCTGTATGCTGACATCTCTGGCATTCCTAGAGAAGCGAATGCCACTGTACTCCACCTCCTTCACGTAAATCACCACCACACCCTGTGCAGACTGAGCTGGGCTGCCCTGGTCCATAGCCTCCACAATTAACGTCCTCTGAGCCTGGGTCAGATCTCCAACTGCCTCAGTGGCCCGGATCTCCCCAGTCAGGGAGTTAATGCTGAAACCCTTTACTGGCATAGCAAAACGGTAAAACACAGAACCGTTGGCTCCAAAGTCCTTGTCCTCTGCCTTCATTGTGGCTAGAACCCGCTGGGAACGTTTGTTGGACACCTCAATGACCATCGGATCCTGGATGAAGAAAGGAATGTTGTCGTTGACATCCAGGATGGTGACTGTCACCTAGAAGGAAGACGTCACATGTGGGGTAAAGTGGAGAATTTATTGGTGATGTAATGAACATAAAAATATTCACAAAACTTAATCTCCCACATATGAATCATAAATTCAAGGCTTTTTTCAACGATCAGTCAACTGAACACCTTCAATATCTAACCTCATTTACCTGAGCAGAGGTATTCCTGGGTGCGGCAGGTGAAAGGTCAACAGCAAACACCTGGAAGCTGTATGACTCTATTTTTTCCCGGTCCAGAGGTGCTGCCGTGGTGATACGACCGGTGTTCTCATCCACAGTGAATGCTCCATGAGTCTCTTTGCTAAGGAAATACAAAACCTTCCCATTGAGGTCATCATCAGCATCTGTGGCTGACACCTGGAAATAGATAAATAAATTTACATGATTAAATTAGTATTACTGACATATGAACACATTTGTTATAAATGTAAAATACATTGTATGACAGCAAGATGTTTTATAAAAGCATGTATTCTGAATCTCATCTTAATTCCGAACTCTGCTTACATCCAAAACTTGTGTGCCCTCTGCAGCATCCTCTGACACTTCCACAGAGTAGCTACTTCTGCTGAAGACAGGGCTGTTGTCATTGACATCCAGCACTTTGACTTCCACTGTGACAGTAGTGCTGAGAATGGGACTGCCTCGGTCCGTGGCCACCACCTCCAGAGTATATTCTGCCCTCGTCTCCCTGTCTAGGCCGCGTGACGTAGACAGGGCTCCTGTGCCAGTGTGGAGTTGGAAATCTCCATGAGGGTCTCCCGCTGAATGGAAGGAGTTCATGGGGCAGAAGAAAGAAAAATCTTTTAAAAATAAGGAATTTTCTATGGATTTAGAGTTAAAAGAAGAAAAGAATGGCGAACATCTGTACCAACTCTGAACTTAAATCAAAGTTTGAATGTGTTCCAGACAGGTATATGGAATGCACTATATTTGAAATAAGACAGAAGAATGTCAGGATCGAGCCTAAGTTAGCAGTATGCAGATCTCATCTTTCATATGGGAGGAATAGAGCCCAGTCAAAAGCAATACATTACTCCAAATGCTGCACACGTTCAGTACAACTCCAGATATCACCAAAAATGGTCCAAGTTATTGGTCTACAATAATCTCTCAACAATATATAAATATATACATGACCTTGTCCAGTCCGAAAAACACCAACAATGAGAAAAATTCACGTTTTTTTCACAAAATATTGTTATTTTCACAGCAGTCGCAACCCAGAACAGCAATTACAGTAATTGTGGTAAACTAAATTGCTCTTTAAATCCATTCTAATACTTGGGATAGGCACAAAACACTGTTTCTCACCAATAATCCTGTACTCCAGCTCTCCACCAGGACCTGAGTCAGGGTCTGTAGCTTTGAGAAAGCAAAGCTCTACAGGGGCCTGGTTCTCTGGCACCTCCAGTCCATACCATGGCTTTGCAAAGACTGGGGCATTGTCGTTCACATCCTGCACCTCCACACGGACTACAGCCTTGGCAAAGTTGGGAGGCACACCTCCATCCCTGGCATACACTGATATGAGGTGGAAATTGTTAAACTGATGAGATGTTGGATCCCATACAAAAGTTTGAATTGATGTACTGCTGAGGTGCTCTGTGGGAATAAGTGAGCTTGAGCTCCAGTAGTATAAAGTTCAAACAGAGCCATGCAAAACAATAGATATATTTAGTACCAGTGAGAGTGTAGTGATCCTGTAGCTCTGTGTCTAGTGCCTTTGTGGTGGTGATGACTCCTGTCACAGGGTTGATAATGAAGCCTTCCTCTGTCACACCCCCATAGGTCACTTGGCCATTAGAACCTGCATTAAAACACAAGACAGACAAAAAAAAGTTAAAGGCTGGGCACCCTACAAAACAAGCAATAAAGAAAATAGGCTACATTCATTGTAATAAGGCAGAGTAATGAGACAAATCCTAATAATAGCTCCAGAAATATAATGCTCTGGACAATGACTGTAACCACACATTTTCATTAGCATGAGCTCGTGGTTTGTTTTAAAGTCATGTGGTTTCTCAAAAGCATTTATGTCCCTCTCTTGTTTAGTTCTCTGGCCTTCTACTGGAGGCTTAGGTACTGTGTACCAGCTGTACATTTTAAGTAATTTTTCCTGCATTGAATTTTTGAACCTTTCTTCTTTTAATGCTTTCATGTCTTGTCATAACTTTGTCCTACATCCTTCCTTCTTGAAATCATCTATAACTCTTAAAAAGAAAAAATGTGTTGCTGGAATCTACGGACTTTAATATTTTATTGAATTATGAAGCACAAAATCTGGGTAAAATATGTGTACAGCTTTTTTTTTTCCTGGGCTAAAATTCCTTTTTGCTTATATAAGAAGATGTTTTTCAAAGTATGTCCGTATTTCCTGCTCACTGACTATACTCTATTCTATAAATTGAAAAATACATTAAAACCAACCTTGATCCTTGTCAGTGGCAGTCACTGTCAACACTGTTGTTCCTGGTCCTTGGTTTTCCATCACCTGGGTCTCAAACTCTGCTCGTTGGAACACTGGAGCTTCATCGTTCACATCAATCACCTGCACACACAGCACCTGAGAGGTGGATAGCTGAGGTATCCCGTGATCCTCTGCTACAATGGTCAGATTGAAGACTTCCTGCTCTTCCCGGTCTAAGGCTTTAAGGATGGAGAAAGAGCCTAAAAAGAGAGAAATATTCAGTGAGCAGTGAATAAGAACTTTCCTAGGTTACTTCACTTAAAATCTCTATTCTCATTTGAATTACTTTGGTCTTGAATTGAATTGTGTATGCAGTTGTGTTTGTGTCTAAATGTGTTTACATTGTTTTTATGAACAGCTTTTGCTTTATGAGAGTTTCCACAGTGAGCAAAATATAACTTCATGCCAGCTATTCACTTCTTGAACAGGCATTCAAATGTGAACCACTGCAGTACAGAGCTTTATCAGTTAACATGGATTATTATTGCAAAGCACAAACGTAGGAAGGTAAGCAAACACATGCAGTATTCAGATTGCAACTTGGAACTACATAGTTACCAACTAAAATCAGGCTATGACCTCCCTTATTGTTTTTTTTTTTTAATTTCTCTGTACAACATTAGAGTATCTTGGCCTTTGAATCTGCAAGGCATTAGCTGGTGCGTATTTTATGTAAATCAAGTTGGTTCAGATAGAGTCTGTGAATCAGACCTCCGCTGCTCAGACAGACTTTGGCTTCACTTACTCTCTTACCTTTTGTGTTTATAACCCACACCCCTGTCATCACCCAGACTACAAGGAAGGTAGGCCAACGTGAGAGGAAATATGAAATTTGTGTCTGAAATGTTCACAGCAATGTACAAGTTTAGCTGGCATGCTGTGCGTGAGAGTTGAAAGTGTGTTGACTTTTCTGTGAGGCTATGGCCCCTTATGTTTCTGTGAAGTTCTGCTAGCTCCCATGTTTTAGCCAAAACACAGACAGATCCAAAACATTGACTGTACTATTTCATCCTCCTCTGTGGCCAATTTAGTGTTACTAATACAGTGTCAAACTTATGAAAAAAGGTGCTCTCTGGACCAGCTTTGCTCAAAATCACATGCAACGTTATCTAAATTTTATCAAAGGTCTCAAGGTTTCCAAAAATACAAGATATATCATACTGAATTTCAGGAAAATGTGCATATTATAATGTATAAGACAGAATTTTTCATTCAATGCAGCGCTGTGTCCATAAAAATTGTGTATAGGAATTGAGTATTTTAATTGTTAATCCTAAACAAGCAGATATACATTAGAATATATGAAATTATCTCAAACAGCATTAAATGCTCTCTCTACTTTTGAAGCTACTTGAGAAGAAATTAAGACACATATAGAAAACACTGGCTCTCAAGTGGTTATTAAAACCAACAGTAAAGCTGATTTAATGTGAAAATAACAGACATTTAATTTATAAGCAGCAATCAGGCTAATGATACCCCCCACATTAGCCAGGCAGTTTAGAAAATGTCTTCGTGATACAATGCTAATTTGCTATTAAAGCTACTATTAACCATAAGCTTAAGCCATAAGCACCACCCAGTCTGAGAAACAAACCAGAAGTGAAATCAACTCCTGCTAATGCACCAGACACTTGACAGTAATTAACTTTCTTCCATCTGGAAGCTGCATTACATGTCTGTTTTATGGTTCCTAATCCCATCTCAGCCAGAGTTGAGCACGCCCACACCACCCAGCTCCAGTGATGGAGAGATTACACATAAGCATATATAAGATATCAAAGGCTGCCCACATCCCTAGCCCAAATAAAGATCTGTTTCCATGAACAAATCCATCAAGAAAAGAACACCAAAGCATTATTCGAGTGAAATTTCGCTCCACGGCATTGAAAGATCATCTATTAAAGAGGGTTATGAGGCTTATGAGTGTTGTAGCAGTTGAAATCCTGTGGACGAAGCACTTCAGTGGATAATTATGATCTACTGGAAATTTTTGTTCATCCAGGGGGCTTCAATGGGTGGGGTGCTTGTTATCTATCAATCGTGACATCCCGCAGAAAACAGCCACATAGTAAGGTTTAAAGCTCTTCAGTGTTAAATCGATCAAAACAGGACTGTAAACGTGAGAAATTATGAGGTGAATTGCACTCAAATCATCCGTTGAAGAAGTGTAAATTGGATATTTATGGGAAATCCCAAGTCTCTTGTTATATGATTTTAACATTATTTTTAGATTTTACCCTAAAATAGGCTTACCGGTGTTGGGGTTCAGACTGAAGCGACCAGCACTGTTGCCTGACTGGATTCTGTATGACACCTGGCCATTTTCACCTTCATCCTCATCTCGAGCCATCACGTACAAAATCACAAACCTGTCAATAAAATTACAAACAAAATCTCAAATTATAACAAGCATGAAAACCACTTGCTAATCTTCAATCTTGGAGCTATGAAAGTAACTTGTTTATTTTTAAACAGGCTTCTTGGATGTTCTTCCTCTGTAGTCTGAATACTGAAAACTGCCAGAGTCATGACTTAAATGTGCATGAAGGTACCAAAAAAAGACCACAGTTAGACATGCCACTCACCCCACAGGCTGATCCTCCATGACACTGACTGCAGACGGAGAGCTGAAGACCGGAGCGTTGTCATTTTCGTCTGTTACAAACAGTCGGGCAGTGACCGAACCCCAGCGCCTCTGAGAAGGGTCCACTGCTTGATCTGTGGCCCGCACCACAAGGTAGAGGGAGGGCGTGGACTCACGATCTAACTTCTGCCCAATGGTCAGGACTCCACTGGAGGGGTCAAGGGTCAAGAGGTCAGGTGTGTCAGGCCAGAAGTGCTCGATGGAGTAACGTAGCTCACTGTTGGGTCCACTGCCATCCTATAAACAGAAAGCACATCATTTAGTGGAAATTTTGATCAAGAAAGGAAAACCAAAAAATCAGAGATTTCTTCTGCATCAACACAGTTTTTATCAGGGGATTTTGCTTTCCATACTTAATTCACATGATGACAACTGAGAAAATTTCTTTCGCTGATGAGGACTGTGAGATGTGTTTGACAGAAAAATAATGGATTAATCAATGACAAAAATAACTGTTAGCTGCAGCCTTATTTTGTTTTAACAATTGATGACGGCAAATAAACTAACCAAATTTCTCTGATTAGCTCTGATTTATGATGTTTGGTTGAAAATATATCCATTGTATACAATGAGGGAGCAATGAATGAAGTAGCAGTCACTGGTAAACAATATCATTTCTGTAGCTGATAAATAATTTCAGTTACCCACCCGATCCACAGCCTGGAAGGTATACACTGAAGCCCCTGGCTCTATGTTCTCTGGGATCACAATGGTAACTGGGTCTTCCGTGAACTTTGGGGTGTGGTCATTGCTATCCTGCACGTTGATATCCAGCTGCACTAGGTGGCTGCTGGGAATAGCTTGGGAGAAATCAGACACCTCGATGTGCAGAGTGTACCTCGACCCCTTCTCATAGTCCAGCTCGCGTACCAGATACACATCGCCCTTTAAACGGTCCACCATGAAAGTCCCATCCTGGTCTGTCCCCCCCACTACCAGGTAGGTCACCTGGCCCTCCAATAGAGAAGATTCGTGCTTGTCATGCGAGCAGATGGAGCCAATGATGGAGCCCGGAGAAGCCCCTTCGACTGTGTTGAGGGTCATTGAGAGCATGTTGGGCTTGGGGTTGGACCTGGAGGAGCTGAGAACCTAAAGGAAAAGAAAAGAGGTCAGAATTTGTTGCAACTTACTTGAATTAATCATGATGACTGCGATTTGAAAGTAATCAATATTAAAATAAGTAAAATAAAGTGACTTAGAAATTTCTTTAATCATCCATATATCTATCCCAAAACAGATTAAAAGAAACAAGTGAAACATTTCAGTCTATATATATATACAGTAGGGTCCAACTGTATATATATAGTAATACTTCAACCAAGCATAGGGGAAAAATGTCAAGGCGTGTGTTGTGCTGCGCATGTTACTGGATCGTATTTCCTTTGCTATTCTGCAGACAATGTGGTTATATGGTCCTCACCCCAGCCCATCCCTAAACATAGCCTTGGGCTCTAGTCCATGTCTGTTTTTTTGTTATAATAACCCTCACAGGCATTCTCATTGTACATGAAGACATTAAGTTCAATTCTCCCAGTAAATATCTTCACACTGCAGCATTCTGGCTTGAAGATGAGTCAGAATTTGTGATCTGTGACAGAATAATGAAGGGTTTGGTGGGATGGAAAACTGTAAATATTCCAGTTCAATTAATGCAGAACAATAACTACAGTCTCCATAAGCAGCAGTCTGGTCAGATGGGAAACAACTACGTGCCAGGGGGCTTTTGCCACTTTGAGCAACAATTTCAGGGTTCCATATTGTTCTGGGAAAGATCAAAGAACTCTGAAGTCAGCAAGCATGAGCAGATTTTAACAAGCTCTGGTTTCACCATCACAAAAAATCCATACACACACCATCCTTCACTTTCATTACCAAGATCTCTTACAATGAATTGGATCTTTATGGTTTCTTTATCAAGCATGAATAGCAAGGATAAACCTAGAAGAAGAGGGAAGTGATGTGAGTAATGTGCATAATTTAGCCTCATGTGCTGACTAAAAAGGCTGACCCAGACATTTGAAGCTAAACTGTGCTACAAACCATATGTTGATGTTAATGACCCCTATTTGTTTTAAAAGTTATAAAACAGAACCATGTTCTGTTTTTTTCCTCTGTGTTTCATTGTGCTGCAGCAAGCCAGTCACAGTCTTCCACAAAAAAATGGGGCAGTGATTTTGAAATTCAAGTGAAATACAGCAACAATTGAACAAATTTAACTGAGGTTTGTAGTGTGTTAAGTCTGCAAATGTTTACATATAGGGTGGCAGGAGTATGGGTGGCTAAGTCTTGAATTCTTTTAAAATCATTTGATCAAATACATCACAGCATTTCCGTTATCTTGAATGTGATGCTTTACCAGACGGTACAAGAAACTGTACTGTGCTGTACTACTTGTACTTTTCCTCGGCTTTCCCCAATTTCGTTTCCCATAAAAGCAAGCTAGCATGTGTACTGTGGTACTTGTGGTGTAAAACAACATCCCTATGTCTGATTTCACCAGCAGCTATTTGAAATGTTATCTCAAATCATTATCTGGGAATGTGACCTAATGAGAGAGTTTGAATGTGCCGCGACTGTCAGCTTGTCTTTGTGTGTATATGTATAACTGCCTGCTACCGTATAGGGCTGTATTTCCTTTCTCTTTGCGTGATTTGATGCAGCTGACTCTCATCAAATCTCACGTGGGAGCATTTGATTCCAAGGTGCCTGTTTCCCCTCTGTGTAATCTCAATGTCGCACAAGCTGGGTGCAAGCAAAATCTAAGGCAGGCACTCCCGCTGTAATTAGCATCCTTTTTCCTTCTGAAATCACATCACATAAAAACAATGAGCTAAAAGCATCACAGTCAAAGCAAACCACCAGCCTTCTCCGGCTAAATGCCCCCGTGGCAGACCAATCTTCTTTCCTGCTGTTGAATTCCTGATATTGTGTGTTGATATGCAGGAATGACCCTCAAACAGAAAGTTCAGAACAATAACTCAGTCAAGAGCAGCTCCCTCCTGCAGCTCTGGGTTTCTCACCTTGGGTTTTGGTTACCCTACTAACCTTTGGAGCAGGAAATACACACTAGATTGAATAGATGATTTTGTTTGTACAGGCCCAGATTCAGTTTCTCTCCTTCTCATATTTACCTCCTTTTCCAATGCCTTTGACAGTTATACTGTTCACTTTGTGCAAAGTTTGAGGAAATTACTTGCAGCCAGGAATGCATAAGGATTGAGGTAATGTGTCGATGTGACAGCTTTTGGCTTGGTCACCAAATTGGTCTTTGTTTAAAATTGCCAAATGCCTTTGGAATGTTTCTGAGAAGCAACCGATGTATAGGTGTTTGTGCATGCAGCTTTAGGTTATAAAATCTACAGATTATGTTTACCTGTATCCGTAGCTGGCAGGTGGAGCTGAGGCCTGGTGTGCCGTGGTCAGCAGCAGTCACAACAAAGATGTATTCGGCTCGCTCTGCCCATCTCAGAGGGGAAGCAGTTCTCAGCTCGCCACTGGTCGGGTTAAGGGAGAAACGCTCTGCTCTGGAGCCTTCGGAGGATGCAACAGATATGGATATCAGCTCAAAGTAAAAGTAATGATGATGAAACACTCAATAAACATAATTTAACACTTGGATAGTGATGTGAATCTTGAGGGAACTGATTAAAACATAACTTTAAGAGGATTTATTACACTCACCTGATAAAGAGTAGTATACAGTCCCATTCTCTCCCTCGTCTGCGTCTTTTGCTGTCACTGTCCCTAAGACTGTCCCAGATGGAAGCCCCTCCATCACCTACAATGGAGAAGGATAATTATTCATATTAATGTCTTTTTCCAACATACTATGTCTTGTTTATGTACAGTATCTTCCTATTATGTTATGTTTTAAAGAATTGTGGCTCACACATGATAGGATTAGGTTTAAGAAAAAAAAGTTAGTTAGGACTAGGGAATGAAGGTAACAAAACGTATTGCTGCTGAAATATGAAACCTTAGCTGGGAAATCCCACTGGATAAGCCCCAATGTGCACGGAGGTCGAGCTGAGACCAGGGTAACTTATGTTCAACATCATATAATATTCATCTCCCAAACCAGCTGGATGTCTCTCTGACCTGATCTATCTAATCTCCCTTCATTCTCACCTCAAGGAGCAGCTCCCTGTCCGGCCTGGCATGAGTGAAACTGGGGGCATGGTCATTTTCATCTAGCACGGTGATATGAGCAGTGCCAGTGGCGCTACGTGGGGGTGTACCCCCATCCTGTACAACCACAACAAGCTGGTAACTGGACTGCTGCTCTCTGTCCAGGGCAAGGCGGGTGCTGATCTCACCTAAAGAAAGAGAGGAAAACAAATTGAGAAAAGGCTTTAGCTTCGATAACTTGATTAATTACCATGTTAATGTAATTGACAAACAGCAAATCATTATTCTTCGAGGGAAATGTTGCTGTTTTAAGGCTGCTTATGGAGTACATTTAACTACATTGATTACATTTAATTCAGTGTAACACTGCTAAATCCAACTAAAAAAGCTAAGTCATGTGCTTATCCTCACCTGTTTGTGAGTTAATCTGAAAGTGTCTGTCAGTGTGCAGCAGCCTGTAGGTGAGTCGAGCATTTAGTCCTGCATCTCTGTCCGTTGCAGACACCCTGCCAAAGCCTGTCCCGGCCAGCAGGTTCTCTCTGACAGCCAGGAACACCCTCTCCTGGCTCAGTCTGGGGGAATTGTCATTCTCGTCAGTCACTGTCACCCTGACTGTGGCACTGCCAGTTCTCCGTGCCCCTCCTGGGCCTGAGGTGGCCAGGACAGTCAACAGGTACATGTCTTTGACCTCTCGGTCCAGAGAGCTACGAACAAACAGCCAACCACTATCTGGCATGATGCCAAAACCGGCAGCGTCACCATCAGGCCTAAGGCGGTAGGAAATAGAGGAGTAAGAAGATGAGGAGGAGCTTCCACCCTTCCCAGAAGCCTCCCTGTTGAGTGCTCGAACTTGCAGGAAACGTGTGTTGAGAGGTGTGTTTTCCCGTAGCTCCACACGGTAGGTCAGGGTGTCAAAGTTGGGGCCCTGTGCATCTTGTGCTTGAATGTGGACCACAAGAGTGAAGGTAGAGCTAAGCTGAGGCGCTCCACCATCCTTGGCAACCACCTGAAGGTCATAGCGTGGGACATTTTCGTATGACAGACTCCCAATCAGACGTACCTCCCCGCTTCCCCGGTCCACACCAAACGTCCTCTGGCCACTGCTGCCTGCAGACCCAGCAGAGACCAGGTCGAAGCTGAGCTGACCATTATGGCCAGAATCCTTGTCGGTGGCCTGAATGCGGTAGATAACAGTCCCCATTTTGGTGATCTCGGGTAAAAGGAGGGACTCTGATGATGAGGGGAAGAAGGTGGGGGCGTTGTCATTGACGTCTGAAATGGTTATGCGTACCCGGCTGGTTCCATATGCTGGCGGAGAGCCGGAGCGTGCCTGGATTTCCAGGTCAAGACTGGAGCAGGTCTCATGGTCCAAAGGAAGGGCTGTACGAATGGTACCAGAAGCACTGTCCACCGTGAAGTAACCATCAGGGTCACCAGAAGAGATGGAATAGAAGATATCCTTAGACACCCCTAAAGGGAAGGCAAAGGGGGAAAAAAAGCATGTCACAATGTCCCTGAGCCCATGGTGAGTACTTCAGAATGCTTGGTATTAAATTTACAATGATATAAAAGAGAAAAAGAGAAAATAGTTACATTTGAGAAGCTGGAAGCAACAAATCTTTGGCATTTTTGCTTGATAAATGACATTAAAAAATGATTCATCTAATAAAAAGTTTCACCACTAAAACAGACTGAAAGAGTTGAGAGAGACTGTTGATTTTCCACTCCTCTTTAGGTGAGTGAATACATACCCGGCACATAAGAAAATTCTCATGACAGATCCATATCCACTTTTAGTAGACAGGGATGTGGTGTGTTTATTTCAGCTCATATCTCATGTAAGTGTTAATGAAGGACTGGGTTTACTCAAAGTAGGTTAGGGTCTGGATTAACTGAAAGCCTTGTACAGCTACACAGACAGAGATAAGTGTGCTTCTGTCCACTACACCACTGAGAACACTTCATTCTGACTCCCACTCAGAATTATAACCCGATCCAAATCCATTTCTCCATTATTAATAGTCAGAGCAAATAAAAGTCTAGCTACAGTGAAAATAATCCCCAGCAAAGCGCATGGTGTGTGATCGATGTGATTTCTTAATGGAGTGTATGCTCTTGTTGCCTGTGTATTTGTACAACTGCTGGAGTGAGAGGTAAGGCATCATGAACTGTCCAGCCCCTTAGTGCATTTCTCTCCTGGTACTTGTCAGAAAGATGGAAACAGGTATGTCACATAAGACAGGTTCTCAGTGGTGAGGTATGTTAAGTAAACTGATAAAAGCAATCCTGCAATGACTAAAGGCAGAACAGACACAGACATACCGTACAGTAAAGAGAAGAAAATACTTAATCAGAGGACATGAGTGCACAGGTGTTCTCACCTGTCTTGGCTGCAGCGCGGACCACTCCCACTGCTGTCCCCCTGTGAACGTCCTCGGACACAGTGAAGAAATACTGTGCCTGTTCAAACAAGGGAGACGCCACTGAGCCTCCCACGACGCTAACGTTCACCCTGGCATTGATAGGCGCCGTCAGACCACCACCATCCTCAGCTGATATCACCATGGAGATTACCGTGTTGGCTTTGCCATGGAGTGAGCGAGAGAGAGAAATCACACCTGCAGAGGAAAAAATACAAATAGAGAAGAGAAATCACTCTACAGCCACTGATTTTTAAAATGCTCCAAAGTGGACACAGAGAACACTTAGGGTTTTAGGTTTAAAGGCTTTAGCCAAACTATTTAACAGACATAAAGGATGTAAAACCTTAACAGACCTTACAGAAAATCTAAAAAAGAACATTTAGATATTGCACTCTATGTCTGGACCATCTACAGGTTGCACGAAAATGCAGTATCTGCAAACAAAATGGGTTCTTGTTTCTTTTTCAGCTCTCTTTGTTTTTACTAAGGACCTAGTTTAATTAAATGATGATGAATTACATGAATTAATATATGTAATTTAAAAATAGCTTAACCACATGGTATCACATGAATTCCACTAGAGTTACAGGCTACTATGCTAAGCTAGACTAGTTAGCTTTTAGCTAGTGAATTTTTAAAAGGACTAGTTTTGTTACTTTTTTCTCTCCGGTATTATCTAAGACTATAGCTACTGTCTTATTTATGCGGTATAACAAACTCAGTTACTAAGCAACATTTATTTTTTTCAATTCCATGACACAGGGTTTAGCTAAAGCTAGTTGTCTCACCAGCTAGCCTTAACTAGCTGAAATGCTGTTACTTCAGTTTGGTTTTTAAATGATTTCAGGTTTTTGTGAATTTTTACTGTTTTTGCCACAAAAATAACACATTTCTATGGTGTAATATTTTTTATGCTAAGGTCATATTGTGGTGTTACCACAATTTTGACCAAATGTGTAATTACTACGTTTTTAGGGCAGAATAGCTCCATCCATCTTTGTTCAGTATGTGTGGCACATGCTTGAACATGCTATAGTGACATACTACACACACACACACACACACACACACACACCTGTGTCCTTGTTGAGGGTAAAGAAAGTGGAGCCTCCTCCAGGTACCGTGCGGTAGGTCACCCTGCCGTTTTGCCCTGCATCAGGGTCATTGGCTGTTACCTTGACGACGGAGGTTCCCGGGGCGCTATGGGTACTGAGACTGACTGTGTAGAGGACTGGATAAAAGGTGGGGCGGTTGTCATTAATGTCCACCACTGAGACATGCACACGGGCTACTGAGCTCAGACCCCCCTGGAAAAGGAAAAAAAAAAAATTGTCTGAATTAGATTTGATTCAAGATTTTTTGTACTAAAATGTACACACGGTCACATGATCTGGTCAAGGCTGAAATTATATTATGGACCTTTACTGACTAGTCTATTGAGCTAAAAGGAGGCTAAATCATAAGAATGGATATTCTACATACTGTAGCATATCCCCAAAGACAACATTCAATTTGTTTTCTATTCCTTGGTGACAATGACAGTCCAGGACTTTCATGTTCTGAAACTGCAACGGCAGATTTATGTCGCACTGTAAAGACGAAGCGGCTGTAAAGGAGGACAGAAAGATGAGTTCTCCGTTGAACATCCCTGAAATATTGAGCCAACCAACCGCTGTATGCATTTGTCAGAGAGTAGAAGAGTTTGCACTCATTACACTGCATCTGTGGGCTTTAGTTATTAAAGACTATTACAAACAGGGATAGTTGAGACGAAGGGAACAGACACCAGATGGCTCAAATTGGGAATGTGCTGGGGCTGCGAGGGAAGATGCATTGTGGGGGTCGGGTGGTAAAGTATAGACCTGAATTTAATTTTTACCTGAACAGGGGTAGATAAAGAAAATGTGAACACTACCGCCACAACGACTAATAACGATACATGCATATCAACGGCTATGCATCTATTTCTTTATGTAACCCAACTATGAACAAGAGAAAGAAAGATTTATTGCACCTCATTTAGGGTTTCAGTGCCTATTTAAGTGCATCCACCATGATTAATGATGATGCTTTAAATGTGCATGGGTCTATTGGGATGATCCTAGAACCAAGAGAGTGTAAATGTGGTCAGGTAAGGCAACATATGTATTTAACTTAAATGCTATCATATAGTATAGTATATAGTAAAAGGTAATTTAAATAGACTGTCTAAATGGATGTTTCCCTACTTCTTTACTTTTCCCCCCCCTGCACTCCTTCAGTTTTCCTCTGATTGATTTGCAATGCTTTTGGATTTCCCCTTGATTTTTTGAGGACACCAGGTACGGGCCAGGATGCTGTCTTCTTCAAACCTATCCTGAATGTGTCTTTGATTGGATTTCTTTTCCTGTTTAATTTGCTTTCAGCCAGAATCTTTGATCAGATGGAACATTACGCAATCCGTAGGTAATGTGTTTGGTCATGGAGCAACACAAAGAACTAATCCTTTGACTTGAGTTTGATGTTATGGTCTTCTGCAGAAATGTATTTCAGTTATAATTAATCAGGCTTTGATTGTACAAAAGATGCAAAGGTTAAATGAATATTTTTTTGGAAAATGCACTTATTGGCTTTTGTTGCCAAGAGTTAGATGAGAAAATTGATGCCATTCATATCATGTGAATCACATGTCTGTACAATAAATATGAATCTACTGCCAGGAGCCGGTGAGCTTAGCTTACCGTAAAGACTGGAAACAGAGGGAGACAGCCAGCCCGGCTCTTTCCAAAAGTAACAGACTTTACCTGCCATAACCTCGGAACCTCACTAATTAACACATTATATCTTGCTTGTTTAATCTGTACAAAACCCAAACGAAAAAACGACACAATGTGATTTTGTGGGGAGACTTTTTACCTTGCTGTACTAGCTCTTTCCCTGCTTACAGTATCTGTGCTAAGCTAGTCTTTCTTATCATACGGAAATAAGAGTGGTATTCATCCTCTCATCCACCTCTTGGCAAGAAAGCGAAGCAAATTTCTCAAAGTGACCAACTATTCCTTCAAGGACTGACTTGTCTGTGAAAATGAAAAGGTTACAGAGATTTGAACTACTCATCACTATATTCCTTATTGTTTAGGGTAAAATTGTTCTTACTCCATCCGTTGCAGTGACAGTCAAGTCAAACTTGTCCAATCCCTCATCCCGGTCTAGAGCTGTGCTGGTGCACAGCTGGCCTGTCTCCTTGTCTAGGGTGAAGTGTGTTGGCACCACGCCTCCGGAGCCCGAGCCCAGAGTGTAGAATAGAGCACCAAAGGAACCACGATCCTCATCTGTGGCTGAAACCTGAGGGAAAAGAGACATGCGGCAAGTCATTGAAGGTCCAAATGGTATCAAACATAAGACATAAGGATTTCAAAAAGCATCACACCAACACACCGAGCAGGTCCAAAAATCTGCGTGAAAGAAAACCTACATGTGCAATACTTATTATATACGAGCTAAGGACCTTTCTGTTATCACAATAATGTCCCATAATACAGTCACCTCACAAGCCCATACATCTGCACATCTGTCCAAATATCACACACCATAGCACAACTTGTTATGATTTCCAGAGTACTATAAAAAAAACAAGCATCTGTGAGAGCAATTCACTGTTTTTAGATCACTGAATAAAGTGTCTAAAAAATGGATAAATCTCCCTCGTGGTGTGTTTGAAAAACTGGCAAAGGAACAGGTGGTGCGGTGTAACCATGGATACAGATGGTAGGAACTGACAGGTAACCTTTAGTAAAAGAGAGCAAAGGAGAGGAGAGGAGAGGAGAGAAGAGTGCTGACAGAGGTTGTGAGTTTGGTTCAACAGAACCAATGAATGTTGGAAGGTCAAGCAACACAAACTGGTTTTCAACCGACATTTAAACGAGATACAGACTGACTGACTGGGAGAGCCACACACCTTAGACAATGATCCTTACTCCATTTTTCTCCTACAACTGACTTCAAACTGTTTACACAAAGACACATAACAGAGAGAGGTCCTGACCTAATCTTTGACCCCTTTCATCTCATCTACCTAACATTCTTCTTTCCACTGCACACACACAAAAACACACCCACACAAATATACATTGCATGCTCCGACCAAATCTAATAAAACACTCAAAAATCCCATAATACAACAAAGGTTTCCTTTTAAAACACAAAAGGGAAATGTCCTCTGTGCTCCAGGGTCCTGCCTCTGACTGTTTTACATTGGTCCCTAACATTGTTTGGTGGCATTTATTGTGCTTGTTTATAAGTCACATTCTGTCTCAGATCTCGAAGTCTCCAAGGCGAGCCAAGATCCAGGAGGCCCTTCTCCATCATACAGTCTCCTCTCATATGACAACAGTTAAACATCTGAAGTGTTTGATTTCGCAATGACATAAGACATTTTTGTTTTTTTTTAAAAAAAAGTCACAATATTTCAAGAATTAAGGAGTAATATTATATGAAAAAGTCTTAATATGTGGAGGCCAAGTGTGAGACTTCTCTTAATAGGATGTCTGTTCCACATGACTACAATGACTATAGGATGAATACTGTTACAACAAAAAGACAGAACTAAAACACTCGTTCCTTTCCAACCTTGTTGTTTAATTATTTCGTCATACGTCCGAATCCCACATGTGAACTTGCCCTGGCCCTGAACCCCACAGAGTGCAAGACCACCATAGCAGACATCCGGCAACAACCTTCTTTCTGTCACACCAACACATGTCTTCACCATTACACTTACCTGCTGGCTATAAACAGACAGACAGACAGACAGACAGAAATACTACCACCTTGACTCACACTGTTGCTCCTATAGGATATTAAAAGACTGGAATATTAGAACAGCACCTACAGGGTTTTTAGTCGCAGCGTTAGCATGCCGGTTGTGGTTTTGGAGAGGTCAAACTGTGCCTCTTCCTTTGGTCAGTGTTTACACCTTGGGGCTTTAGATCATTGCTGGTACTTGCTATAGAGTACAGTGTTGAGACTGACACTATCTTTGGGATCTAGGCTCATGTCTGGGTGTTCGTCATATCTTTCTGGCTGTCCGTGATGGATTAGCCACCTGTGGTGATGAGAACTGGAATAACTCGTATATGATCTTACACACACGCAGACACTCACATATATGATGACCCAATACTTTTCACTAAATCTAATTAAAGTGGTTTAAACATCCATGACCGCCCACCTGGTCATAGGGTGACTTCATCGTCACAAAATCTCTGTGATCTGTAGATCACAGACAAAGACGAGGGAAAGGTTGTTCTACCATAGATAAGGCAGCAAAGGAGATATGACTGTGTCTGTTAGGTTTATATGAAATCCAAGTGTTGGGCACAGTGCACATGAATACACTTGTAGGTAGTTTTTGAATGGAGGCTTGGACTGGAAAGGTATTACATAGAGGCTGGGAACAAGAAGGAGAGCAGGACATTGATTCTCCACACACTCTGAAATTTAAAAACTCTCAACAGTATGGTATGGATTCTTCAAGCTGGAAAAAATATGCAATACAAACACAAGGAGGTACTACAGAGAATGTCTATTTAAGCATACTTTCATGGAAACCTTGGGAGCTATAAAATATGAGATGTAATGATTTGGGTTTTTCTGCTGCAACATACTACAAACAGAAAAGCAGTTACATGGTTCCAGACTTGTAGTGCTGAAGTAAAACAGAGAAAAAATGCAGAGGGACAAAACAGAAACAGAGACAAAACGCCAAGGCTGAAACACATGATAGTTTCGTAAAAGCAGAACAGTTTAAAATGTGTAGCAGAAGAAAATCACATCAACCCTCCCGAAAAGACAGGAGCTTGTGAGGATCATGTCTGTCATTACTACATTTCCCTCCTGTCAATCCATCTGACAGCACAGCACCAATGTTCCGTTTACATTACACAGACCAGCAGGTTGGATCAAACGTGCATACCGGTTTGATTCCAAAAACTCCTCTCCCAAATCTGTTGCCCTATTCTGCATTTACAGCACTAATGTTGACCAAAAAAATGTAGCATAGTTTTAAAGGTAATCTATTAAACACACACACTCGACTTGTCTTCTTAAATCCAGAGATCTGGTAGGCCAGCCAAGGGGGGGGGGGGGACTCATCCCAAGCTGGTCTCTGTTCTCTCAGCCAGCCAACCTCAGCTCTGCACACCTACTGTATTGTGCT
The DNA here is from genome assembly GCF_016859285.1 of Xiphias gladius. Classification (NCBI taxonomy): domain Eukaryota; kingdom Metazoa; phylum Chordata; class Actinopteri; order Istiophoriformes; family Xiphiidae; genus Xiphias; species Xiphias gladius. The sequence goes on along the minus strand of NC_053416.1, from coordinate 7,451,099 downwards.
CTCCAGAGGTATCCTGCCACGATAAACATACAACTAAATAGCAACACAAAGACAGACAGACCATACCTGACAACATCTAAATCTCTCTTGCTTTTAAGTACATGCTTGCATACTGCTTGTCTCTGTGATATTTGTAGTTATAATAGTTGTAGTTATCATTTATACTGATTTTTGGATGCGGGGTGTATTTTTGAAGTCAGGGTGGTCTAGTTGTTAGAAGGCCTGTTGTTTTACTGAAAGGTCAAAAGTTTGGTCCCCATGTTTTTTTAACGTTCGAGAAAGACACTGCCTCATTACCAGCTATTAGTTGTTTTGGATGACGCACCATTTACAGATATGAGCTGCGGAAGATAAAAAGAAATTCTTATCCTATTGGAGTCAATAATATATTAAAGGACCATAATGGTGGTTTCGCAAGTTGATTTTCATGTACTATTGGAATGAAGTGAAACTAATGGCTGCCTGGAAGGTGGCAAATACCTGGAGCAAGGTACTACGGAAAATGGTCTGCAGTAATGCTAAGTATACACAATTTATAGTTAATGGACTAAGACTTGCAAAACCACCATTGTATTTCTTTTCTGTGGGAGCGCTGATATCTCACCTGACGCCACTAAATTTAGAAGTGTGTTGAGAAAACATTTGGTAAACAGACCAAGGTGACCATACACTTAAAGTTGATAATCATTTCTAATATGCAATATCTGAGGTAACAGCTCTGTAGTTTCCTCTTAAACTCTGATGATATGCTCAGGCCTTTCTGAGCCTTTATCAGTGGAAAAATCATCAAAACACAAACTGACTTTAAAATCTACTGCTTCAGTTAAGCGTCTACCAACCACCCAGCATGCCTTCAGCTTAAGATTTTCATACAGTACCAGAATTTACACACAGTGTTCTTCGTTGAACAACTACCATATATACTGTTAAAAGACATAGCAAAAGTCTCTCACAGTACACGTTGGCCCGGTAAGGGCTATGTGAAAAACAGTCAGGAAGAGCGTGCCGAATATCGGATTCAGCCAGGACTCAGGCCTGAAGTTTTTTGTCCAGAGAGAGCCATTCATCCCTGGCAGGGACCGAAGAAGGAGCAATCACTCACGGTAGCATTAGCGAAGATCCAGGCCTCATCTCTCTTTCTGTCTCTTCATCTCTCTACCTTTCCACTTTTTCTGTCGTATGCCCCCACCGCCACTCTCAATCGCTTTCAGATATGGTGGATTTCTCTCCAAGGGTCTACTTAGATCTCAGACACAAGGCTAACCCTTTCCAATCTGCAACTCAACACTTCACACACTTCACCCTCACACATTTGTCAGTGGTATTAAATGCTGCACATAAGGAGTGGTATCCTGTCTGTGGCATGGTGCGGATTTGCAGGTATTGTCTAACGATACTAGCAGGCCAGCATTTATTGCACTGCCAACATGTGGCATACCAGTACCTCTGGAGGTGTGCAATCAGCTGGCCAGCCAGCACTTATTTGCTTTTACTCTACTGGACCATGTTTTTCCTGGTTTTCTCCTTGTTTCCCTTTCTGTTCTTCTCTCTTTTTCACTGTACTCATGGCTTTATCCCTTTTGCTGTACTGTATCTCTGCTCCCCTTTCCTCTCCTCGATTCTCATCTTCTCCAGATGTGGGCGCTGGTCCAGATGGACCCTGCCGTTCTCTGCAGTTTGTCTCCGTAAAGCATCAGTTAGTGTCAGAGGGAGTCTGCGCACAGCTTCGCAGAGGCAGCTGCAGTTCTGCAGCAGTTCAGGACTTTTATGGCTTCTCATGAAAGAGAGGGAGAAAGACATTCTATAGGCTTTCATAGTAAAACCCGTAAAGCACAGGGAGTTATACCGATCTAATCTACTTCTTCCATCTTTCTGTTGCCAGGCCTGAATGTTTATAAAGCAATCTTCATCTCCAAGGTCAAACAGGCCAAGAAGAAGCCTATATTAATGCAAATGTTGTTTACATTAATTTCTTTATTACAACTTAGTTTTGTATTTTATGCCATCATTTATATTGGTTTTGATAACACTCTGTTCACCACGACCAAGCTGAGATTTTGGAAGTAGGACTAGATATTGAAACGCGGTATTATTTTAAATGGTATTGAATGCTTGGTCTGAACCTTAGTCTTTTTTTTTGTTAACAATTCTTTGATCAGATATTTCCTCTTTTAAATCATGATTTTGTTAATTTTACAATGTATTAATGTATTTTTTTTTTTAACCTTTTGCCTTCATTTACTGTTTTAAGTTTGGCAAAACTGGGACGGAGTTTCATTAAAACCTGGTTTGTTGTTTATTGTTGTTAATCTTATTATTACTGCAATAAATAATGGCAGAAACTATGAAAGATAGACCCAAACTGTAATAAACCTGCATTATCTTTTAAATCAGCAGCAATGATGATAAAAGAGCATGGGAGACCTGAAGCTTTTGAATTGGGTGCATCATGTTGGATAACTACACACAAACTATTTACAACAAACTGTAATTGGAGTCTGGATTTAAAAGTAAACACTAGTGTTGGGGTGTTGTATATCACTAAAACAGTCATTTAACTTTGTTGCTCTTTTTTCTCTGACACATTCCTTTGCTCTACAGTGAGCTGCATTCCTCATATCAGGCATTCTCAAGTCTCCAAATCAACTTCTGCCTCACTGTTGCCAGTGAGTTGAGGCACTATGGGTACAGTTAAGATATATGGCAGGAAGGGAGAGAAGGAAGGGGAAGGTGGGAAAGGGAACGGGAGGTTGGGGGGTTTGGCAAAGGAACAAAAGGCAGGGCTAATGATAACATGAGACCTTGAAATGGGAACGAGGAGGACCGAGGCCTCATCTCGCTTCTTATTCGATCTCCAATCCTTCCTTGACCTCCCGTTTCTTTTTTAGCGTCTCCCCTATTTTCTATCGTCTCTCTCGCTCGTTCTTTCAGCACCCTATTATGGCAAGTGCTTGTTGTCTTTCATGTGGAGTTCACGGCTGGAAATGATTAGGAACATCAAACCACCGAAGGAAAGAGAGGGAGAGAGAGGTGAAAGAGACGGAGCAAGACAGACCGACTTCTATATTTGGAAGAAAGAATGCTAATATTATAAATGAATATAATAAAGGATGATGGCCACTAGAACTCTCTCTTTTTTTTTCTGTCTCCCACAAATGTGCATAGATCTACACACATACACACAGAGCGGGATGTTCCACCCTCAAAGCTAAACAGTAAACTATACCATAGAGGTACAGCTTTAGCCCATGGGGTTTTACATGCAGACATGTGGTGTGTGTTAGTAAGTTTATCTTTGGGCTGCATCTCATGTTAAAGAACACAAGGCATGGTTTACCCAAGTTGGTTTAACAACATGCTGTCACTCCCTGGACCTGCTTATACTCGAGGCTTAGCAACAAACAAAAGATGGACCTCAGCAGCAATCTGATACTCTGATTGCAGGCAACTTGCTTCACCAGCCCCAAAGCTGCAAGTAGTACGGTGGTTATAGTGTGCATGTTGTTTTGCTGAAATAAAACATCACAAAAAAAAAAAAATGGGACTAATGCAGCATAGCATTAGGATTGTGTTTCTATCATCTAGTACTCAAGTCAAATCAAGTCCATAACAAGTTAAATCTGAGTCACGGGGAATCAAGATTAAGCCTAATATCAACAAAAGTTTTGTGGCCTGCTTTCCGAAGACCAAGCATGAACTATGTTGATACTCAAAAGCCTTTACTTTATAAAAGCAGTAATTTCTGCCATTTGAGAACTGGAACCAGTGAGTGTTTAGCTTAACATGAGATTATCAAAATTCCTGGCAGTTAATTTTTCAGTTAAGTTGTCAGCCGACTGATTAAGTGACTAATCATTTCAGCCGTATATCTGGTATGTTCTTCTCAGTTATACAATATGATTCTGCTATATTTACCCTCCAGACACACACAGAACAGTCCTTTAGATTTAAATGTGTAACTGGAAAAGGAAATCATCAGAGGCGCAATCTGTTCAAAACTAGAAAAATCTCCAGCCCTACAACTCGGCTATTATACCAAGACCGTCACCATTAGCTCTATAGATCAAGAACAAGCTGTCATCTCTTTTATAAAAGCGGGTAGAGAAAGGAAGGAGAGGGAGCTGACTGTGAATTGAGGTTAAAAGATGGGGTCAGAGGGAGATAAAAAGCTAGTTACAGGGATGGACAGAGGGATAGAGGAGCACAATGAGGGATGACATCACCTTACTGGACTCCGACGAGTGATAAGAGACGCAGGGGATTTAGATGGCAGTGATCCTATCTTGCGCAAAGCCCAGCAATGTGGCAACTCTTAACCCCGGTGTGCACTAGTGTGTGTGCCTGTCTACTGTATGTGTGTGTCGGTGCCTCCCTGTCCCCCCTTTAGAGATTCTTTTCAAATTGAATCCTGTGGGCCCTGACTGACAGCTGGCCTAATCAGGGCGGAAATCAGCCCTATTTTTTACTTACTTTTAAATATCCATAGCCATTTAAACCCTGTCTCTCTGTCTGTGTCAGAGGCCTCAGCAGGACTCTGGCTGGTGCAGCAGCTGCTAGCAACAGATCTGCATATCTGTGAAATACCATAGATTCTAGTGTCGCTATCTGCTAACGGGGAAGCTAATGAGCACCTTGGGGTCAAGTGTCAAACACCACCCACAGAGACTAGTAAAAAATTTTCATTATATATTCACAGTTGTGGTCATTGAATGGTCTTAAGTCTGCGTAGAATAGAAGCAACATGGCCCATGATTTACAAGGCGCTTCAACATCAGCTCAGAAGCAGAGCTGTTTTTTTGTTAAGCATAATAACGGAAATCGACATTGCGCCCTTGTAAGTGATCCTTGGTAAGCAATCAAATTCAGACATTTGTGAGCTTAATGAGGCTCAACGCTGTTACGATGTTGATGAGTGGTGCATTCGTTTTGTTTTATGTACTCGGAAAAACAACGCATGAGGGAAAAGTTTTTTTCCAGGCCGTCATCTTTGATTTACAAAAGTGAGCGATGATTATCACTTATTGTCTTCCAGTTGTAATTTTGCTCCAGAGATGAAGAGAAAACAGTAATTAAGGGAGCGAGAGAGCACAAAGGCGGACTAGAGTTGCACCTCAGACAGGGGACTGCTGTCTGAGACTGTCTGAGCTGTTGGGTTTTTGGATGAATGAGATGATGAATGATTGCGAGTATGTGGCCCATGGTTGCCTCGGGGACTCCACTCTGGGTAATTTCAAATCCTCTAACTAGCTGAAAGAGCAGTATGTGTTTTGGAGGATGCATCTGTGTTTCTCCTGCAGCATTTCTCCAAGACTGGGGGCAGACATGTGTGTGTGCATTTTTAAATTTTGGGCATTTTTGCGGCTTATCCAATAAAAATATGACAAAGAGAGAGAGAGAGAGAGAGAGAGAGAGAGAGAGAGAGGAATCTGTTTTGTTTTTCCTCCTCTGGGACACCACAGGATTTTATTTTCTCTTTGACAAGTGTGTGGGAGTCTTTGACAGATGTTAGAGTAGATCATTGGGAGCGGGCACTTAGAATTTGAGGGTTAGCATCTTGTTGACAGTTATTGTTTCCAATTTCTATTTTATGTTAAGTTAATGTCTGCATGGAAAGAGAACACGCTAGCACACGGATCACGATGAAGCACAAGAATAAACTCCATCTACTCTCTGGTTCATTTTTCAGCTTGTGGGCTTTGCAAATTTATAAATGTCATGTGATGACACCCAGTGTATCTGTGTGTGTTTCATGGGCAGTCACAGGGAGCAGTTTCTAATTGTGGGTATTGATTAGTCCATCTGTGAGAGCAAAAAGCACAGAAAAGAGGAGATCAATAGGTGTGATTTAAACAATCTATCATGAAGACAGCTGTTGAAGGAGTCTGGAAAGTCAATGCCAGCTTCTTACACAGAGCTAAAATATTCTAAATAAGATTCTGCCAACAGCAAGACTTCAAAATCTTATCAAAGGGAAGACAAAATGTATGAAAATGTTGTGTTAAACCTTTGAACTGGTAGTAAATCAAAAATGTGCTGCTGAGAGAACCATCTGTTAGCTAATGTTTAGATTCTGTGAGTTTTTCCTGATAAAGCTGATGTTTTACAGTCTTAAAATAAACAATATTACCACCATCACTATACTAGTCTGAGATGTTTAGACAAACTTTTTCTAATCTGGGGCCAACGGGAAAAGTCCTGACCTCTCAGTAATATGGTTCAAGATGATACACAAATAGAAATACACACAATACCTTCTAAACATGCTGCACAAAGGTTCGGGCTTATCCCTTTTGATTGCATGGCTTCGCTCCACTAAACCAAAATAGTGTCTCTAAGGCTTTGTAGCCCTCCACCCATTTAGTCGTGCTTCCTGGATGTGATCCCCGAGGCCATGGGACAGTTTCATCATAGTCTCGTCATTCACCGTGTCAACAGTGAGCTCTAACGTTAAGGACAATGGGGGTAAATTAATTAACACCAGACTCCAGCCAAATAACACTAAATTTTAGGTGGGCTGGGACATTTTTCTACCAATCACAATGGTGGGTTACTAAAACCATTTAGATGTTAGGACTGGGAAATAATTCAATATTATCATTTATTTGAGTGATATCATATAGTATGATACGTTCATATTGTTTCATATTTTCACAAAAGTCTGCTGTCCAAATTAGTGATTCCAAGCAAACAACACTAAAAAACAAAACAAAAAACTATAAAATTAGTTATTCGAGATTTTAATTTACACATCTGAAGAGTTTTGTCTGATGTGAATCATACCCCTGGAACACATTTTTCTGCAAAAAACAATTTTTTAAATGTGATTTTGCAGTCACTCAGCCTATTTTGATGTACAGTATATCGATATTAAAGAACTGTAATATTGTGATTTTCAACCATATTGCCCAGCCCTAATGCTAAACTATCTTGAAAATGTAAGCGGCTGATAAAATGTCAAAGCAACTTGGGAATTTTTTGGATGTATTAACTGAATGTGATCACTTGTAAACAAAATCGTCTTGTTTCTTGTAAGGCACAGACTTGTTTGAGTGAGGAACTCCAACATGACTCACTGAAAAACCACATAAGTTTCTCCACCGCTCCCTGCTCTCCACGAAAAGCTCAAAACACGACAGATAAAAATGGCTGACCTCATGCAAACACAGAGGTAAACTCCAAAAATCATTTGTCACTGCCACAGTGACTCCTTGTGTCTTGCGCCTACGGCTCTGCCTTGGTTAGGGCATTGTTGTACGTTGCCAGATGGAAACCTTTAACTCAAAGACTTATTACATTATTTATCTATTATTATCTCTGCCCGGGGGTTAAGAATACAATAAATCTAGCCAAACTTGAGTAAAAGGATTCTGCCCTGACATGTTTCCAATTCAAACTAAATCACGGGTTTATAAAGTAACTCTGATTGAAACCAAGTCCCCCTCTGTGGAGCAGCGAGCTTCTTTAGATGCATACAGGCTTCCAGGGTAGTTGAAGCCTGAATTTGTCCACATAAACATTTATGTTTCAATCTCGATTTGTAAACCAATATGCAGCTATGTGGGAGGTTTGCACTAATAAAGCTGAGTGTGTTTATCATTATAAGTTAGCTCAAGTTAGACTAAACCACCTTTTTCTGCCCTACAGAAATCGTCGTACAAAGAGCCAATAGTCATCTGACAATATTAGTTTCAGAGATGAGGGTCTTTACAAACTGTGTGCACATGTGTGTGACATGTGTGTATCTGTATGTGAGTCTTAAGGGTCAAAGGTGAGCCAAACATCCAGCTGCGCCTCTCTTTCCTTGACCCTTAAACATGAGTGTGTGTGTGTGTGCGTGTGTATGTGTGCACCAAGTCACCCGTGACCATATGTGAATGTGTCACTGACAAAATAGGAGGGAACACCTGTTATGTGGCCGCCTTGATTATAGGGAATCTATTAATATACTTTTTCACAAAGAAAAAAGGAAATGAAAGAAGAGGTTTGTGATCAAAAACCTGTGTGATGTGACAGCAGGGTAAATCTCACTTGCCTTTTTTTTTTCATGAAGAAGAATGGCAGATCAGCACACAGTACAGAGTTAACCAACTATGTGTGTGTGTGTGTGTGTGTGTGTGTGTGTGTGTGTGTGTGTGTGTGTGTGTGTGTGTGTGTGTGTGTGTGTGTGTGTTCGTTCTCTTTCGTCTTTGTCTGTCTCTGCTTTCGACCCTCATCTATGTCTGTTGTTTCTCCATGTCGCTCTCTCTTTCCTTGATTCTTCCCGAGGTCAGGCAGTTAGAGACCTCCACCTCATGGAGGTGATAATAGTAAAAGATAGCAGGGAGCTGCCCCCGAGCTTTGAGCTTACATCTGGTGTTGGGTTACTCTGATAGTTGTTGACTGCAGACAGGCACGGCGACTCCAGACCATGAGATCCTTGTGTGTGTCTGTGCACAGTTTTATACCAGGCCTACACACTTCAAATCGGTAAAGTGGAAAATATAACAAAGCAGTCACTTCTCCAGTGAGAATATACACTGTATATACCATTATAAAAGTCACCCTCTCGAACAGGAGAAAACCCAGGTCAGGATTAAGTGGAAAACTACCAAAAAGCCTGTATGTGACAGCCTGTTTCTGTACCCGTCTTACATGTACACACACCAACATACACATACACATAGTAGCTGTACACATGCAATAACGTCCATATTTTGCCCCAAATATTTTGTACAAATTGAGAGCTCCATACTTGAAAAAAAGGCACAGTTACATCCAAAGCAGTTAATTTAATGAACATCAAAACACAGAGCTTTGTGTAATGAAGGATATTCAAATAAGCCAATTAAATTGGTTGGCAACTTTTGAGTAAAAAAACAAAAACAAAAACTTGGAACTCTTGAACTGTTCATGTTAACATTAAAATACCATCTATGATATGAGAAACTTCAACAACCATTCAACAACTACCTTTCAAAACATTCCCTTGGATAAAATGAAATATAGAAGATTGTCACACACTACTAAAAGCAAGACAGTCATTGTCAGCTCTCGGAGAGGCATTCGTGGAAACCATCAGCCAACGAAGTTGAATGGCACACAATCAAGCTTTCGGGCAATGCTGTGGGATATAACTGTATCTTATAGCTGCAGCCATTATCTAGTCTTAGCCAAATGTTCCTCTGCAAAATATAAACATTGTCATTTTGTTGAAGATGTTCTTGCCTGCTGCTATTGGTCCCTCAGAATTGTTGCTTCCCTACAGATGTTTGCATTCTGAATTAATGCAGACATCTGTTAATGGTAGACAAGATCTTCAGCAGATTACAGTAATATTGTAAAACTAAAATTCATGTGCATTAGAGGTGCATATCCGATCATTTCTGTTCAGGCACAAAGTACTGTTCAGATTCAAAGTACAGTGCATTACTTTGCATGACGTTGACCTTGTGCATTTCTGTAGTCATGTGCATGACACGGGTCAAGCCACAACCAGCAAAGCTTAACGGCTGCTAATATTAGACCTCAGACCTACAATGGAGCTAAGTTGATTGTGCAGTTAGGAGAAACAGGCAGCTATGATAAATGAATTAGCCTCTGATTGACCTGGGTCTGAACCACAATCAGAGTCAGAGATGGGTCACCCAGTCAGTGACTGAGAAACATAAAGAGGTTCTTCTGTGTGTTAATGCTCATTAGCATCAGGGTCGACGGCAAGACGAAACTTAACACAGTTAGCAAATTAAATGTTGAGAAGGTTAAACTATTCGGCTCTAATGCAAGACCCTGAAGGCCACGAACTCCGGCTGCTACACATGATGCGCGTTGACGATTTTAAAGACTGATAGGTACAGTTGAAAGGCATAATTCTCATGAACCCACACAAGGAAAGACACACACTCGTGCACACTAGGCACTCACACTGTCATACAAACTGCTGAACGGTCAGCTTGCAGTCAAATCTATTACATCTTAATGAATACTATTGATTAAGTTTATCCTGCCGATGGTTCAGGAGCCAGACCCTTGTCTACTGTACTCACACACAAACTCACACACACACACACACACACACACACACACATTTCATTGACCCAAAGACACACAAGAAGCCTCCATGTGCATATGTGGGGGAAGGATATTAGACACTGCGATTACATATTCATACACAGCCTAAGGGGGTGAAAAACTAGCTTATCCTTGTTAAATTAATTTCCTGACTCTGCACATGTGAGGTGAATATGAGGAAGTAGTGAGAAACCCATCTCTGATTCCTAAAGCACCTGGTAAATAATACTTCATGTAGGACCAAAGCCTGATCCTCAGGATTTTGACCATGCTTGCAAGAGGCAGCCAAGTCATTCTCTGGATAAACTGTTCTGTCCATAGATATCTTAGCTGCTTAAATCATCTTTGTCTTTCTCTGCTGTTTTTAGCTTTAATTCAGTCCTCACGCTTTTCACCTGCTCCCATCAGTTTCTCGAGGATGGATTAAAGTCAATTGTTCCTTCGGGTCCGGCAACTCGCTCTCTCATTTGTTCCTCTGTCCCTCTGATTTCAGTGCTAACAAAAAACTGTCAGTGTAGACGGTGATGGCTCAGCCGACCAGCAGGGAACCTATCAGGTTAAAGCAAGCACCGGAGGCCTCATTAAACCCAAAACACACTTGATAAACCAGGTTGTCAGTGATGTAGCGCATCAATTAAAGGCACATTCATGTGGACAGAGGTATACAAGCACACATGTGCACACTCTTCCCTCCCATTATCATCCCATCCTCCACGGTTAGCTCAGCCAACTGGAATTTCCAAGAAAAACAGGCTGGCTATGCATGATGCATCTCTGGGGTGAGAGAGACAGCCAACTCCTGCAGGGAGCAAATCAGGAAGGGATGAAGAAAAGGGGAAAGAGAGAGGATGTGAATGCAAAAAAGAAGAGGGAGAGAGAGGGCTAGCGTTGCACACCTACAGACGTGTTGAAAGAAGTCTTAAATCAGCTGCACGTCCGCACTTCATCAGTCAGTTCACTGGGAAATTACTTCTCAACACAAAGACACACTGCAAACACTGCAGAGCACAGCAGTAACTTCAAACACAAACACTGCAGACATAAACTGGACAGACAGAATCTGAGCCACAGATTACTCTATTGTCACCAATAAAAAACTATGAGAGCAAACCACAGGTATTCAAAAGAATGTTGAATACTTAGACAGTTGCTTTTTCTGAATGTTGGGAAACTCATCTTAATTGCTTAAACAGACGCGAAGAAGCAGAGATTAGTAGAAATGAAGATTAATTTAAAGCTGAATAGTCTCCGCATAGAGAGACTTTAGCTTCAAAGAAAGAATTAATGAGACTCCAGTGACTGATTAATTGAGGGGCCCTTTCTATCTTCATCACTCCATCTTTCCTGCTATCTGTATCTCCGCTGCTTTCATTCACTGTGCTGAGTCATTACCACAGCATCTCGGATGTGATTACAGCAAAGGGAAAAAATGAACACAGCCCTGATTACCTCATTTCTCATGCAGAAAGTTTTAGCTAATTTATGTTCGCAGGAGATAGAAAAAGATGTCATCACACTCCGAAAGGAATGGAGAGAATGGTAAAAGTTGGATAGACTTTACAATTTCTTTGGCAGAAAGAACATCAAGTTGAAGTTGCCAGCAGGAGCAGAGATGCTACTTCCAACCTCTCCAGGGGAGTCCACATCTCAATGGACATGATCAGCTGCACTCTGCTGTGTAGATCATGATGCACCTGTCATGTCCATCTAACATAGCAAGAAGGAACGAGGTGTTAACAGAATTCAGGAGTTAAAGGGATGAAAGAGAGATTACACTAATGGGTATGATACTGAGAGATGAGGTAGTGATGTGCAGGGAAAGTGTCGGGTACCCTATGTGTTGGGAGGAGTGGAAATTGTTAGGATAAGAAGTGTGTGTGAGGAAAGGTGCATATAAGGGAGGGAGAGGGGGAGCTGAACTAATGTGGTGTTTGGAGATGTGAAAAAGGGGGGTTAAGAAAGACAAAGCATAGAGGATAGACGGAGAGCCAAAGGGAACAGAGGAGAACTAACACTCTGCCCAATAAAGATGATGAAAGAATAGTGTGGTTTTATTTGAAGTGTGCATGTTGGAAAATATGGATTCTATTTCTGTCAGTCTGCTTTAAATGTCAGTTTCCTATTTTGGCAACATTTTTCCCCATAAAGGAAGGGAGGACAGGCAATGAAGGTTGAGAAGTTTAGCTGGGAGTTAGCGGGGAGATTATCCTAAAGTCACGGGGTAAACAGACCTCCAGCACAGTGAGCCAGAGGGTTCAAGGTAGGAGGCGCTGACTAAGATGCACTAAGCCACATGTTAATGGGAAATGATGGGGTCCCAACTACCACATGACTGGTCACACCAAGGCTGCCTGGGAGAGGGCTGAGATGGGGCAGTGAACGCGGGGTGGTGTAGATTATTACTCAGATCAAAGCCACGTTTGAGTGGATTTGGGTTTCAGAAATGGGAGGAGAACACGGGCAGAGTTTAAGATGAAGGGAGGGCAGAGATCTAAAGATACAGTAAACAGTATTTTTAAAGAGGTTAACGTAGATCAAAGTAAAGTTAAATCATAACCCAGATCTTGTTTTCTAATTGCCTTCAATCATTAAGCACCTCAAACCCATAATATTAAGTAAAAAAACTGAAAAACCCTTCCTCTGTAACTAAACCCCTCAACACACAGCATTCACCATTTCTTTCTTGATGCACCTGCTACGACAGATTTGCATCCCGCGGCCCCCCTCTTTCCCTGCCCCCACTTTACGGCACTGCTGCCAAAAACAGCTTCTGCCCGCACTTCCTCTCTGTTTGCTTACCCTTTAATCTATTTACTTGACCTCCAAGAGGCATCCATACGATGATGTTTTTCTCCCCCCCTAAACTCACCGCCCCAGCTCAGATAGCGGTATCGTACCTTAGGCAGCAAAGCTCCCCATCACGAGGGTTCACATTTAGCTCAGCTCAGCACTTACAAAGGAGAATGACAGAGGCTCCGCTGGTACAACTGCAAGAGAAAAGTGGGACAAAATACAGCGGCGGAGAGAAAACAGAGATAGAGGGATGAAAACGACAGAGGAGTAGAGTTATGTAAAGCATGGAGGAGGGAGAGGAAAAGGAGGTCTCTGTTGTCTTTAAAGTCTTATTGGTTTTGTCTTTCATTACAGACACTGTGTTGACTCTGCACATTGCTTGCCTTGACCCACACATATACACACACACACACAACAAAGCACTAACTCATACGCTTACTGAAACATGCATGAGGGTATAAGTGCAGACTTGTAAAGTGCCTCTATTTTGACACTATGTGCTATATATCAGGAATTCAGCTTTTTTAATCTATGAAATACAACGGCAGAACATCAATGTGGACTGGATGTTCCACTTGGTAGCAAACCTCCAGCATGCAGAGATTTTCCTCCATGAGACAAAGGGGTAAATATCCCTCCTGTGTCTCTTATGAGTGAAGCATGAAATGAAAGCGATTGAAGTGAGGGAATAGCAGCTTCTTGGACGATGTAGAAACAACATGCCCCTGTAAATTTCTATCTTAAACACATTGGTCCCTGGGGGGGCAGTCAAAACAGCCCTGTCAAACCCAGTTAGCAAGCCACCGTGGATGCACAATGGTGCCTTGTGTGTGGGGGCCAACCAAAACGTTCCCCAGGTTCCCCTTGTTGGCCTATCTCTGCAATGACAGGGTATTTCCCTTAAAACCTGCTTCCTTTTTACACTTCTAGTTCCCTCTTACCACTTACTCTCCTCTTTGTGTCCCTTTTTTGATCCTTGTCACCTCAGTCTCATCTTCATGGCCTCTCTCTGTCTCTACCCGTCCTGTCTCTTGACACTGTTTTATTGACCATCTGTCCCCATTGGCTTGAGCTTTTAATGCTACGTGTGCAATATTCTTTGCAAAGTAAAACCTGGGCAATTGCCTGTTTAACTCCAATGATTTACTTTCCTTTTACCTCCTTTTCTCTTTTCTTTTATTCAATATGGTTGCAATCAATGTCTACTTTGGAATTTTAATCCTTATGTCCTACTCCATCTTTGTACATGTCTCTGCATTCCAGGTATGTAAATGTTTTTAATTTTTTTTTCAGTTTTGGTCACAGTTTACTCTCCATTACTTCACAGACAGGGTGTGCCGCCTTTATTTCTGGATGTATTTTTTCTACAGTCCACTCTCATTTTGGTTTCGACCAAGGAAGACAATCCAAAAGTATTTGTGGTCGATTTTTGTTTTGCTTCAGTTACTTCAGAGCGCACTGTGTGTCCTCTGCTGTACATTCATTCAGCGGTGGTGGCACCGCATCATTGGTGAGTAACCCAAACTACAAAAAAATTTGACTGATAAGACACTTATGGAAGTCATCTTCAGAGCTATTGTCCTCTCAGAGACACATGCAAGAGCACTTTGGTTTTTGTGAACTATTATGTTACTTTTATCTTAATAAATATCTGCTATGTTTCAATATGTCATGGCTCTGAAATGCAACCAGCTCTGAACGTGTAGATGGTGATGTGGTTTGCAAATGGACCAAAAACTAAAACTCCAACCCCTGCTGTTCCAGAAAGAGAAAACACACGCATACTATAAAGATGAGCCTTTTGTTTCACTTTCATGGTGACACTGGTTTTATACTTTAATTGATGTGACATAAAAAAGGCTGTGAAAAGTCTTTAGTTTACCTTTATGAAGTACACAACCCCTGCTGATGCCAAGGCTAATTTGAAAATTTGCGTGTGATATCATCTGGCCCTAATGGACAAAAGAACTGCCAGAGAAACCTTTTAAACCAGGAAAAACCCCGTTAAGCCTTCGTTCCTTTCACAGTCCTACCCTTTTCCAGGTCTTTTCATCCCAAGAGTTTTTAATCTCTGTTTTTCCACTCGTCTCTTGCTACCCACTCTCCTCCTCTCTCATTCCCTCCATACTCCAGTCAGTGCCAGCCTCCGCTCCCTTTGTTCTCCACTAGGTGTGGCCGATGACAGGAGGCTAGGGGGCAGTAAACCTCAGGCACTGCTGTAACACTGCCTCACTGATTCACTGTCTTGGTGCTCTCGCTAATCTCCAGCCTTCACTGTGGCACAAACTGGCACGGAGCTCCACAGGCTCCACACACGCACACACAGCTGCTCCGGACAGCGGATACCAACTGATTCAGTCTAGAGTATGCACAGTAAGAGTAAACACGATCACAAAGACGCACACACAGAGTTCTAAAGTGGTTATCTGCTGTCTTACACACATCAGAAGAATTTCTGTACAAACCAGTGAAGCAAAATCTAATCTTTCCATCAGCACAAAGCAAAACCGAAAACTCATACTTAGGCTTACGACGGCAGAACGCCAGCTGCAGTGCACCTTTCCATTAATGAACTGGCTCCATCAGTAGATACTGCGTTTCCCCTCGCTGAGTGTTTCGCCAGAACAGCAAGCTGAGCAGTGTCAGGTTCAGAAAACAAAGAATGAAGAAAGGCTGAGTGGAGTCACACACACCCAGATGCAACTGATTACTTTGCTTAAAGTTACTCAACATCATCATTGTTTCTGATTTGGCCATCACATGAGACAGCACATTTATACAGCACTAGATAGTAGTGTATTGTACAAAAGAGTATTCTACAGAACACAAAAGACCTCTATTCCAAGATGAGATATCCACCATTTGAAAACACTGATCCCCTGGCTAACAAAAATATAACCAATTGTGAATAATGGAACAATTGCAGGAAACCTACAGTATGACTGCGCTGGTTTTATTGGAATACGCGGAAAACTTTCCACAGCTGGAAGCAAATAGCATTTTTCTGAAACAGAAACTATTAGCACACTCTGAGTCTCTGCTTCTGAGCTAGTGGACACAAAAAGAGAGTCACACGATGACATCCACGATTCAAGTCTTGATGGTCCAATTTTCTCTTTGGCAGACGGATGATGTAAGATATTAACTTCTCTGTCCACAATCACTGCAACAGAAGAATGTAAATCATGTATTTGGCTGAATCCACCTTTTCATTGAAACCCAGTACTGTTATTCATAAAGTGAAGAAAGCCTTAAGGCCTTTACATACCAAACTTTTCTGTTCTATAGTATTATAAGAACAGATAAATTTAATTACATTTAACTCACTTTTTTTTTTTTTTTTTAAATTGTATGAGCCATTTTGGTATCAGGCCCTTCACTTGATTCTGATGAGCCCATACACGATCAAGCAAAAATATTCCAAACACACATCACAAGGGATTCTACGTTTACATTATACTAAACTTCAGATTACATATGATGGAAGCTAAAAATCAGCCAGGAACATTACACACAATCAGTGCATCATTGCTACATGGCACTATGACAATGGTTTCATTAGACGGGGTCCCCAGGCAAGATGAAATGTATGACAAAAATAAAGTTTGAGGCGAGCGGCACAATAATTCCAGCTCACGTTTAATGTGTGAGTCCTTGTCATTCAGTTCCTTCCACACCCCTTGTATGGAAGTGTTTGATGAAGAGCAGGACTAGATAAACTTCTCAGCATTGTGTTAGGTAGGCCCGTCCTATTCTGACCTGCCTGCATCATGTCTCGCAGCACCCAGCTCGTCTTCGCAGCCTTCATCACACTCCGCAGCTGCTATAAACAAGGCTCTGGGCCAGGTATATCATGTGACTTCCCAGTGAAACCCTACGGCGGGATTCAGCCTTACTGGTATGACTTAATTCAACAATGATGAAACACAGCTAAGTAGAGCACCATGGTTTTGTCGTTGTTGAGTATTCCTGAATGCTTGCCTTACATGGGCTTTGAAATAACACCATAGACGAGGGAGAGAGAAGCTAAACCCGTGCATTCTTCTGGACACACTAGACCACCCGAGCAGTTGCCTTTGTTGCACAAGAACACGAAGATGACTGGCAATTCCTGTGAAAGCCCTCCTCTAAACACACACACACACAAACACACACACACAAACACACACACACACACACACACACACGCACATGCATACGTAAGCAAGCATGATAGACGTCACGGAAGCCTTATCTGGTCATTTGTCCTCAAGGATAAATATTAAAGCACACAGGAGACATGAGTGGAGTGACAATATCAGTCACTCCGTTGTATGTGTAGATGAATTCGACTGTACACTTTCAGGTATAAAGGCATTTATTTGATAGCTTGCAGGGGCTAGTATTTACTGTGTGATAAGTATTGAACATTTTATATGAGAACAGTATTTTTTATTTAAATGCAACTTATCCTGCAGTCACATATCAGATTAATATATCTTCCCCCTATCTATCCATTTGCAACAAACCGCTGACCTAAATCGATGAATTCGACACTGCTACATGCTATTTAAATGTGAAATCGTTGCAGAATGAGTGTAACATTTGAATTTTATGGTGAGTTAACAACACGAAGATGACCAGATATGTTCCTACAGCTGAGTTTAATGGGAGCAAGGACACGAGTTCATGTTTTCCTACAGTTTATTGAGGAAATAGAACAAATGATTTATGGAGTATAAAATCATGAATTTCATTTGTATAATTAAATTAGCTTTGCCTGATCCTTCAACTTTTACCCGGCCCTTGATTACTGGGGTTAAGATGGATTTCCAGTCTCTTGAACCAGACACTGCAGTGTGAGACGGTATTAGAACCGAGACAGGAAATGATGCGATAAACTAGGAAGTTGCCACTATTGTTAGGACCAAGAACGGAAGTTCTGCTCAGGACGATATGCTCAGGAACTGGACCTCTATGCACAATTCGCACAAGAAAGCACGTGGAGACACCAAACATAAAAAACACAAACATGGCTTCACACACTCTTTCTCAATATAAAGCTAAGCTATATATCCTCTAATTAACTTCTGTCAACTTCATATTTTGCATTTGAATACACATTTACTGAGTGCAGTTGCTTTTTAGCTGTATTTGATTGATGAAGAATTTAAAAAAAAAAAAAAAAAAGGTATGCAATCTACTGAGTCGGAAAAAATGCCCTAGCCATCCCATGGATAGGGCATGGATATCCCATTTTTAAGGAAAGGGATAAAAAAAATTCCTGCAAATGGGTTGAGTAGTTTTTGCACAATCCTGCTGAAAAATAAACCAACCAACAAACAAACAAACCAAAAAAACAGACATAATCTCCTCGTAATAAGGAAGGAATCCCACTGATGAGCAGGTTATGAGTGGATCTACTGGTAAATTGGATTTCCAGAGAATTTTTTCACGCCATACGATAATTCTTAGAAGTACACATGCAGGCAAACAATTATGCCCTTGTGTTGCTTTTTAAAACCCTCCAAATTCAGGATGACAAACTGGGCGGTTATTCTGGTCTGACTCAACAGTCGCTACAGTTTGCTGACAGGCATTTCACACCTCTCCTCGACAGATTCAATTAAACCTTTTTACAGTATCGCCCCAGGAGAAATACGCACATCCCTCTACTCTGCGTTTCAACCCACCCCTCCTTCTCTCATCCCTCCTGTTACACACATAAAAGGATTGGTGACAGAAACGTTTTCTATTACTGTACATCCAAGTCTCTGTGTAGTACAGCATTGATTTACACGTCTAAGCTGTGCTTAAACTCCTTATCAAAATCACAAATTCTTTAACGCAGACAGAAAGACAGACATGTGGAAGATATAATTGGCATACACATCATGGAGCCTTCCAATGGCTTTGAACAACCCAATGTTTATCAGCGTTGAGGATGCTCTCTTTGTGCATCTTTATCTTTGGCTCTACTTTGCTCTAACAGAATCTGCCATTTCCATTCACCAGGCAAGCCTCATTATGAACAAGGACAAAAAGGATGCTTGTCAATCAAGTCGTGATTATATGGGATTTTTTCATGCTACCCACAGCGACAGACAGCCAGACTGTAGGAGGTGTCAGGGATTAGGTACAAAAACAATCTCGACCAGCCATGATCAAAGCCCCGTGAAATAATAAAGACGAAAAGCTTTGCAGACAGGCAGAGACGAAATGGGCCTTTCATTGGTTCATTATGGGAGGCGAGTCACAGGAGAACACATCTGGATTACTCATATAGCTTTAATCAAACAGCTGGCCGAGAGTACGACTGGCTTCAGAAGGAGACTACAAGGTTAATGTGTGTCACTGAGTGTTTGCACGTGTGCGCTTTCTCGTGCATCTTGTTTACAGTTACAGTTTCATGCTGTAATGTCACTAACTGTAAAAATTGATGTTTCAAAAGCCAGCTTAGAGATGGTAAGAAGTGGCCGTCTCCTTGTTTGTTACTATGGCAACGTGATAGACACACAGAGAAACCATCCTACTCACAAAAGCCATTGGAGAGAACTGGGTCAGATACTAGTAGTAAATATATTTAATTTCCTTCGGCTGTTGTTTTATCTTACCGTAGGTACCACGGGGGTTTGAACAATAATGGGAAATTTGGATGTATGATTTTCTACAATTGAAAACACATCTGATGCAATTTAAATGGCCTTGATGTGAACTGTGAGTTTTACACTCCAGGCAAGATGCATTTCAATATCATTATCAACACATAAAGGCTCCATGCAGGGCCCTATTCGCAACGTGTGAATGAACCTTTCTTTCTCAATCAACGCTGGTGTTTTTTCTTTCCCTTTTTCTCTCGTGGTCTCATTATCCAAGGAAACTGCAGAGGTAGAAGATATTATAAACCAACCCTGAT
Organism: Xiphias gladius; assembly: GCF_016859285.1. Lineage (NCBI taxonomy): Eukaryota > Metazoa > Chordata > Actinopteri > Istiophoriformes > Xiphiidae > Xiphias > Xiphias gladius. Next base: position 7,431,364 of record NC_053416.1, on the reverse strand, counting down.
ATTTGTTTGAATCCCTCCTTCTCGTGAGCTCCGTATTCCCTCGGGCATGTTTCTTCCTCAGCTCCTCAGGGCCATGATTTGATTGCTCTGTTGATAGTGCACAGCACAATATACAGCAGCTTCTCTCTACATGTGATATTCTTGGACTTATTCAAAGGAACTACAGGTTTGTTTGGGGACTGATCCTCCACAGTTTTGAGACTTACAAATCAAAGAGCCTCCCTCAGCATGGGGCTTACAAGAGATGTGTAACAGAACTTGGATTTCGTCTGACGATATGGAATTTTGGAACAAACAATCCTGCCCAGGTAAAGACTGAGCTCTGTTTCTTTCTGTGCCATAAATCTCTCTCGGGGCACGACAAGGATGTGTAACTTTCTTGACCGGAAACTCTGTCTTCAAACACCAGAAGTCCACCTCTTCCTATCAGCTAGGGCAACACACAGAGCCAGGAGAAACTGAACAGGTTGACTTGTCATCACGCTTTCGGAGCAAGTGAAATCTTTGAAGCAAGGGCATTTCCAGTTCATGATTTCCAGAGTGGTTAACTTCAGAGGGACGGGAATAAGCCTAGTACTTGACTGCCAAGGTTAGAGCTATGCACTGTGATGTACAAGGCAGATGCCACAGCAAGAGGAGACATAGTGTAAACATCCAGGCTCTGTGCTTTGATGCCTTGCGTCTGGTTTTGGGAGGGTGGTCTTCTAAACTGCCCCTTCACACACATGATCAATTGGCCTGTAAATGTTTTAGGCGCTGGCGCTACAAGGGGCATAAAATATTGAAGGAACAGAGTGAAACACGACCAAGGGGGATGAGGGAGGGATTGTGAGCTGGGTATAGAGGGGAGGGGGTAACAGTAGAGAGCCAGTCAGCAATATAAATTACCATCTCAGTCACTCTACACCAGTGTTCGTATGAGGAGAGAAAAAGAGACGGAGAAGAGGGATAGTCAGAACAATTCAGCATAAAACTGTTTCTCAACCAGTTTGCATTGATCTTTAAATTGGCAAGTGAGTGGTACCTTGATAGGAAGATAAACCATATTTCATTTTCACCATTTCATCAATGATACTTGTCTTTGTCATAGGCAATGACAGGTTAAGTTGTCTGTCCTCACATGACTATGCACAGAAATACACTCAAACATACTCAAGCGGCTTGTGTGTAATTTGTTTACATATGAACCATTACACAGCTCAGACTCTGGCTACCCATTCAACAAATGCTGACATGAGAGATGACCATTAACCATTATCCTGTTCAACCCTCCCACACACTTACAAACACTCCAGTCAGCTCAGGCTCCATTTTATTTACTTGAATCTATATACACAAAATGAACTCAAACCCAAACAAGTCTAGTCATAGACCTACTGTATGCACCGCACACACACGCGTGCAGAATGTACTTCAAGTAAAATTCAAATGCAACCAAGTGTGCGGAAGCAGAGCTGACCTCAGGTTACTACGGGTGTTAAATGACAACGTGGGATTAGTGGAAGCTGGGCCTCAATGTGAGGCTACCTTTATGATAGGCGCAACATGATAGGCTGTGTTTATGACAAAGGAAACTGATATTTGCTTAGCGGGGAGCTGGGCGGAGGGAGATGAGAAGATTAAACATTGACTATTTTGAGGAAAAGTCTGGTTTATTTCAACTTTGGGTCTTATTTTCGTAATATCAGTCATCATTTCTGTTGGTTATGATAATATTTCACTTGCCAAAGCAACTGCTGAGATCTGCAAACATGGTGACACGTCTGACATGGAAAGAAACACGAGTGGTCCAACACGTCTGACCTGTTATCAACAGTCAACCAGATTTACTAAACAAATTTTAGAAAGATTACTGTGAGCAATACGTCTGTGAAAAAAGTTGTACTAAACCATAATTTTTCTGTAACCTGGAGAGTTTCAGAGGAAGTGAGTGAATGAGCAGACAAGTGAGCGTGTGCAACCCCCTCCGCTGCTCACATCCAAGCCCACATTCCACATTTCCCAATCTATGAACTTGCTGCAACCCTCTTAACCTGCGTGACACTGTGACGAGCTCCAGCAGGGACACAGAAACACAAGCACATGTTCATCTTCTCAAAGCATGTGAGACACTTCATCCAAAGTGTCAAAAGCTCCATTCTAGTTGTGAATTTCCTTTACCCTTAGTGTTGTTTTTCCTCTGCTGAGCAGCCTTCGCTGCCCCGCATGTTCATTTTATCGCTGATGACAGATGGACACCAACATCCAGGACTTGAGAGGGTAAAGATTTCATGATGCCAATGCATGACATCCTCTACTAAATGAGTTTACACAGGCATTATGGCCATGAAACATAATCAGCTCATAAATTACTGTGTAATGTTTCGATCCAAGAAAAAGAGCAAACTCGAGATTGAAACTTTTTCCAGTAAATGGTAGCGTTATGTAACACGAGTTTTGTCTCAAGGTTTGAGTCGCTCTCACTTTCCTTTTGCATCTGTGTGTGTGCATTATGTGAGAGAGACGGGGCTGACAGATGGCTTAGGGTCCCAACTCACCACCTCACGTGAGTAGCGGGCCTCAGACCCACGTCTCAGCCCAGTCTCTGCCCCGGGCCCAGGCCTTAACCCAATCAGAGAGATGGATAAACCAGACACACATATGTGGATATTTACATACATCTGCTAAATCTATCCCTTAGGGAAGAGACGATTGAATGGATGAGACAGGCAGACAAATTGATTAACATGAGTTTATGGCACAACAATCAGAAAGAAGAAAAAAATGGGAAAATATTCATTTGTTGACCGTTTCGCTCAAGTTTTCTACCATCCCTAAACCGGATCAAAGTCCTCTCCTCTCCTTGTCCTTGTCCCCTCTTCTTTCCTCCGGGTCACTGCAGCAGTTAGTTGCAGTGAATTCAGACCAGTAATTAGACTAATTTCCTCACAGCTGACTCACCCTGGAGGCGGTCAGTATTAAACTGTATGCCAGATGGAGAATATGCTACAGTGCTGAGATCATTGTTGATAATTCACTTTTTCCCACCATTCAACACACGAACAGTAACACCGAGTGATGGAACATGTGGGAATGTTAGTGTGGCTGTGTGTGATTGCTTCCAAGTGTACAAGTGAAAAAGCGAAAGAGAAAATGGGGCTAAGACGGCCAAAATATTCAGCTACTTATCACAGAGTAGTTTTTGACTTAAAAGGAATTTCTTCTCATTTAAAAATAAAACACTGATGCAGAGAAAATGACTAATTTAAATCATGACGAGTGGAAAAATGGATTTCATTTATGGAAATAATTAGCTGAATAGTTAAATACCGATCTTGCAAAACCAGTGCCACTGCAGACTTGCAGCACCCTTTGCTGATACCCAGCCAACATTCAGCTACCCTCCTGTCCAGAGCCTTCATCACAGAGAAATTAGGCAAGCAGTTGTGCTACACTGCCAACTTTACCATGACCAAAATGCTCTGAGGAGATGGAGTGAGAAGGGGAGGTGGGGGGGCTGAGGAAGAAGGGGGAAGTGCCTCTTGTGATTATAGTGCTGTAATTGATCAGTACATTTGAGTGAGGTCAAGGGGAGCACTGAAGTTAAAAACAGGGAGTGGCGGGTTACATGAGATTCTGACCCTAACCTCAGAGACCCTGCAGGGAAATACTACACAGACCCATGTGTGAACACAGCAACTCTGAGGTTTACTTCATGTACAAACACACCACGTACTGTACTGCATGTGACGGTTTCAGCATCACGCTCAGGCACGTGTATGTCTGGCTCAGTCCAGCGGCATGATAAGACGGACAAAGGGAGAGAGAGGAGCAAAAAAGAGGAAAAAGAACAGAGCCAGAGACGCAGACAAGGAGTGTGGACCATTTGAAACCTGTCCACAGTAAATCACAGTAATAGTTCTCTTTGAAAATTCCCATAAGAGAGGAGCAGAGGAGGGACGCCGCTGGCCAGTTTAACAGTACAGATTAAATCTCTATAGCTGGACCATAAACGGACGTCTCCCTGTTTCCATAGGTCTGCTATAGTCCACATCTCACATTACTTCTGTCCTGGCTCCATGGGCCGCTGGCTAACCAATCCTGACTCCTAACTCCTATGTTTCTTCGAGGTAGCATTAAGCCTAGACCAGTGGTTCCAAAACCGGGGTCCAGACATTAAAAAGAACAATAATTTGTGGTTTTACAGGCAGTTAAATGTTACATAAAAATTTGTTGGTGAACAACAGCCGGGAGCAGTGACATCCCAGGCTCTTACTGTCACTGTGAGGTTACCGGCGAAGATGCTGCACAGAAAATACTGTCCCCTCGAGCTACCACAAGGGTACCACGAGGGTAGCTTGAGGGGCCACTGAGGGGTCCATAAAAGGATGAGAAATAGCTAGTCACTTATATAACAGTCCGTGGTCAGAACAGTGACACAATATATAAGAAAAAACTAATTGTTGTTTTTGCGGTGGTCTCAGTACTATTACCTCTCCACCAAGCTTCCAAATTTGGTGTACAGTAATTGCCGCAGTGGGAATTGCAGGCCATTTAATGCACTTGCGCCCAAAACATTCTTTCCCAAACACAATAATTACAAAAGAAACAGCTGTAAAACAATGGAAAAAATCTGAGACATTAAGAAAATTACTCTTTGCACCACCAAAATTTGAGACATCGGGTCCTGTAAAAATGTAAAAAGTCCTTAAGACCCATATTAGTATATCATTTTTGTGCCATTCATACAGTATGTGCAGACAGTCTATCAGCCCAGCCATAATAGAACTCTAATGTCCCTGTGCAATGGGCCAAAAAAGTGCAAAAGCCTGAACACCTGTTTTTGCGTATGCATCCAGTGAGCCAATTTCACTGTGATGAATGAAAACATGTATGAGGACCAAGCTGAGGACCAAGAAAAATATTGGAACCCAAATGCAAAATTTACAATCAACTACTTAGTAAACAGCGAAACCAGCCCCACTTGTGTTTAAGAGGGATAATTAAATACAGTATACAAGTGATTCTCAATGTCACATGACCGTATCCCTTTATGTAACCATCTGTCTGCCTCTGTTTACTCTCGTACCTAGCTTGCTGGCTACAGTTACCCACCAAACATATCATCCAACATCCGCTTCAGAACCCGAACCTCCGAACTATCTGATATCAGCATTCGCTTTTAAAAATTTTGCGGTAACTCGGGTTGACATTAAACTTGGCAACTCCTGCATGCCAGTTAAAACTTTGCTCTCCGTTCTTCGTAACATAATTCTTTTCACATACACTGGAGTACGACCCTGTTTGTTCACCATGAATATGAATTTGGTGGTAGCTGTGGCTAAGCCTCGAGGATGGAGCTGTCAGCTGTAATTCTGTCAAATGGTGTCGGGGTGTAAATGTACCTTTGTCTGTCACACCTGAGAAACCCCACTACATCTGACACAGTCATGCTGTTTTGGGCAGCGGAGCCCAACCTCCGGCTTAGTGTAGGACACAAGAACCCCATCCCTCCTCTACCGTAGGTTTTCGAAAAGTGGGAGAGACTGATGGCTGAACCAGACAGTATGTTTTATGCCCCTGATCCAGGTCTCCCCGTCCTCCATTTCTCCACCCAGGAATGGAATCCAGAACGAGTGTGTCTCGGCCCGGGGACAACCCCGACAGTCGAAGGAGTCTGAACTGTAGCATTTTCAGTACCACGGTTAAGTCGCTTCATAAGCCAGCTGTCAGCCATGAAATAAGTGCGTGCGTTTCATTTTACTGTGTACATGCACTCTAGCCAGGCGACCTGTGAATGAACATGATTATACAAGCCTCTATATTTGTGAGCCTGTATATGTGTGTCTGTGAGTGTGTGAATGTGTGTGTGTGTGTGTGTGTGTGTGTGGGGGGGTGCACAGTGAGCACATACATACAAAAATGAGTGAATGACTGATTTATTAGGTGTATAATTGCCACAGCTCTCCCCTATCTTGGCTGTAGATCTATATTGGATGTTCAGTTTGTGTGTGTGTGTGTGTGTGTGTGTGTGTGTGTGTGTGTGTGTGTGTGTGTGTGTGTGTGTGTGTGTTAGTGGGTTGGAGTGGGCAATGTGCAACATAGCAGGATTAATGGAACACTCAGCACGCTAACTCTATGCAGACCACCAGCATTGCATTAACCTCATACACCAAGTTATTGAGACAGAAAGACCATGAAATTGTGTGTATAGCTGAATATGAGCCTGAACCTACACGCCTGTCCATCTCATTTTCATCTTTCAATCCTCTTCTCTTTCTCTTTCTTTGTGTGCAAGTGTAGGCTTTTTATCCCGGTTGAATATTTTAAAACCTCAAAGTTAGATTTTCTTCTCAGAGTAGATCAGGATTTTAGCTTTTATCCAGCATCTCCTTTTTTACACTCGCCCTGAAGAGACTCAGGCATTTATCTGTTACCCTGGCAATTCATTGTATCTCTTTTAGGATTTCAGCCAAATATTCTCTGGTGTATAGTACGCCTCAGTGATGTAAGTCGAAAGAAAAGAGTGAGAAGCAAGGGTCGCGCACACCCGCGCACACACACACGCACACGCACGCACGCACACACACACACACACACACACACACACACACACACGTACACTCTCAGGCGCCCAGAGGGCTGTGCCAGAAGAAGTCTTATTCATCAAACCTAACCTTGTGAAAATGCGGACCTGACAACGGTCCTCTAAATCACTGGGATGAAATGGCAGGGGAAAGAAGTAGCCAAATAATTTTATTACACATTGCACAGGCTGAGTGATACTGTTGCCATAACTGAAACCAAAAAGAGATGATGTGAAAAAGGGCGGTTAGGAAAATAGAAAGATTCCCTCCAAAAACAGCAGAACCTGTTTTGTTTTTAGAATAAATGCAAATTTTAATGAAGGATATGGCTTAAATTCAGTTGGTCACTGACAAATCTTTGCCAGGTTCTATGATTTATTTGCCCTTTGTCAACTCAAGAATTCCTTTAAATCCCTGCAAAATTGTTCCAATAGAGAACCTACACCTGCCTCAGAAAATGCACCACTGATTGGACTTCAAGCCAAGGTTCAAGCCCTTGCTCTTTTGAATCTTAAAGCAATAAAGAAGGCTCTGAATTCTGGGCCTTAATTATGTGTCTTCAGAGCCGTGCAGCGGGAGGACATTAATTAGGCTAAATGATCCTTCCTCTACAAAACATCTCACAGCATTCATCAAGGGACAGGCAGGAGAGTTGCTCCTGCAGTGTGAAATATAGGTGTGCTTTGTATGGAGCTGCGGGCCGCCTGGACAACGCGCCAGGGTTCACCTCCACTCCACTGCGAAAGGGAGGCAGCTGGAGGAAAAAGGCCAGACTAATGTGTAAAATGGAGGATGTGTGGTTGGACCGAGAACAGGATGTCTGCCTGGCAAATAAATATAAAAGAGTAATCACCCTCAGGGAAAAGAGGAAGAAAGAAAGTGCCCACTCTATTCCATGTTGTAGTTTTCTATTTTGGAAGCAGGTCTCTCCCTCCTCCTCTTTCATATTTCACAGACAGGGCTGGGATGGATGGAGTTTCTAGTGGCGCTCGGGACTTAGAGGCACACACGCAGACACATGCTTGTCCTAACATCTACACGCTCACGAGTACTACACATGCTCACACACACACACACACACACACACACACACACACACACACACCGCGCACACACAAGCAAGAGACTGAGGCAGACTGTGAGGTGATTGTTACCAGATGGGGGGGGTCGTCCATCCAGCCTCACTCTGTGACAGACAAAAGGCTGCACCGACTTTTCTTCATCCTCTCCTCATTGTGTGTGTGTGTGTGTGTGTGTGTGTGTGTGTGAGTGAGTGTGTGTGATTTAAAAACACGTTCAAGTAGTTTTGGGGGGAGGGGGCTCGTGCCTTCAATGAATAAGAGCTGAACCCCCCATTTCTCCATTGGGTGAGCTGGCAGCTGGCATCTGTGTGTCCCATTTAAATAGAGTGACATGTTTAATTTGACAATTAAGAAAACAAAGAACTCCATTTAGAGCCACAGTTGGAGGCTGTGTATATTGTGTAAGTGTGTGTGCCTGTCAAGAGTCTCTACTGAATTGAAAGAGACAGAAGGGAAAGTATTGTGGATGCGAGAGGCCTAAAAAGCTGGAGCAAACCTGAACCGGCAGTTTAGATAAGCAAGAAAAGAGAAGAAGCCACGAGTAGAAGGAGGCAAGAACAGAATAAACTTAAACAGGAATTTACTTTTCTGCTAATTTAAACCACTAGGCCTAACCTACTGCTGTGCCACTCAATCTGGCTCATGCATGGAGAATTTACAGTTGTGGAAAGAAGGGTTAAAAAGCCAGCTTAAGCATTACCTCAGTTTACCTCAAAGCAGCGGCAGACCACAGGGATTTAAAGGTGATGCAAATAAAACACACACATGGTGTTTCTTTTTAGCTGGCTGGGGATCGTTAACCTCGCATTTAGTCACACTTCAGGTGCTGGGAAAGGCAAGCTGGGCGCTTACACACACACACACACACACACACACACACACACATTATCTGTCTTGCAAATGTGCATGAAATTATACTGCACAAGAAAATCGCACACATATGCACACAAAACATAGCATGTTTCCTACATGAAAAAAGATGTGCAGGATTAAGGCCTGTTTCCTTAGAGGTAAATAAACATGTTTATAGGTCTTTTGGCGTAAAGAATCGACTTCTGTAAAGGGAACTATGGAGAACTGTTGAAAGGAGATTAAGCTATTTCTGAAACAACTGCCTGTAATTCTATGTACAGTTTTAAGCAAATGCAAACAAATCGGGAGCGACTGCATTTATCTTTGTGTGTGTCACATATGACCAGCATCAATTCAGACCGTATACCGTCGTTTTCTGTGTAATTTCACACTCATTCTGTAATTTCTCTCATCCTCATATATTTTTAAGTCAGTCCTTGCGAAGTCTCCTTTCACTTTGATTTTAATTTGCTTTCAATTTTACTTTGGTTTGTCACATGGCCAAAAAAACCAAACTGCTTTCCATTTTGGATTGGTGAGGCCCAGATTTCTATCATCGCTTATCATAAAATACAGACGCCAACCCCACTCCCCATAATTCCCTCTGTTTCTCCCTCACTACCCCCTCCTCCTCTCTTTTCCCCTCCCTGTGGTCCTCAGAGTCCTGTTACCATGGCTACCACTGAACGATGGTTGCAACCCTTTCGAAAACCATCCCGCTTCCCCCCACCACCTACGTGCACACATGCGCGCATATGCATGCTATCTGTATGAAGTAACGGCCACCATCCCTCACGTGGGTGAGTGTTCATATGAAGACTGTCTGCCTGCTCCTCTCTGTGCCCAGTTACAATAACATGACCCCACTCTCCCCCTGACAGCAATGAAAAATACCTTTGGAAGGAAGAGTCCTCCCTCCCGCACACACACACACACACACACACACACACACACACACACACACACACACACACACACACACACACACACACACACAGAGTTCCCTCTTTAGAGCCATTATCATCTAATCAATAGCATTTCCAGTCCCGCTTTGTGGCATTTTGTGATACCACTCTCAGTCTGCATGTTGTAGAAGATAATGTCTTGTAAACAATGGCGAGAATGACAGGCTGCGTAAAGGCAAAGGAGACCGAAAAGAAATGTCTTCTTTTACTCTCTCTCTCTCTCTCTCTCTCGCTGGAAAAATTCTGTTTTAGATGAGCCGCACATCTGGCCTGCCCACTACCAGTCTGCTTCCCATCCAGATCTCCACTGTACTGCTCTACTTTTTTGTTATATATATATATATATTTATATAAATGTGTGTGCAAGCAAGGTATGCAAGAGAGAGAGCGTGTTTCAAGGACGCACTCAGACAGATAGAGGTGAAGTTATGCATACAACGCACACACTTACACACACAAGGGTAAGCGGTGATGAATTGGTTCGGCCCCACCTCCCCAGTCCTCCTTCTACGTCTCTCATTGTCATGGTAACCACCAGCACCTCTGCTGCATCCTGCATTCACGCTTCCACACCACAAGCAGCCATCCTTTTCATCACCGCCTCTCCTTTTCGTTGTGCCCTCGCTCACTGTCTGAAATGTGCTGAGTCCTGGACTCTCCAGAGCAATGCATTTCTTTACTGTAAACGTATGGAAGCATCCATACATTCAGCACCTTCAGCTCTGAAATGTTAACTTGTTCAAGCAAGAGCATTACATTCCTTGTATACCATAAAAAAAACATTACTTTAGATGACCCTTAGAACGTCTTCTGTGGTTTTTGAATATGATAATGCACGTTTGTTCTAACCCTTCAGGAAACCTGTGTAAACAGGCTGTTTTCCACTTAATGGTCTGCAATGGCACCTTCTTGTCACACCGACCTCACTCCCTCTTTCTGCTGTAGCATCGGTCAGTATTCAGTGTGAGTCAGGTGTGATTTCCACATGAGCTGTGGCTCCTTTTATTCCCAAATGAACCGTATCACACTGAAAATTATGCAATTTAATAAGGCAATTAGACCCACCATGATGCACGACAATATATAGCACTTTAACATGCTATTTCTATGATGTTAACAAGTATTTTGATTTGATTTCTGCACCCAAACAGGCAAATGAGTGCAGAATATAAAAGAAATTGTCGAAACCTTGGGTGAAAAATGTGAAGTTGAAGTTTGGGTTTTGAAAAACATGATATGGAGCATCAAATGGAGCCAGAGAATATAAAAGCTGCACACATTATATCTGGTGAAAATAAGTAAATCTTCGCAGTGTTATTTTTTTCAGAATCATTCAGCTTGGGTACATGTACATATATCAGTTTACTATTCACTAATCTAAATTTGCTTCTGTAAACTCCCATATGCACAATCATCACCTTAAAATTAATTGCAATTGTTACAATACTATTCTATGGTAAGGTAACAAAGAGCCATGATTCTGATCAGTTGAGTTTAGATTTTTGCAATTCATTACCGTCATCGCACGCTTCATTAAAGCAAACAGTATATAGAGTACATTGTGTTACACATTATTCAGAGTAAGCAGTATCATCTGTTCTGCACTCACTGTGATCTCACTTTCTCCAACTGCATGATTTGAAAGAACCATTATTTAGATAAGAAACAAAGGGTTGAGAGGAGAAAAATACCCTTCGACTGATTCACATTAGCCCTTACATCCGGTATTAGGGCAGCTGATCCGGTACTCCAAGATTCATGCAATCAAGCAGATCCTCTGTAATCATCCCCCGGAGCAGGGCACAAAATACTCTCAACAGCCCGCCAGCGTTGTGGGTGTACTGTCGTGGATGTGTCTGTGGGTTTGAAGGGAAGCATGTAGTCTGTGCATGAGCAAGCATAAATGTGTACGCGTGTGTCCGAATGCACTGTATATATTTTTGTGTAGAAAGCAAATTAGAGAGCACTTCCATCTTTCATAAATTGATATGGCCCTACAGAGAGTAGGACCCTACCCAAGATACCAATGTCTGCCTCTACTTGAGATACAGAGAGATGTAGAAACACTCAGCATCAACAACAGAATCGATCAAGGCTGACAGTTTTTAGAAGAACGCTTTGTACAATCATTAGCAGACTTTAGCAGGCAACTATAGACAGTCTGTGTTTACACCGTCTTCCACTCATCATACACAAGATACAACTTTTGTATCACCTGTGGACCACAATTAAGAACTCCAACTATCCCCTTCAAATGCGCCACATTTTGTTTTAGAAGGTCTTTCATGCCCACAGCTGTGATACGTATTCATTGAATGTATTCATTACACTGTATGTATTTTGGCATCCAGGTCTTTTTTGAGGTTCAGTTTCATAAGTATCACCTGTTTTATTGCTTGGAACAGCAGGTGGTCAAGGTTGCCTTTTTAGGTGCATGCCTTTAATTTGTGGACACATTTGTACTAAAATCTATAGAGACGTGAGGTTTACCAAATGTTGTGAGGAATGACTGAAGTAGATCCCCTGCTTGCACCTCTTTTATTACAACACAGCTAGGAACCAAAGCCATTTTCCATCCTCTCTGTTGGACAATGAACGAGCAGAGTATCAGATTTAATAAAAAGTGTATTTCTTTTTATATTCCAACCAATCAATTGCTCCTGCTTGCAACTATAGTCCCGCTCTGCTGAGCCATGATGTGAAAACATTAAGCTGTTGTGAGTGACAGCAGCTAGGACACCAGATGTTGACATTTAACGATGGCTCGTGCAACTCCCCGCTACTTTTCCTGTTGGCAGTTCCTTCGATCCCTTTGATAGGAACACAGCGACATCTTCAAGCAATGACAGATGGTAGAGTTTTTGATTGCAGAAATGTACGTCTGCCACAAGTCTGAGCAGAGTGCTCTTCTGCTAATGTATTGTACACCTGCTTTTGTTTTCCCTCGTCCGTGCACTTTGGCTTGAAAACATCATCTAGTAGCGCTTTTACTGCTAAATTCTGCAAAATGGACGTGTTGTTTCAAAACCGAGACATTTATCCAAGTAGTATAAAGAACTTCCTAAACTGCACACCAGGGGTGTGTTAGGCCGTAGTAAATCTGATGCGAAACCACAGAACTGAATTTGGGCCACATGCACCAATGTTGGTTCTCCTAAACTGACATTTAATCCGACTCATCCTTACTCTAAAAGTTAAATCACCTACAACAGCGAGGCAGGCCAAATCTAATGATTTACCTAACCTCAGCCAATACCGATCACGCAGACCAAATGCCTGTAAATGTACTTAGTGTGAGGTTAAAAAAAAACCCACATGGTGACTAAAGTTTCATGTCAGAAAGATTCATCTTGGAGTCCTTACATGACTCCAAAACAAACACCTTATACACGATCTGACTGCAAGACATGCCCCTATAAATAATTAAAGAAAAACTTTCTGTCGTAGTCCATGCAAGAGCTCGGTCCAGGGCGGGAATACTGTAAGGCACGGTGAAAGGAGAGATGAAGAATCCCTTTTCCCGAATAACAAGTTACTGTATAGTTAGTCACAAAAGCATAGACCACCCTAGAGCAGCTCAAAGTGGCTTGAAGCAAAATTTTAAATGGCCAGTGTATGAAACCAGTACGGCTTGGCAAGAATGTTTAAACACACGAGCTTAGAGAAATAAATCAAAGCCATTATTGATGAATGGCAAACTGTATTTATAGGTACATTATTAGTGTTAATTTCAGTGGAGCTTTACAAGTATTTCAGCGAGTGTTCATTCAAAAGGATATAATAGCTATTTGTGCTGAAATATATTGACAAATTAGACCTCTGCCCAGTAGGTATACATTTAGAGAAAGCATATACGAGACTGCAATAAACGCAGTGATAGCTTCAAAAAAGTCAAACACACAATCAGCTGCCTGTGAGTTCAAAGGGAAAAACACACTGAGGTTTATTCCGCATCTCAAGGCTGCTTATTAAATTAATATTCTGCTTGTTCTGCATGTACGGGTTCACTGAGTCCAGTCTACATTGGAGAGGGATCTTCAGAGCATGTCTGAGGATGGAACGGCTTCTGCTGAGGGAAAAAGACAGGGGTTTATGATGGAGAAAAAGTTAATAATCAAGTTCTTTGAATACATTTTTTCTAGTGTCCATTGATTTTCTGTTCCAACCTTTTTATCCCTTTTCCGATCACCTCCCCATTCATTGTCGTCACTCTCTCCTTCTGTCCCACCCTGTCGCCCTCGCGGTTCAAGATTCGCACAGTCCATCGAAACAAATCACAGGAGTTGCCCATGCAAACAGTAAAGTTATTTCCACTCCCGTAGTCCTTCCAACCCTGTCCGAAAGACCACATCCAGCAACCACAAACACACGTGCACGCTCACAAGCCCCGAGGCCCACAGTGAAAATAAGTCTCTGACTTTTCTGTGGTTTTTATCCCAAAAGCCCATGCTCCACGGTTTCGTCCTGTGCCTGTTTCTCCCCTGTGCATGCATTTATTTCAATTTAAATATCGACTGTACATTTAGTGTCGTCAAACAACACTACAGCCTATACTATAATATAATATGATATAATATAGGCCATACTATTGACAGTATAGCCTATATTGACAGCACGATGCCCCACGTCAGCCCATGTACAACTCAGCGACACCAGACAGTAATCAAAAAGGAGGGAGGAATGGGGAGAAGCAGAGGTTAGTGTGGGCAGGTGGGAAGTAGTAAGAGATTCTCTCGTAAAAGATTCCACTATAGGGGAGTGGAAACTTTCTTTCACTCTTTCTGATGTTGCTCTAACCTTTAATAGACATCTCATGGTGAGAACTATCCTTATAAAAACTGAAGTCCAAAGAAAAGACAATATGAGATGCACGCATGACAGAAATGCATCTGGGAGATGTAAAGAAAGTGAGAGGCGTGATGTGGACCATATTGAATATAAAATGCCTTTTACTTGGTCAGTGCCATTTTTTGTGATCTTATACAGACCAGGCAAGATCAGCAGTGTTGTTTAATATTGTGTCTTTTGGCATGATAAACGCAACACTAGATCTGGAATACTACAGTATGGCCCTCTCTGCCTCCGTCTCTCTGCTGCTCTCAGCATCTCTCCATGCTGAGTTCTGGAGGTGAGAAGGAAAAAGAAAAGGACAAGTGAGATGATTAACTGGATGATTCATTTGAGAAAACAAATATCTGTAGCTGCACTGTCTTTGACCCCTGAGTGGAAAATAAATAGTGCGGAGCGAGCTGGGACACAGACACAACACCAGAGGCGCGGAGTCAGCCAGATAACAGCTCCGAGGCTGCTGCTACAACACTCACACACACCCACTCAAACAGACACACAAACAACAACTGAAAGTCATGCCCTGGAGTAGTGAAAAAAAAAAAAGACAACAAAGAAAAATGGATTAAATGACTTGAATCATTCATATCTTGTAGGGCACTACACAAACTCAACCCTCAGAGAGAAATGTCTTGGTCACATCCAACTGTGACTTCAAACCTAACATCTAACTCTCTGTAAAGCCAAAATGACAGAATCTGATACACTGGGAAACAAGCTCTTATACAACCCGTCACCCCTAACTTATTGACCACCTGCTGTTCCAAACTGCAGAACCCCTCCCAAAGCAAATACAATCCAGAGAAACACAGGAAGCATACTAATTTACACCAACTTAACTCAGTGTGTCATGAAATTAGATTAGGGTGACCTAATGAACTGTGGCAAGCCTGAGGATCACCTGCAGCTCACGGCGCATATGCCTGCGAGTTTGTTCCTTTCCCTCTCAGACGCCAGTGCAGGATCGAGAGGGAGGACTCCAGCAATAAGACACGAGAAGAAGACAAGAAAAATGGAGGCCCAGACAGAGATAGAGAGGACGTATCAAGGGCAGAGAGGTTTGAAAAGAGGCACAATGCAAGAGCAACCCAGGAGAGCTGGAACAGCGAGATAGGCAGGAGGGAAGAGACAGATAGAAAAAGTGTGAATATATAAATGTCATTACACTGTTGTCTGCATTCACTATGGAGGATCCTGTTCCTGCAGCTCTCTTATATCTGTGTGTTCCAGGCACTAGAGGAGCTATTTAAACTGTGTTCTTGCAAAAGTTGAATGTGTCCACCTTGTCAGCTTCAGGCTGTGGAAAGAAACCCTCTGCACTAAAGACAGGATTTGCAATTCAGCAATCGCTTTTCTTTTCTCTACAACTTTATCCATTGCTGAGCAGATAAGTCTACTGATAGTCAGGAACTCTAGGCTCAGCTGTACAAGATGATCCCGATAGTGTTTCTTGGTCGGATCTACAGTAGTCCTGAAATTGTTAGTTGTAAACTTATCTGCAAAAATTTTGATCAATAATAAGAATAACCCTTAGTTGCAGCCCAACTGTTTAGTATTTCCATAAGAGGGAAAAGTGGAGTGATGTATGAATACTTATAATAAATAATATATTTAAATACTATACATGTTAGTTTTGAAAAATGGTAAATTATGCAGAGGTTGTATCGAGGGTACATTTCATTATATTTTTATTTTATTTTTATTTTTTTTCTTTGGACTCCATCGTGGATGAAAGCCAACTTTCCAAAACCAAAATTGGACATTTTAATCATCTGTCCCGAATCACTCACCAAATCCATTCACAACTTCTGCCTCACCACTGATTACGATACTCTCCCTCCCTCCCTCGCTCATCTGGACCTTGGAGTCATTTTCGGCAGCAACCTCTCTTTTGAACACCATGTTAATCAAATTACCAGACCTACCTTTTTTTCCATCTAAAAAACACAACTGGTCTCCACCCATAACTCTTCTTCTCTGCTGCTAAAGCACAGATCCCTGCTTTCATCACATCCAGACTCGACTACCGCAACAGCTTTCTCTATGACACGTCACCCGTAGTCCTTAATAAACTCCAGAACATCCAGAACTTTGCTCCCTGCTTGCTCGCTCACTCCCGCTCCCAGGATCACATCGCCCATGTCCCAAAGAGCCTACACTGACTCCCTGTCCCGCAACGGATTCGATTCAAAGTCTGTCCCCTCGCTACCAAAAGCCCTCCATAACCAGGCTCCCTCCTACCATGGTCACCTGCTCCACCGTCACACTCCTTTCCGCAGCCTCTGCTCCTCTTCACCAACCTCTTCTCTCCACCATCCACCAGGACCAAGCACCAGACATGGGGCAACAGGGGTAACCCCTGTTTAATGTCCTCCTGCTTTTAGTGTCCTTAGGATCTTTTTAACTTGTTGTGTAAAGTGTCTGTGAGTATCGCCCTATGAATAAAATTTATTACTATCATTATCATTGTTAAAATGATGCATGTTTCGGTGCTATTAGAGCTCTGGTGCTTAGAAATGAGCAACAACAACACGCAGCAAAGTACAAACAAAGAAATACTTTACATACTTGATAGTCTCACTCACTGATGGGAGATTGTTTCCTTTAAATTAGCAAAGGAAAAGATAAAGTTGCCAAGACTAGCAGAGCAGCCATAAGGGTAAATAAATGCCCATGAGACATGAGGTGAAAACTTAAGGAAAAAAAAAAGAATGGAGAGAAAGATACTTACTAACAGACTAACAGATGAGATGAAGAAATGCAATTGAAACCAGTCATACTGGAGAGAGACAGAAAGAAAGAGAATGAGAGAAGAAAACCCCTCACTGCCATATGGTACAGAGTATTGGGCTTAATGAGGCGTGAGGCCATCCTCTCCACAGAGGCATCAGCCAGTCAGATCACACATGAATGAGCACTCTGATAGGTTTAAAATACAGCATATGCCAACAGCTAGTGATATGGAACCAAACTACTGCTTCTAAAGGAAAAGGAAAGGAAAAAAGGGAATGATTTACCCAACCATGGTCACAACCCAAAAGCCACCAAAAAGCTGAAAAATGCTCTTGCAAAGAGACTTCTGTCTGATAAGAGTCTGAAATTTGGAAGCTGACTGCTACTGAAAATATTTCAACAGAAAGAGATATTGTCAAGATCAGTGGAGACTCTGGGCTCTTAACTGTTGCTTCCACCAAACAAATAAAAGTTTTTTAAAAATGCAAAGCTTGCACTAGTGTGATATGTACGTATTCTGTAGATGTATAGTTTCAGTCTTTGCAGATCTGGCATCACCTTTGGCTACTGCAGGTAACAGCAAGCGTGTTTTACCAATAAAGCCTCCAACCACTGGGGGCGACAAGCATGCCTTTAGAGGCTACTTGATCAGATCAAATGAAAACTTTGACCTGATGACGCTGCTATATCAAAAGTCATGATATCGCCAGAGTTGTTACAATGCACCCTTCATCGAGGGACATGGATGTGCAGCGTCAAATTTCATGGCAATTCATCCGATACTCGTTGAGAAATATCACTCAAAACTCAAAAATGGTTACCATCATGGTGACACTAAAGGAAAAGATAGAGGATCTCCAAAGTCAGTAGGATTTATCCTCTAGGCACAACGTATGTGTGTAGAAAATGTCATGCAATCGATCCGATAGTTGTTGAGATATTTTAGTGTGGACCAAAGAAAGACACCAGCAATGCAGCTATCATGGCAATAAATGGGGGTTTGTATAATCAAAATCTCAAGGATCATAATCTTAATATCTCGAATAACACTCTCATGAATTTCGACCTTCTCTCTTTTAAAAAAGACATTACCACCATGATAAATAAAGCCCATCTCATTATCTAGAAAGTTTAGGGCTTGAGCGTAAAACCAAGATGGATTTCGTTCATGTCACCGGAGCCTCCAGTAGCAAACAGGTGATGAATTCACATTGAGTGTTAATGGACGTTTTGCGAATAGTTCGCATAGCAGACACCCCGTCCCGATCCCTCGTCACACACATTCTGTCAACATCGCTGGCAGCTGAGAGATGTGTGAGTCGGTGTGAGACAGCAGGGGAAAGAGGCAGTAATATAGAACACGAGTGAGAGTATGCGTGTCAGAACAAGGGCTGGCTGTTAACACCATGAAATGATTCACCAAATTTTCGATCTGACTGGTGTCTGTTTGTGTGCGAACCCGTCCAGTTGTCAACGCTGAACACCTGTTAGAGACAATCGAGGCATGTGGTGACAGTGATCACTCCAACCTGCAGCCTCTCTTCACGCGGCCATTGATCCTAGCGAATTAAACACACCGACAGATTAATTAAAACACACAAGACAAAGTTTCACAGAGCAGGGCCATGTCAAAGCACAGCTGCCACTGTAAGAGAACAAGCAGGAGCGGAGACGTCAAGCGGACAATAAATTTTATCTTCCCCCCATATTTTCAAGCTTAATAAAAACTAGAGTGTGTGTTGTGTGTCTGGGCTGGAGGGGAGCGTGCAAGCTCCAAGTGGAAGCTGTGGTTTGGTCTGGCTCTGGTTTCGATGGGGGTCGAATTCTGCTCACCACCAGCAGGAGACTGGTCCGGAGTTACAGGAAGCTTGAACTGAACACCTTCCTGCTTTCAGTGTGTCACCATCTGTCTCGGGCTCTATTGGTTTATCAAATGTGATTAGTCTCAGTGTGCATGTGTGTGTGTGTGTGTGTGTTTTAAATATGATTAGTCTTACCTTATAGAGCCATATAGACTTTATCCACGGGGTCCCCAACTTTGGACTTCACACTAAAAGGGCTGATTGCTCTGACAGGCAGACATGCTTTGTTTATCTAAGTGGTTTTGTGGGAAGTTCAGGAGGACTAACTCCACCTGTCAAAAGAAACCTGTCTCCTTCCTATATGTTTTTGCTCTATTTTAGTCACCTTCACACCACACTCACATTTTCATGTTTGACTTTCTCCGCCCCCCCTCCCTTTTTTTTTTTTGTTACAAGCTAGGCCTGTTTAGTAGGTGAAATTTTACCACTTTTGACTGGTGAGACTGGATTGAAATCACCACCACCATGTCAAAATTTACCCTTGACCAGCAGGTCTCCAAATGGGCAGCTCTAATTTTATGGGCAGATTGTTATTGCATTTACTCAGCACATCTATGCTCATTTTTCATTTCTTTCTGCTAGAATATGTTCAGCAGCAATCAGCAATCAGTAGAAATCAGCTTCTGAATGATAAACTCTGCACGGTTCAAACTCGTGGCTCCCCAGTGGATGAACGATTTCTATTTTGGATGTTCTTGTAGGGATAAACCCACAAGTTCAATGGCTCCTTTCTGCTTGCACAACCCTCACGACAAACTCAGATATCTTATCCCCAATGCTAGCAAGGATGTATGAAAAGCAAAATCATTGTATGTTTTTTAATTCTGTCTAGGATTTGGTAATGTGTAAAGAAATCTGCCGCCTCTTTGGGCCCCTAGTGTAGCTTCCAGGTTTTACTCATGTTTCAACTTATTTCCCACCCTCATTTTATTTTGATTATCCCTTATTTCTTTTTGATTATCAAAATTATTAATTTTTTTAAGGCACGGTATCAAACTGTACTCCACCAACAGACACTGCATTACCATTATACTGTTGTACTGCAAAGCCAGCGAGCAATTCTCCACCTCTTTGTATATCTTCCAGCTGAGCACATCTGTGTGTCTGCCGAGATGATTGAGTGTTTTTTAACAGGCTTGACCAGGAAACCACATGCCGAACATCACAGGGGAGATGCATCACCTGTTCAAAGTGAGTTCTTGGCTTCAACAGTGTATACAAGTACACATACACAGATGTATGACATACAGGCATGGACATATGCATATAAGCGCGCACGCAAACTTCTGCTTTCTGTTTTGCTGCCTTTTCCTCAACTACCTCAACAATCTCATTAATCCCTTTGTTATGGTCCCTTTAATTTATTTGTGCTTTAATTTTATCTAAACTTATTTTTGTCTAGCTTGCAGGTCAGGCAAGAGCATGGGTGTAACTGCTAGTGAGATCGGCAGCGGTTTCCCAGCAGTCTGGTCATGCTGGAAGTGAGCGTGTCATTGGATTTGACAGAAACTCTGCAAGGCGCTACCCACGCAGGAAAAAGGAAAAGGCGCTAAGACCGAAAAATACAGGTTATACGCAAGAAAAGGAGAAAGAGATCTGAAAGTAGTTATATCAGCTCAGTGGCATTAGTACCCATTCAAATAGGCCGCACATCTAAGATTTCAGCAACCCTTTTAATGCTAATACGTTTTTTTTTTTAAGCAAATAACATGGTCCACCCTAAATATGCTTGTCACTTTTCATCACCAGCCACAATTCATGCTGTTCTCATGACCTCTACCTACTCAGGATATGAACCTGAATCAGATGAATGTGCATGCACACACACACACACACACACACACACACACACACACACACACACACACACACACACACACGCACACACACACAGAGGCACCATAACCTCTCCTGCCTGGGAAATACTTTAAGGAAGCAGGGGAAGAGGAAAGCGGGGAAACCGAGAAATAAATAACTCCTTTGTGTGGCGACTACATAAACAGTGCAGCACATTACAGATTACTATAATGGCCGAACTGATAAGAAGCTTCCTACACATTATCTCTGCATGTATATGTACGTGTATGTGTGAGTGGAGAGTGAGAGAAAGCAAAAGAGACATGATGAGAAAGATCCAAAGAAAGACAAACACAAATCGAAGAAAAACAGACAAAGAGACTTTGAGAGAAAGAAAAGAGGCAGACAGGAATAGAGAAAACCTTGAACTTAAGTAAGACTTCTTTTGGCAGAAAAGAGAGAATAACTATCCCTTACCTTATGTGCGTATATGTCCCACTCCTTCATAGACTTCTTCTGATAACAAATTTCCTTCTTTAGATATTAAACATCCACTGATTTCCCTCCATTTTTACACAAAGAGTCCAAAATCCCAATCAGTCAGCTAGGCCAGTGTACTACTTCCAAACTCAAATGTGATTGTTATCTATTGTAAATATTAGTACAATTCTGAGAACATTCTTCGTCTCGACTCTGTTAGGAACGTGACACAATCTCACAACCTAGTCATTGGTGCCAAATAACATCACACAAAAATGTAAACTGGGCTTACTGGACCAGCTGATCCAATTCTTCACGTTGTCACTATCTTGACAGAGTAAAATACCAAATGCTCCACAATCTCAACAGTCGGTTGGCAGGCAAATGGAGAAAAATACAGAACAAATCTGGAATGACATCCATTAGGCTATGATGTCAGGTCTAACATAATATCTGTGTGTATGTGTGTGTCCTATCTGAGAGGCCAAGTATGCCATTGACCCCAGAAAAAGTTTACTCCGACTACCATTATCCTGCAAATCGCAGCCCCTGTGGGGAGACTCTGGCCTGGAGACTCTTGACTCGTTCTGAACGAGCCCTGAGGAAAGTGCCGGAATGAGCAAATCAAGTCTTATTCACTCGCTCTGGCATAGTTGAAAACCGCCCATGATGTCTGGCATGGGATTATGCCTGCACCGCGTGCCAGAATAACTGCTGGCTAGGATTAGAAAAACGACTAACATTTGATTACAACTGTTGCAACAACTGGAATCGGGGTCCAGGGGGTCATTTAGTTGGTTGAGGGATATAACAATTCAACAGAGCACCCTAATTAGGAGCAAATTATGAGCAACAGATAGGCTGTATCTATAGAAAAGAAACAATAAGTCATGTTAAGGCCTACCTTTTTTCTTTTCTCACTCCTTCCAAACCTCTTTCAAGCTCTCTTCCTCCTTTTTATTTCATTTGCATTGCATATCACTACTCTTCATTACACTCGCTTACTTCTCTCGTCTCTTGCCTTCCCTAAGCAGACGCAGGCCCATATGCCAATTTCCACAGAATACCAACCAGCCATCCTTTCCAAATACATGTTAAATGAACCTGCAAGAATGTGAAATTCAACTATTTATCTAATCCAGTTTGGTTGGTATGATTAGGGGTCCAAAGCCTTTCATTAGGAAGACTGCACTTTTAAGTTTAGGCAGCAGGTTTTCTTAAAAATGCTGAGGAACAGAAATGCTGCTCTCTCTGCTCATCCGCTTCTCGGCAGAAGTGTAAAACAAACCTGTAAAAACAGTTGGTCTAAACAGTGCGTGATGCCAAGTTGAGACCTTGCTGGAAGACAAACAGTCAGTCATCGTTTTTTTTCATTTCTCAGGAGCGGTCCTCCTCATATATAAGAGCTGCTAGAATCAAGATAAAAGCAAGGCAGCCGAGCTGCCACGAGATACAATGCAATACCAAGGGCTCGCCCTACACTGCTGGTCCGGTTACCATGACAACCCTACGAGGTGAGAGAGGGGACATACCAGCACAGAGTAAATCTCCTCACAGTAGTTCCAGGAATGCAGGTGAAGGCTCACTCCCTGCCTTTCTTTTTTTTTCTCCTCCCTTTTGAAATCTTTCCCTTCTAAATGAACACACAAGAATGGCTGCTTTTCTCCTCTTATAGCCCTGTTTTTTTTTTTTTATGAATCACATCACAATGCGTCAGTGCTTCCAAGTGCACCAACCTTTTTTCTGAAATAGGACTTTGGGACTGCTTTCCACTTCAGACACATCTTTGATTTCCAGACTCATTTATATAGATATATAAATCAGGCCTTTGCCGGGGGAGTAATCACAGAGGGATTAAGGGGAGGGTGTGAGTGAAAAGAGAGAGTGAATAAAGAGATGAGAGGACAGGGGAGACAGTGAATGCTTGGTTTTGGCTGCATATGTGGGACAATAGCTTTTTGGCCTACACACAGCAAGATTGAGCACCACAAGAATTAAGAACTGCAGTCCCCCTACAAAATAAAGACAAGTACAGCGGAGACGGGAGAAAGAGAGGAGAGTAAACTTTTTCAGTGCTTCTCTTACCTCTAAGAAGCAGGTCCCAGCCGGGGTGTTCTCCTTGATGGAGGCATTGTATAAGCTGCTGGAGAACACAGGTGTGTTATCGTTAACATCCTGCAGCACGATGTCCACCTTTGCTGTGGATGACAGTGGCGGGCGGCCATTATCTGTTGCAACAACAGTCACACTAGGTGCTGGCTCTGATTCGAAATCCAGAGCGGCTGCAGTGGTAATGATCCCCGTGACCGGGTCAATGGAAAACCAGTCAGAGTGAGAGTTTTTGCCCTTAAGTAGGCTATATCGGACGTCCCCATTTGGGCCCTGGTCTTTGTCCCTGGCAGTGACCTGAAGAACAAAGGATCCAGGATACACAACCTCAGGAATAGTTTGTCTGTAGGCCTGCTGGTCAAACAGCGGGGGGTTGTCATTAACATCAGTCACCTGGATGGTGAAAGACGACTCCGCCCTTAGAGGAGGTGTGCCGGAGTCTGTGGCCATCACCCTGAGGTCATATGAATCCCGCTCTTCTCTATCCAAGACCTGGTCTACATATATCAGGTAAATGATGCTGTCCTTTGTTGTAAGCGCAAACTTCCCATCACCCCCCTCAAGAGACACATTGACATTGGCGTACTCTCCATAGTCTGGGTCGGTGACAGATATCCGGGCTACATACTGGCCTGGTTGGGCTCCTTCTGAGATTCTTGGAGAGCCGTCCTCACTGAGGAAGATGATGGTCATGGTGGGCTGGTTGTCATTGTAGTCACGGACATGGATAGTTACAAACGCGTTGGTCACCTGTGAAAAGATAATGGTGCATGATTCGTGTTACTTTGTGCTCAAATCAATTTGTGTCACTTTATAGTGGAGGACGACTATGACTCATTATTTTCTATTTCATTTTTCAAAAAAGGCAATTATCAGTGTCTATTTTGTTTTTGGTTTTGGTTTTTCTTAAGTGGTGAAAAAAGAGAAAACAATGATCCTTAAGGATTATAAATTTTCCAAAACAATATATTACATGCCATCATTAAAAGCGCTGCACATTGCGCTTACTACTATAGCCAGAGCCATGATGCAATTACCTCAGGGTGGCTGGCATTATCCCTGGCCTGGACCACCAGTTCATGGACCCTCTTTAGCTCATAGTCCAGGGGTCTATTCAGAGTGATGACCCCTGACTTAATATCCATGACAAAGTAGCGGTCAGGGTCACTCTGACGCCGGTTGATTTCGTAAAGCACCAGACCATTATCACCCTCGTCCTCATCTGTTGCAAAGACCTACAAAGACAAGAAAGCCAAACAGTGAAATTAAAATTACCTTTGTGAATTTGGATTTACTGAGGCAAGTACTATTAACGAAGTAATGAGAAACTATACAAATACTGACAACACTTTGCTAACCTGTAAGATGCTACTTCCTTGTGGAAGGCTTTCAGAGATAATAGCGTGGTATCTGCTCTGATTGAAGACCGGCGCATGATCGTTGATGTCAGTCACTGTCACTTCCAGGCTCATGGATCCCATCCTTCTAGGTGAGCCCCCATCAAAGGCCTCCAGGACGAGGGTGTACAATGAGCGTTTCTCCCTGTCCAGCAGTCCATTGACCACCAGGTCCAGATACAGCACCGTGTTAGCAGCTCTCTTGGTCTCCAGTCTGAATGCCTGGCCTACATTGCCCTCTCTAATAGCATAACCTTGGGTAGTCAGCTGGTCCTTGTCTGCATCAGTTGCAGGCTCCAGGGAAAACCTCGTCCCTACTGCTGTGTGCTCAGGGATCTTAAGAAAAGCTTTCTTTTTAGGGAACACAGGTACATGGTCGTTGATGTCGTTGACAGTGATTGACACCTCAATAGTGACTCCCGGGATTGTCACAGCAATGAATCTATAGTGGTCCCTCTGCTCACGGTCCAGACGGCGTGCGGTTGTAATGATGCCCGTGGTTTCGTCGATGTGGAGATCACTGCTAACACCCGTGCCTTCATGGTCTGAGATGAAGTAAGGACTTCCAGTTTCACCAGGTGGTAACCCAGCATTGATATCCCCAACGATGGTCCCCGCAGGCTGCTCTTCATCCAGCTGGAGTTCCAGTACTCCAAGGACAGTTGTACACTGAATAAGGACAAGGACGATGGAGAAATAAAAGAGAGGTTTCCGCCGCCACAGACACACACAGGGTCCGCTGACCCACGCTCTCCGTCTTGAACCTTTACTTGTTATCGGCATGGCTGGGTTCTGCTACACCTGGGAGAAAGAAAAAGAG
The DNA here is from genome assembly GCF_016859285.1 of Xiphias gladius. Taxonomy (NCBI): domain Eukaryota; kingdom Metazoa; phylum Chordata; class Actinopteri; order Istiophoriformes; family Xiphiidae; genus Xiphias; species Xiphias gladius. Next base: position 7,405,853 of record NC_053416.1, on the reverse strand, counting down.
AGAAAGAGAAAAGACAACAGATATATTTCATGATATATAAATTGAGCAGTTGAACAACTTTTTTCATTCTCTCCGTGAAAACATCTTGAAAATTCAGTTGTCCTTTTAGCACAAAATGAAAACAAATTATCCTTTTTTTTCAAAGTGGAGCATGATGATGTGCTAACACTTACAATCTAGAACCTATATTAAAGACATGGTGTCATGAATTACAGCATTGTTCCCCATAAAATGGATATACATAACATTTTGAAAAGAACTCAGAAGATCTGAAAAAGCACAAAATTGGAAGTGTAAGTCTGTCCAGGATTGACACTGGTTTGAACCACACTGAGGACAAAATCATAAAGTGTATTTATCTGAAGGACAACGAATTTTATTCACTGGGCGAGAACATTTTAAAGTATCCAGAGCGGTCACACAATGAAAGGGAAAACACATTAAAGAAACTGAAATGAGCAGCAAGTTCTTTATATCCAAAACAAATAAAAATAGCATATACCTACACGCGCACACACGCACACACACACACACACACACACACACACTCACAAACGCATGGAATGCATGGGAAAGTTAGTATATAGCTGCTTCGTTTTATGGGGAAAAGCAGTCACTTAAGACTGTAAGCTTAGCCTCTATGTTCCCCAAACTCTAAATCATGCACAGATCCATAAAGATAATATCCTCCTCATGCTATTGCCGAATCAATCTTATCAGTCATAAACTGAATCTAATTATGAACAGATACACATACCGTAACTGTCCACAAAGCCATGCATCAGTCCAGGGTCAAACGCGTCTTGCCAAAAATTGTTGATGTTTGCTTTAACCTAGTGTGCTACTTGGATATTCCTCATGGGATGGCACACTGAGTGCAAGAGAGGCAATCACGTGAGTTTAGAAGGCAATTTAAAATTCACCTGACACTGTTTGAGTAATCCTGCGGCAAAGCCACCATCTGGTACTTGCAGAAAGTTAAAACAAACACCAATAATTATTTGCAAATGATATTTGACCCAGGTTTGACACACATACTTTCACACACTACCATAAAATTCTGGAAATACACTCATAACTGTTCTGGCAAGGTTTACCTGTATGGCTGCACTAAACTCTCACGAGATAGATGCACATTCTGCCCCTTGATGAGGTCTACAAATATTTAGATTATGTTCAAAATGAGACCACTTGTTTATGCACGTTCCTCTAGTATTTATAAGGGAAGATTTATGGAGCGTATAACTCTTCAAAACATCCTGCAATGAGCAGAGCCATCTAGCCCTGACATAACTCATTCATCACACTTTGAGACCAGAGGGGATGCTGCCGTACACCAATCTTCTACATTGATCCGAACATGACTACCTAAACTCCCTGGAATGTTAATGAGTCCTGCCTCTATTAACTAATGTTTGGGACAGATGCTCAAAAATATGAATGTGTGATGCAGGCAAAGGGCCCGTAGCAGAGAGGAGGTTAGTTGTCAGCGGAGGGTGTTGGCGCTTGCTGGCCGGCCATATTCACCCAGACAATCACTCCCACAGCACATATATAATCTGGACAGTTAACTTTAGGAATGTCTGCCACCTCTAGAGAGAAAGCCAATATGCTGCCCGCACATACATTGAACTGAGGCATTCACACTCACACATACAAGAAGGTCATACGCTGACCTTCTTCTTGCAGATTGACGGCAAGACTGACTACTATCCCCTATACAAGAAGAGGATAAAAACCGACTTCTTTCTAATAGATTACACTTGTTCACAGGCATCGATTCTACTGAGCAAATACCACTCTGTTATTAGTTTTAAATTTACAAGGCTCCTGAGAGACATTTTATAGAGTGTACATAACACAAGGCAAATTTAAAAAAAAAAAAAAGAACAACATTATTTTATGTCTAATGAGTCCTGCTGCAATCATCCGATCCAACAGTGTTTCTACTGACCCTGACCTCCTGCGGTAGTTTCTGAGGCCTCCGAGGAGGAACGATTAATAAAGTCTATAGGGCCACTGGGACAGGGAGAGGGACACGGATACCGTGCCCTCTTGTACAGTCACTGACCTCTACATCTGGTCCAGACGGCTGCTTTGGACAGTTGCTGCACTCATACACAAAGAGGGAAGCAGAGCTAAGTCTGAGCACAGGCTGGATACACACCCTGCTTTTGTTGTGTTTGGTGTGTGTCAAAGTAGTTGTGAGTGTTTTTGCTTTGGGACTATCGTCAGTGGAGTTGGAGGAAAAGGGAAAAGGAGAGTAGTTGAAAGAAGAGGTCTGGCAGGGATAATTTGGGGTGTGATGATGATGAAAAGAAGCCCTTATATCGTTGAAAGGGAAATTCAAAGTCAGTGCTCGGCCCTTTTGAGACCCCATCCTGACTAAATGAACTCAGAGTAGAGTACCATAATGCAGCCATTGAGAACGTCAGGGAGAACAAAAAAAAAAGAAAAAAGAACAAAGCAGAGAAATGAAAAGAGCGGACACTATAGAAAAAGTTTCATTCTAAGGCGTGATTACAGTTTGATTTGGCATGACGGCCTTATTGTCTTTAGGGACCACTGAGCTGTGTAGGTGAACCTTATGATTGAAAAATAAAGTCAGACAGAGTGTATTCCAAAGTGTGTGAGTGCGTATGTGTGTTTTTTTTAATTTTTTATGTCCTATCTCCCTCATTGCTTTAGTTGCGTGTCAGCGAAAGGTTATATTGATGAACAGATCTCACGGCCGTAATCTGTCACTGTCGGTGAGCGGTCGGCTCATGACATCATCTCCCTTTTGACGTGCGCTGTAATACACTTGTGTTTGTCCTGGAAAACACCGAGCTGATGAAGAATGGAGAGAGCAAGGGCTAAAATATAGCTCATGCTGAAAGGATACTTTAACAGATGGTCAGAGGAGTAAAAGACAACCACCTGATTCACTCCCTCTAGTGGCACTCTTTATAACATCCTACTAATTATGATTACGTTTATACAAGTTTAAATGAATGAAGAGTGTATTTAATTTCCGTCTGAAACGCAAGAAATGCACATAGAATAAGTAAAATACAGCAAACAACAAGTTGTCTGTCTGGTTACATGGGTTTCTATACGCCTGTGTCTTTGTATGCCTGCACACAACACATGCGCAGGCATACAAAAAGTGACATCATCTCTGTGCGACCACACTGAGGCAGACCCAGAGGGCTCCATGCAGTCTCAGCCACATTATATCTGGCGTTTCACCCCCATAATCTGCCTCTGCTGTGCACAAGCCTCAAAGCCTCAAATACATGGGCCTCCCCTCTTTAGTACTGTTACCATATAATAGAAAACCATAGTGTTTTCTATAGGATGTGACCATTTAAACTGGTAGAATGTGTGCATGAAAATGTTTGTGAGTGTGTTTATGCTGTCGTATCTCAGTTGTGAGGAACAGCTTTTCCTCATGCAGTGCCAATTCTTAACAGGCCTCTCTGTCTCCCTATCCCCCCCATGTCCCTTCCTCCCACCTTCCCTCAGTCCATCCCCTCTAATGGATTTAGCAGATCTAGCTGGGCACGCCATAGCTACCCGTGGCCAAGCTAAACAGGACCCAAAGTCACGAAATTCCAAGTGAAAAAAAAAAAAAAGGCCACTCCATACCGCCTCTATCTCAGCTATGTTTCTTGTGTTTTGATGGAACGGCAAAAGGTTGTATTGAACTACTTCCTGAGCAGTTGAGGGGTCTGGCATTGTCTGTAGATAGTTGGCAGCCACTCATTCAGCCCTGCAACTGCTTCTGTGTCACCCAGAACAAATATTGGCCTGATCCTGTGATAGACAGTAAAGTTAGACTGTGGAGAGTAAATGAAGAGTCAAGGGAAAAAGCTGTAAAAATGAAATACATAAGTTAACATCAGAAATATGCAAAGACAGACACTGGATGAAACTGGATGTCTTTGCATATGCAAGACCCCACCTGCAAAAATCAGATTTCTGTGGGAAATTTCACATCAAATTTTCACATACAGCTTTCTTGCAGTCCATGTTACGCATGTCACTCCATATGAGGTCAAAATACTAGATTGTTGTAGTTTTGGTGCCATTTAAAATGTGTAAAAGATCCTTTTTTTATGACTGTTAGCAGCAAGTGTACAATTACACAGTGGCCGGCGCAAAGGCAAATCTTTAAACGACCGAGAATGAAAGGTTAGGGCAGGTTGTGGTGGAACAGGCTGCAGCGGTCTGCAGTGGTATAAAAGCTTTGTGAGAAGAGGGAGGGAGGGCTGAGAGTCTGGTGGGGGGGGGGGTTACAGGATGGAGGAATGCTTTGCATCTCAGTTTTCATGTCGTTTGGGTTGAGTGTGTTTAGGGGGAAGACAACTATGACCCCCGTCCCCCCTCGAGTTGCCTTTCCCCGGATCTCTGCATATAGACGTCCCATTGCTAACCCCAGCTGTCTCCGGTACAGTGAGGATTTGTGTGTGTTGTCAGTGTGTATATTTGAGTACCCATCTATGCACATATACTATCTCTTTCCTCAGTTCCTCTTTTACTTTTTCATCCATTTAAGAATCTACACTAAAGGTGGATATTAGTTTCAATTTTTTTTTCCATATCCGACTCAATTAAAACCGAATCAACCCTGATCCAGTAATTCTAAAGTATCTAAAGTATCGCAGCACCCAGCCCCTCAGACAGCCAGACAACCACTGTCTGGACAGTTACACAAACACTGAAATATACATGCACGTGCTGCACCAAAGCACAATCAATATTAATACTACTACACGGAGAGAGAGTTCATGACTGTGTCACCCAGGAGAAGCCTGCGGCCGTAAACGCTCTCACAACCCGTGAAACCCAACCTATCTGGTTTGTGGAGACGGGTAGAGTCCAGGTAAGTAAGTCTGAATTCATTATGATGAAGTGAGGACCGCTTCATAAGGCTGCCCCTCCCTGTACCTCAAATGTTCGGTCTGACACAGAGTGACAACTCATCCGGGCAGAAATACAGACTGTAAAAGGGAGGGTGAAAAAGAAGTCAGTAAAACTGATCTGAGGTTCAAATTACATCCAGCTGACCTGTCATCAAGTGCCTTTATTATAAGGGATTGTTTTTCAAATCTGATAAAATCGAATTCAGATCTATACTAGTGATTATAAACTCCGGTAAAGAGGAACCAAACTGGAACATTTTTCCCAGTTTACCTCAGCTCTGTGAAAGCTTTTGTTTTTAATTGTGTCCATGAAATGCTGCTCTGGAGTTTTACTTTATTACCTATTTCCTACATAAACGTCCATGTCAGTGACATCAGTGAGGCTGCGGATGGTGAGGGGAGGGACCACGTCTTCGCAGAGACTAGTCAGTTCGCAGTGTAAGTGAGCCTCTGTGCCAGGAGCCCACCGAGACCAAAAGTCTGAGGCTCAAGTCCACACGGTTTGTTTTTGTTGGGTTTTTTTTTTGTTGCAGTTTTTCGTTCTATTCTACAGAGCAGAATTGAAAAGAGGAAAACTGAAGAGACTAGCCTTATTATCTGATCAGGGAAGTTACTGTTGATTGCATGTGAACAATTTTTATTCCAATCCAAAAGTATTTGGACAGTGAGATATTTTTTTCATGGTTTGGCTCCACATTCTCATTTGGATGTCAAACGATGCAATGAAAATGAGGTTAAAGTGCTGACTTGTTTCGGTTTTGGTTTATTCTCAGTCATAAAAGACCAGTCCTGGTTGAACATTATGTGTCCTCATTTTGGGGTCAGTGCTATTTTAGATACTATTCTATAAAATAATATTTTGGTATGTCACATCCCATTCTCAGCATGCTTGAAAACCATCAGTAGGTCCTAAGCGCTCACCACAGTCGCTGCACATCTCAACTCATTGGCGTATTGAGCTATGGACTATATGTGACCAATTTATTCTGTAGTGTAGCACTGCAAGTCATAACTGCTTGAAGTTATCAGATGAGTCTCAATTCACTATGCTGCTTTCAACAAAACCGTAAGATAGGCATGTTACACTCTAATTTTTGCATCTCTCCGCTCACATTCTTATTTGAGTCCACGGGGATATTAGCTGGGGAAAAACAACTGCGAAAGACTCCGAAACTCTGTCGCAGCAGCAGCATGACAATTCAAAGCTGGCGTGATGACTCAGATTTGTTTATTTACCCACACAGTGGCTGTCGAGCTGTAATACAGTCACGCACACTTACAAGCTGCACCAGGTCCTCGGTGACAAAACGTCCTAGATTTTACGGCCCGACATGCCAGAAGGAGAAAGGGAACAATACAGTGAGAGACGTATGGAGCAGAGGACGAAGTGGAACTAGAGATGCAGAAGAAAAGTTTGATTCTCAATGAGGATTCCTTAAAAAAAACAAAAAAAAAAACAAACGCTGACATACTGACAAGAGACAGAAACATGAATTAGTTAAACTTAGTCTGAGTGAGTGCTGAAACACATACATAAATAATAATGTACCCCCTGGACCAACAGAGTGCCAGTGAAAACACAGTCGGAGGTGATTCACTGAACTCTTAACCTTCAAGGCCACGCTGCCAAGTAAGTGTGCAGCGACTTTTGTTTCTCTGATGACCATGTGTGTTGTTTGTGTGTGTGCAGGAACATTTATTTGTCAGAGAAAAAAGCAGATACCGGGTAGGAATTCAAAGAAAATGAGAGACAAGAAAGAGTGAGACAATAAAACGAAGCAAAAGGTAGAAGGCCAGCAGAGTCTAAAAAAAATTTTTTTAAAATAAAATTAAAAAAGGGATTGCGTGGCGAGATGTCCCTGAAGGTGAAGCAGCAGCTGCCATCTACCATCACTCATCACCCCTCCCCATCAGAGCATGTTTAATATCCCACATGGGCAAGTTGTCGAGCCGAACCATGTCCATGCCTCCCCGTCAAACATTATTACCTCACTGGTGAAACCGGTGAGATAAATGGCCTCATAGTGGCTCGAACAAACGATTCTTGTGACTGGATTTGGAGTTCTATCTGAGAACATCCATTCAATTCTCTGCGGTGAAAATCAGATAATCAACTGGAAGCAAGTAAACATCAGGACATATTCTTGTCAGTGCTGAATGTGGACATTAAAGGGTTGAAAGACATTTAAAATGTACAAACAAGTACTTAATGGGTCCATTTTGCTCCATACTGTTGTGAAACATGCTGCATACATACCAGTTATGGTAATTTATCAAATAATCACTAACAACTCTTGAGTTGATTATACTGCAATTATAATTAAAATTATAACAGTAATTAAATGATCAATTAAAATCTCAATAGCAACATTTATCAAATTACTTGTTTGATTCCTGTGCATGATTTTGTATAAGTTGCGCTTGAGAGGACAGTTTATTGACTTACGTTAATTCCCTGGAGGGTTATCCTAACCTTAGATGCCGAACTCCAACCTTCAGCCTAACCTTAACCCAGTCATAACTCCAAACCCAAAACTCTAAAATGAATGTTTAACTTTGTGGGGACGGGATTTTTTTGTTCCCATGTGGGAGGTGAGTCCCCACATGTGGCAGTATGAACAGGCCTCTGTCCCCTCAGTGTGATGACTACACAACATGCACACACACACACACACACACACACACACACACACACACAATCCTAGAGGAGTCACTGTATTCGTTAATGATCTAACAGAGGAAAAGTTCAAAGACAAAACACTCAGCTGATAGCCAAAACAGGGCCAGGAGAAGAGAAACCAAAGATCCATCTTGTACCACACACACACACACACACACACACACAGGAAAGCACACTCTTTAATATCTTTCCATTCCAGTGAAATAATCAGCGACATGGCCTAACAGCAAACCAGGCATAAAGTCGTATCAAGTCATGTTATTGTTCGTAAAACACATAAATATTAATCAAAGTGATAAAATGTTTTGTTGAAGAGTTTGCCAGCTAGCAGAGCAATTCTTTTAGGGTGAAGAGAGGTCAGTATCTTCCTAAGACAAATGCTACAATGCTTAATTTTTACTGGGAGAGACTGGGACTTTGGTTTTTTTTCTTTGGCCGACAGATTTGACAAACTATCAAAATCTACAATTAATTACCTCTGGTGCGGAATATGGGACAGTGAATTGGCTTATTAGTTATTAAATTCTCCATCAACTCCCGGGTTAGTGGCGCGCCAACAGCTGTTCTTCAAGAGCATGCCTTTGTATCATGTTGCGCCATTATATTTCTTGTGGTAAGCCTGGGAATTAACTCCGTCTGTCTTTGTTTTAATTTGTTCTACAGGGTTAAACGGACATCAATACACATCAGTTAATACCGATCAAATGAAATCGTGATAAAAAGACGGAGATGCGATAGATTGGTTCGAGGTTCCAAACAAAACAAGTTACTTCTGAACTGATCAATCGCACTTTGATTCCCCGTCTGGAGAATCAACTTTTTTGATATGAGTAGAGGTCACTCCTTTCAGTGTCTACGTTGGCAAGAAGAAAAACTTTCTTCTCGCCAACTTTTCCTTTCCCTCCCTTTTTTGTCTCACACCACCCACACACATCCGATCTCTGAATCCCTTAACTTTCATAACACGTTGCTCTACCTGAGCCGTGATGCCCTACATGTAGCTCTCAGCTCTGTGCAAGTGTTTGAAGTTACCAGGAGCTCAGATCACCTCACTTACTTCATTAAAAACACATGAGAAGCTACACAGACTGGCTCTCTCTCCCTCCCTCCTGCTCGTGCTCCTGCTTGCCTTTAGAGCTTAAGACTCTTTTCATCCATCAAGCAAAGCAGATGGGCAGCAGTTACCACATTTCAATCATCTTTGCTCGGAGACATTCCCACATTTATCTCTTCATGTGCGTAATGAAATTAATACATCACTTTATTCAGAAACGTGAGCATATACGTGAGCGTATACGGCACACATGCCTCAGTCATCTCCTCAGTGGGGAAGAATCGGGGAGAAAAAAAAAGATCTGAGCAAGAATGTCTCCGCTGGAACCTCAAAGAACAGAAAGGATTAGTCTATCCATCTATTAGTAGACTGACAGAAAATCAATCAACAATTAATGCATTTATCAGGCAAAAACGCCAAACACCTGCTAGTTCTAGCTTTGCAAATATGAAGTATTACTGTGTTTTATACAATCGTACATGGAATAAGTTTGAGTTTGGACTGGGTTTGAGATTTTTCACTGGTTTTTGACATTTTATAGTATTAACAGTTATTCTGTAAGTCAAGAAAAATATCTCAAGAGATTAATCGCTCTTGGAAATTGTCATTAGTTGCAGCCCCACTGACATCTCTATCAACTAGCCTAAGGCCACACGTTTGCATGTGTGCATTCATGCATGCAGAGAAGCAGACACGCTTCTTCCATCCATCTACCGCAATAACGAGAAACCCAGAGTTCCAACGAGCTAGCCACACTTTGGCACTCGGGAGCCAGTGTCACAGGTCCAACCCATGGCAGAGAAGCACAGGATAGGGAAACTCGAGACAACACCAGGCTTTAGAGGACTTCCATCTGCAGCTTCCACCAGGAATTTAACAACCCATTTCCAGCCGTCATCATCCCAGATCTTAATCATGAGCCAGCTAAAGGCCTGCTCTAGCTACGCTGGCCAGTTTGGATCAACATTTGTTGTCAGATTTGAAGATTACACTGTGGCAAGTCGAGCCATTTGAAACTTGGCATTTTTTGAAGGGCGGTGGAACTAGTCCAAAAGCGGTCTCCCTATAGCCTTGCAGACAGCACCTATTGTCACACATTGTAAAGATGTCTTTCTTAAAATATGGCCAGTGTCTGTAGTTTTTCCCCATTCAGCCGACCTGAGCAGTACACTAACAGGATCCCTATTGCCTGGCTCAAGACCATGAATAACGATGAAGGCAGTTACTTCAGAACTGGGCCTCAGAACAAACAAAAAATGAAATTGAACCGACTCAAAGCTCCAGCTAGTCAATCACGCTGCATCTGACAGGAGACTCCAGTCATTTTCTTTGATTGGCTGAGTCAATCATGCTTTAATATCTTCTCCTGAGCAGCTGAGGGATGGTTCTTCGTGCTTTACACGTGAAGCTAAGATCTGTATTTCCCCAAGGGAAACACTGCCGTACACTGTCAGAAAATACACTTCAGTCCAAGCTAAAAGATGAGGTATAACTTTGGATGAGCATGTATCAGGGTTTTCTAGAATTTATTTGACATAAACACGTTCCTATGACCACACATTGCAAAGTATGAACTCGTACCTCATAATTCAAACATTATCTCCTCATGTGGTTCCAGCAAGAGTGAAGAAAAAAAAAACAAGCAGGGCTGGTAACCGCTTAGAAACTGGGAATGCATTTTGTTATGGGTGGGCAGCCAACATGAAATTATGAAACTGCAACCTGATGCTTTTATCTTCGTTTAAGTTTTTTTAAATCATTTTTTTTATTGAAACAATTCCACCAGTGCACCGATATGCTTAAAGTTCTGCTACGCACTGTATGTCATTGAAACCAACCTGATACAGCTGCACTTTAACTCCAGTGTGATTTCAGGTGCGGCTTTCCCTGCATGGGAGCACACACTCAAATCAAAATGTTACAGTTGTGTGATTAAATTTCACGATTATAATCACAGCAAGATGGCAGACTTGGTGATAGTAGCTGTCATGGCAACCAAGGGCCCCTCAGGGTAAAGTTAATGAAATGTGGAGCAGTCAGCAAAGGGGATTCCTTATCAATGGGAATCTTATTTTCTGAGTCTACTACTAACACTATTAATAACTGCCTGGCCTTCCTGTGGAAAGATGATGCAAATACAAGTGGATTTTCAGGAAACCGAAGCTTCTCCCTCATGCACTGCTGCACCGTAACACCGTTACAGTTTACATGCTGACTTATAAACTAAAATCAAATGAAATCCCCTCAATATTGAGTATTTGGTTTATGTTATGTCAAAGACGGCGGTCTGAGAGGTAAATAAAAACACCGACACAGATCCCAGGCATCAACAGAGTGCAGTGAGTGAAAGATGGAGCAGGGGTAAATATTTCCACTAGCTACTTGTGGAGCCAGGGAAGAGGAAAACAATCTTATTTATGTTACTTTAGTTTTTTAGTCGGCTGTCGTCAGCTATCCCTTCAACACTATGATGAGTGTGTGCCTTGTACTTCTCTACTTGTAAGGAAAAAAAACTCGAGGATAGGATTTGGTTTGGGTTGGCGTAGGGGTCACGGTTGGGAATATGATTGAGTGAGGTGAGGTCAGGCTTGTGGAGGAGTGTAGGTTGCGTGTATGCGTGCATGTGTGTGGAAGTGAGAGAGAGAGAGAGAGAGAGAGGAAGAAAGAGGGAGAAGGAGTCTCTGAGTCACTTTCCGATATTTGTACTCGGAGGCTGATTTCCCATGCATGAAAACAAAACCCAGGAAAAAACAGTTCTGGGGTACAACCAGAGAGATTTTAGTTTGAGCTGCAACATTTGGGAGGGAAGATGGCTTCCATTTTTTCTCCTCACCCTCCTTCTCTGTTGGGGGCACTCCGTGATTTGAGTTGATGAGCTGAAGCAGATACAACACAAACGCCTTTACTCTGCATTTTACTTGTAGTGTCTTTGCGTTCACAATTAACGATTCAGAGTCAGGCGTCTCACTTTGTGAGAAGCTAGTTAGAGGACAAAATCGTGTACATAATATAACTTGACTGAAAAAGACAGACTTTTCTTCTTACGTGGGTTTTGTGGTAGCCAGAAAGACGACAACAATGTATACGTTGCCAGCAGGTTCTCAGTGCCAATGTGGGTGGCGAATGCACAATTTGACTACATTGTATACCTACAGAGTTCAAAGTAAACTCTCAAGATGGCTTGAGATTTGCAAAGGAATAAAGCATCAGCTTGGACATTCCCTGCCGTTATTCCTTTGGAATGGACAAAAACGTCCCTAGAGACTGTGGATGGTGGTACTACATTAAATCTTGAAAAAACACAAAACTGATAGAAGCTTAAAGCAGAGATTTAAGAATATCTGCCTTTATGCCAGCATGATTCAGATGTAAGTTTTCACGATTCAAATAGAAGAACAAGATGTAGAAACCAAGCCAATTGTGATGCCACGTTGCTGCCAACACACACACAAAAATAAGCCAATACACAATGAAGGGAATCGAGTTTGGAGGGTAATGGGTATTATTCAGGCACGTCCCCCAAAAACTACAATACAAAGTCATTCATCAGATGCAGTCGGCTACGAAGTGCGAGTGTTTTGAGCGCAGCCGTGATGACAATCAGGGCCCTGACCCCGGCAGCGGCGGCGTCATGCTCACCCGTTCAGCCGTACAAAACAACACGAAGTGCAAGGTAAACAGGATATTTTTTCACTTTGTTGATAAGCTTGAGAAAAAGACCTGACACTGAACTGAAAGAATGGTCCTTTCTGCCTTGACACGCTTCTTATTAACAATGATCAAGACACAGCTAGAGAACGGCAATGGTAACATTTATCATCACAGCCCTCATTGACCATTAAATGAAGATGGATAAAAACATCTTTCACAGGGAGGTCAGGGGTCAAAGAGGACACCTCAGCTGCCACGCTCCAACCGAGTCACCCCAAGATCAGGAAAGTTCTAGTCTTGGCGATATTAATTATTCTCCATAAATTTTCATTATGACTTCATGAATTAAACCAAGCTATGACTAAATATATAAACATGATGTATTGTCTTATTTGCCAAAATTGTTAAAATGTCCTGAGATTGTTGCCGTCCTACTCCTGTAAAGGAGAACCTGTTCCTATAAGCATCTGACGTGCGTAATTACAAGCTGTTTGTACAAACATAAGCTCTACTCAGTTTCAGGCACACCAAAGGACATCCATATGGTTCCTGTTAGAAAATGTCTTTGCTGCACGCCTCATCTCGCCGCAAGAAACCAAACTCTTACTGGTTGTATGCACACCAAAGGCTGAGGCTGGGGCCAGTATACTGCAGAGCTGGAGCAGGCAGGACTATGCAAGTGGATAGTGTAAAAATGCAAAGATCCGTATCCCTCCTCAGAGCAGAAAACCAGGAGCTGCGGACGCAGGCAAACACCAGATATGACTAGAATAACTGTTGTGGTGAGGTGCTTAAATATACCCCTGGGTTCCCATTTTTAGATCTTGGCCATGTAAACATATACAGACAGAGCTGGCTGCTATAAATACACCTCATGTTAGAGAAAAAAAAACATAACTGTGTCAGAATCGATTTTCTGGATAACAAAAAAAAAAAATACCTGAAACCCTCCTGGACTTCTCATTTTGGTATGCTTAAGGTATCGTAGAGTTGTTCTAAGGAGATAGTCCCTCTGTGATCTTTTTTTGTTCTGTTTTTCTTAATCATACAGAAAAGAAGAAAAGAGGAAACGTAGACCGCCAGCAGAGCAGACCCTGCTGTAGCTAATAGTCTTGAGTGCCTTACTCAAAGGCAGAGGGATTTCAGACTCTCACCGCTAGTGATGCCTCGCACTCGTTTCTAAAACCCTGCACTGTCACGTCAGTCGGTCTCTCTGGGAAACAGTTCAAAATGTGCTGGCCCACTTTGTGCACTCCATGGTGTTTCCCATTAAGTGGTTCTGTCCTCCCTCCAAAACAACCCTGGGGAAGAAATCGCTGGCTTGCTGTTATTAAATAGTTCCATAAGACATGAAAGGCCAGATACTGGCCTATTAGACGAGCATCCCTTTGATGTTTGGCATATCATTTACACGGGAATCCACGCTTTTCTCTTTTTCCAGTCTGGCTGTTTAGGCTGGCTGGGCTGTGAACGGTAATCAATGATCAATATGAGGCTATGCTGCATCACCATGATTCATCGATCTTGTAATACTATTGCAGCCCCCCATATCACAGTAGCCTGTGACCAGCCACCAGCTCATGCACGCCAGGTGCAGATGCAGGGTGCACCCGGCCATGGGAAGAACCAGAGGCACCCACCCAGCGAGAGCTCATCTCTGGCCGGTAATGCCGCGCCGACCAGATGCAACAGTGACCGTGAGCACACGGAGGATGAGAATAAAGGAGCTGTCACTTACGTTCATCTGAGCCGCTCCGCTGCTCTGGAAGTGCGCTCTAGATATCCCCCTCCAGAATCTGATTAGTATGCAGACGGTTTTTCCAATTCCCCCCCCTCAACGACAGACAATCCTCCAGGACAAAATCTTGAATGGAGCCCTTCTGGCCAGTTGGCCTGGGGTTTTCTTTTTTGTTGTTGTTGTTGTTGTTTTTTTGTTTTTTGTTTTTTACATAATATCCACAAAAATGCCAGCTGAGCCAATTCCACAGATCTTCTAATTCGGCAGACCGGTAATTTGGGTTATTCCTCCGGTCCTCCGGTGAAGGGTCTCTCTGCGTCCTCGTTCCCGTGTCAGGTGAGCGCGTCTGGATCAGCTGGGAAGCTCGAGGGTTTTCTTCGCTGTCTGCGGGAGAAAGGAGCCGTCTGTAGCCCTGCAGTGCTCTGCCCTGTCTCTCGCTGATCCAACACGTTTCTCTCCTCTCTTTCCTCCTCTCAGCATCCAGTCACTCAGACACGGTGTGTGTGTGTATGTGTGTGTGTGTGTGTGTGTGTGTATGTGCTAAGACAGAGCCGCTTCAGGGGACCGTGCACCTCACCGACTGAAAGCCGACTCCTCCGCCACAAGGCCCAGCCCCCCTACTCTTCTCCATGCCCTCCTCCGCCTCCTCCCCCCTTCATCGACTTGGGTTGCTAATTTATTCGGGTAGCCGCACAAAGGGGGTGTGTGTGAGTGGGGGGGGACCACAGTAGGCAGGGAGCGGAGTGAGGAGATTGGAGAGCAGACTTTGGTGCCCCCCAGCTCCCTTCAGTGGAAGTAGCCCGGTCTTTGAGACAAAGGAGTGCACCATGTACGATCAAAAGAGGAGTTTAGCTCAGCAGGGCACATTACGCGTGGAGGTGACTCATTAACAACACGATTTCTCTTCTCCTTCATGGACTCTTCATATTATTGATATGATTTAGAGGGACAGCACACAAAAAGCCGTGGAAGTCCCCGAGAACATTTAAGGAATTTAGAATTTTAATCTCATAATTTTACATTTACTGAAGAATCATATTAACAGGTTATCATATATTTTGGATGTGTGCGTTTTGTTTTTAAGGATTGTGGATTTTTTTTATACAGATCTGTACCCAGAGCTCATAACGTTTAGATTTCAGGTTTAAGTGTGTGGTACTCAAGACAAAGCATATGGTAGACTGTTTCATGAAATTTGTATGAAAATGGCCGTAATCGTGTAAGAGGAAGTAGGTTAATGCAAAAAGTTCCCAAACTGCACATTTTATAACACAAGCCTATCTGTTTCTATTTTTCCCAGTAGGTGATTTAATTCTGTGAAATATTGACAACTTTTAGGTAAAATACAGCTATATTAGAGTCATTTAAAGTAGCCCTGATAATGAAGTTAAAAATCAAGGTATTCGATTACAGCAAGGTCTTAAATATCTGGATGTAAAAGCTTAAGACTATAACCTGAGAGAGGAAGCAGCAGAGAAGGCTGGGACGAGGTTCAGCCACACACAGGCACACAGTCTCGTTCGATTGCCAGCATCAGCAAAACGGGAGTCATGCATCACCCCACATTCTGGGTCAAGCGTCCACCGGCATCGCTGCAGACCAAGGGAGGAGATGCGGAGGAGGGAGAGAGGTTGTGGGTGTGGGAGGTTGTGAACACAGGGAAGGGTGAGGGGGTGATGGGAGCGGTGAACAAGGACAGCCGCCAATCCATCCCCTCTTGCTCTGGGAGACCACATGCCCGGTGAGTGGGTATGTCACCGTCATGGACGGGAAATGGCACATTGACACTTTTACCTGTGAGCGTGTACATTTACCCACAGGGACCATGACCGGATGACCAGGCATGATGCACTCAGGCTCTTTTAACTCTACAGGAGACCATAACATAACATAATGTCCCGGTTTTTCCCATATTGTGACAGTGGTCACTTGGGGATTGGGCTAGCTCTTAAAATTAACAAAGTATAAAATCAAATCCCAGGGGAGCAACAAGCGAGACAAAGAGGATTGAAAGGCACGTTACTGTTTTCCTAAATGAAAAAGGTTAACATACAATAACTAAAAATATATATCACCCCTTCTGAAACTGAGTATTTTTTTGTGAGGCCTGTATTGTGCTCAACTACTGTATAGTTTAAATCCCTGTCATTACTGAGAACATGCTTGTTTTTTTTCATACGCTTGTCAACTTCACGGAGACAATTGTAGTAGAGAATAGCAATTTAAGTTAAATTTGTTTAAGCACTGTATTTTGAAATATCTACTTTTTCCACTTTAACCAATTTACTGTTGGTATAATTTCAGCCTTTCAGCTATTTACAGCCATAAAGAAACCATTGTCATTGCTTTTGTTTTAATTTGCAGTGACGTAAATTAATATGTTAAGTACTTTCCTTCTCTAAGCAACAAGGGAAGTACTTAACCAATTAGGATGATTGCATGCATTTTAAAAAGAGTTCCAGTTGATACAATGTGAACTCCTGCTCCTATTCCCACCCTTTGTTTCTCACCTCCTGACTGAACCCAAGGCCCCGGATATGCTTGCAGTTTCTAAGATAACATACCAAAGGGTTAACATGAAAAGATGCAATTTATAGTTGAGATAGAAAATGATCCACCTTGCCCCTGCTGGCTGTGAGTTATGAGGACTATACTGTACCTTTGGAAATATTTACTCAAGGGCTGGTTCGCAGGGAAAGACCTGACAGCTTAAAAACATGCGTCAATCAAAAATGAACCCACCTCTTTTAAGGTTTGGAAAATATCTTTGTCTCAACAGTAACTAGAACCAAAATAAATGAATGAAAAAAATAGATAAGCAGACAAATAAATGAATCTTTTCCTGCCCCCCCCCGAGTCCCTGTAAGGCTCTCAAATTGAACCTCTGTCCTTGTCTTTGGAGAGTGAGCATTTGTCCGTGTGTGCGTGCGGTTGTGTCTCTGAGTGAATTTATTCGGCATCAAACTTGTTGTGTCAAAACTTGCCACAGAGTTGCAATTACACGGCTTTAACAAGCAGCAGATGGCTGAGGAGTGACACTTTTGGTCAGGCTCCCCACGACGGAGGAGACCAGCGCAAGATTTATATCGTCGCTGCACACATTTATAAATGTAAAATCTCTCTCTCTGCTTCTCTGTCAAACACAGACGCAGGCACATCCAAATGCACTCGCACATACACACAGGAACATATATCACGAGCATAGCGTCCCGTCAAAGGATTTATTTGGCTCCTGTGTCAGTCCTGTTTGTCATTTCCTCGCTCTAACCTCAAAATCCACAGCCTGGCCATGATAACCCGGCTCCACATTTCAGACCTTTAACACACTTCCAAGATATATATTCTGTCAAATCATGGATAAGCCATATATTGATTACAACTCCATGCATTTATTACAAAACTGATTAAACCAGCAGTCACATAGCTTTAAATCCCCGGTGAACCTCTGGAAATGACTTAGTCTGGCCTTTAGAGGATCATCTTATATATATATATATATATATATATTGAATTATCTTGGCGCTGACCCTGCTTATGGTCATCATCAACACAACAAAGAAAACAAGTGTGACATGGTGGTTAACTAACAACTAGTAGCTGCAAGGTCATTTGGAAATGCATCATTGGAAGCTAATGGAGGGGCCTGTCTATATTGGCTGTACAATTGGACTTTTTGGCTGCGTGGGCTCCGCTCTCTCTCTCCTATACAAACACACACACACGGTTATCCATAGCCATGTGATGCCTCTGATGTGAATCAAGGCAGCAAATTAGCCAAGTTGACATGTTTGCATGTGCAGTGGACTGCAACTAATTTTTAGATTTCATCACTTAAAAAAAGAAGCTGGTGAATACTGCAACGTAACAAGTATACTTCCTCCGAGCAAAATCCTCTGGAAAATGTGTATGAAACAGTTCCTCAACTGGCAGGCAACACAATATCCTAGTTCCTTATATCCTGGCAGCTCCATCCCCAAAAAGGGCTTAATTTCCACCTATTTCCACCACGTCTTATTACATTCAACTGTTATCACTTCACCTCTTTGGATTTACTCCCTTTCTTTACACATAAGTTCATATCTACAGTACTATGCATACATTGACTTTCTTACTTTTGTCCCCTTAACTCTGTCTCTTTCTCTTTCGGCCACACACACACACGGTTTGACCCTGTGTCGGCGCAGGTGTCGGCCCTGCTATCTGATCCACCTTTCCTGTGCAACAGGATGAGATGAGGTCACAGCTCCACTCGGTGACTCTCTGCCAAGAAAGGGAAGAGCGGTGGCTTAATCGGACCTTCCTTTCCCATGGCCAAAATATCACTGCGGGTCGTTAATTGGGGTTTCCTTCAAAATACATTAGTTCTGCAACTCCCGTGGGCAAAGACAGCTTGTTACCTTATATTTATAGTTGAGTATTTTAATTTTTAAAGTCTGGAAAATTTGTGACCGTTTTTCATTTGAACAAATCGAATGAAAAGACCAAAATGTACAACTAATTTATCCTTCTAGCATGTGTTCCCTGTGTAGCCATAGCTCTATATAGCTTATTCCCCTGCGACACAGACCTCCGCTGTTGCCAAAAAACTACTAAAAACACATCAGTGAGCCATGCTGTTGAACTGGGTGACATGTTCTTTCATTACACTGAACACGCACACTGTAATTTATTTTGAATAGAGTGAAATCAAGTGAATCCATGATTCATTTTTTTTTAACACTGGCATTTTCAGTTGGAATAAATGGGCTTGGGCTGAGTGCCATGGGCAGGGTGGGGAGGTCAGAAAGTATTCTGAGATGGACTAGCACATTGTTGGTTTTTGGTCTTTGCATGGTATTATAATATTAAAAAAAATAGATATACACCAGCCTTATCCTTAAAAATAGCTGACCGGTCACATTTTAAAAATCCTGGACATTACAAAATGACATCTAGGTCTTTGTTCACCTCTGCTTAGCACGCTATAAAACTATGGACACTTTCACTGGCTCGCCTCTCTCAAGTGCCTTCCTTTGCCACTGGTAACAAGTAGCGTTGTATTTGTCTTCATCTGTGCCTGCAGGGTATTCTTAGGGACATTATTATAGCTTACTTTACTCTGAGGCCACTCTGCCTACCATGCAACCATACACTGGCCCAATGACTTTGGCTGTTCTTTCAAAGCTACTACATTGTGCGTTTCTGCAGATGTCACTAAATGGGGACCAATACTTAAGTATATTAATAGGATGTATTGAATGTGAATCTATGGTAGAAATTATTTTGTTCTGCCAACAGAAGAAAAAAAAAAAGTTTTGCTTCCTGTCGTTGGGTGTTGGCATCACATTTCCTGTTGGTTATGTGCAGTTTCCTCCAAGCTTTTTAGGCGTTTCAGTGATTTTTTTTTTCTTGTGCATTGTTTACGTGAGTTGTGTGCATGGATATGTGCAGCTTTTGGACTATTTTAGGGAGAGACTGTGAGGATAAATAGACCGAGGGATGACAGAGCAGGAAAAGGGCATTGTTATTAGCAGCTCAGGGCAATAATGCTTCCCCAGAGTTTTGCAAAATTAAATCAGACAAAATGTTCCACATCGAAATGTCTGAAATAAAATGTTTCAAGTTGTGATATCATCGTGGCAGCTACTCACCCCTAAATTACCTGCTATATACGGTACAGTACTTTCCAGAATCCATCATTAAATCCTCTTTTCACTTGGCTAAGATTTCCAATAATTCTGAGCTTCCTATTTCAGCCTTATCTTGAATTACGTCATCTCCATAATGTGCTTAGAGTTGAAAGAAATGTTAAAACTCGTCTTTCTCTGACTGAACTGTTATAACTTCAGAGCCTCTACTTAGAAGCTGGCCTACTTCTACTTGGCACGCTTCTCCTGAGCAAGGCCTCCCAGCTTTAGCAGACCATTTGCTGAGAAACTTATCATTTATGTTCAAGCATGAAGGTCATAACTTTTCTCTTATCAAGCAATTATCTTGAGGTAAGGAGTGAAAACAGGAAAACAGCAGTCCAGGTTTCTTGCTGCAGTTGTAATGCCCCTTACTCTCTCTGTCTCTTTTCATGCAGGCTGATATCAGAGAACTAGATTAAAAGGTTCCTCTGACGAGCTTCCAGGTTTTGTACAAAGGAGGAAATTTATGGGTCACAATTCCTCTGAGGTTCTCTCGTGCTGTTGGGAACATCATTTCACTCAGTCCTCTCTTATGAATATAACTTACAAGGTGTTATCCTGGTTCATCCCGCATTGTTTCTGTTTCTTGATGAAAACAAAGCATTATCACAGTTCTGTTGAGTGTGGTTATCCCACTGGATCTTGCAGAAGACTCAACCACAGGATACAAATCTCAATTTTGCCTCAGGGATTTTCTCCAACATCATTTGACATCATTTCAGAAGCTATGGCAGCTGGTTTAAATATCAGTCTGTATAATCTATGATCCAATAGGTGTTTTGGCTGCTAAATCCCTTCACTTATGATTCTTTTTTAATGATGACACCTCTCACAGATCTCCTTTTCCTTCCTTTTCTTCTCTTCTCATCACTATCCCGATCTTTTTCTGTGCGTGACCCAGACGTTACATCAACACGATGCCTGCAGACTGCATCCTCCTCCTCTGTACTCTTGCCACACTACTCCTCTCCTCACCAATTTCTCTCTACATGACATTTCCTTTCCTCCTTCTTCCTCCTTCTATCAGAATGTTTTATTGTTGCAAAGCAAATGCACTAAGCAGGCCGATACATTAAATCAAGATGGCCTGAGTCTAACAACTGAGCTTGTTTAGCCTGTGAGAAAACAATTTAGCTGCTGGCTAACTGACACGCTATAAAACCTTGGCGACCATGAAACGTGGGCCCAACAGACTGATAAGAATTAAGTAAAATGACTCTTTTCCAGAAATGTGTTCTAGTTTGTAACTGCAAAAAGTTTTTGTGCTGATTTATATGTTCCATTGATGAAAATCAAGAACCTCCTGTATGTATTACAGCTATATCAACTCTACAGTGTTGTGTGGTTATATAGCAAACAGTTTTTTCAGCGTTGATCAAGGTATATAGATGTGTATATCATGGTAAGGTATAGCAATAAAATAGAAAAAGAAAAAAATAAATGAATTTCGATGTTAGTAAAAATTCTTATATGTGTGCAGAAAGTGGAATATTAGCTACAGCAGCTGTAGAATACTTGCTTCCAGTACACTCACACTGGTTCATTACACTTAGTGAATAGCTGCTGAAAGGCTTCTCTACCTCACAATGTGCTTCTAATACAAGCGTCTAGCAAACAGGAAGTAGCCAAAGCTGAGAACTTCCTGTATAAGCCCATCTACTGGCCAGCTTCTGCACTATGGGCACAGGAGGTTCCTGAATGTGTTCCGTCTGTGATGTGTGTGTGTGTGTGTGTGTGTGTGTGTGTGTGTGTGTGTGTGTGTCTCTGCGTGTGTGTCTGTGCCATTCAGCATTCCTTCCCCTCTGCTTCCTTCCCTACCCCTGGCCTCCTGATGCACAGCATCGTGGGAAAGAGGGAGTCTCACCTCTGCACACCACGCTCGCTCACTCACCACACACATAGAGCGGGGACAGATTTAGTGGATGCTGTGGGCCAGATGTGATGTTGTGTTGTATTGTTGTGACACTGTGCCACTAACGTGCCACAGAGACTACATATTCAGAGTGAATGACAGAACGATAACGAGTCTGAGTGTGTCTGTGTGTCGGTGTGTGTGAGGTAATGAAAAAGAGAGATGAAAATAGGGCGTTATTTTCTTCACATGCCAAAGGTTAATGATCTGGACCGGATGCACAAACATGACACACACACACACTCCCTTTCTTTGTTCTATCATCGCTAGCTCCCCAAAATAAAATTTGCAACTTGACTTGTGACAACAGTTACTCTTTTGTTTATGTATATATGTGTGTGGTGCGTGTGTTATGAGATGTCTGAACCTTGGCTCAGCCTGTAAATATATGTGTCAGAGACTTCAGAGGAAGAGGAAGATGAGAAGGTCAAGTGCGTACGGGGAAATTAGTTGTTCCCCACGTCGGTCTTCGGGATCAGCTGCTTCCTGTTTGTTGTCGCACTGAAGTGTTGTCCTATGAAGATAACGAGGCTTTGACTTTTGACTCCAGCGGAACAGAAACACATCCTGCAACGGATGCCATATTGTTCAGTGCCGTGTCACATGCTCATCTTGCAACCACTGTGACCTGCTATATACTCACTTTTGGACAGTTTGTACGTCATTGTGGTTCATAGAGCAGCATTATGATTGAATGGCTTTTCTGACATTATTATTACTATATTTATAAATCACCATCAGTGATACCACGGTAATCATTGTTGTCCAACGTTGCCTGAGTGCAGGCAAGATTATAAATAACTGGATGAAGAAAAAATGGTGAACTTTGTATGTTTACAGCTAACACTGAACCCCCTTTTCATATCTCAGAAGCAGCAGCAACAAATCCAGCACCTTTTTACCAACCACCAAAAGAAACCTAACACATTAAATCCCCAAACATTTAGAAATAACTGAACACAGCTTATTTGAGTTTGTTTGTCTTATCCAAAGAGATCTTTGAATGCTTCTGATGCATTGTATAAAACTCAGAACCGAATCTTGCTTTAACATACAGCGCACAGAGCTGTCCGTTAAGCACAATCTGTTATTTACATCAAGACAGAAGGAGATGATAGATTATATTCAAGATTTTATGATAAAGTGTTCAGAAAACATTGCTTATCGTCTTGGAATCAGAGAGTGAGAACTTAAGGCCACTTTGAGCCTGGAAAACTGTCAAGAAAAACTCCAAAATCGGCTTTGTAACTCACAGCTGTCTGTGGCTGGAGCCAGGGCAGAAGCTGGAGAATTTTTCTTTGTCCTTCCTAGAGGGTGATTTAGTTCGTTCTTCTCCCACTGCTTCGACTGTGTTTGATTGTTTGTTTTTTGGAAGAGTTTAGGATCTCTTTTCCAATAAATTGCCGGCTGCAGAGGGACAATAATCAAGATAAGGTAATACCGGTTTCCCAACCAGTGCCACACACAGTACAGGTCACAATATGTTTACATTATGAAAGGGGTTGCTGAGCTTTTAGAGGGAGTAGGGCCAGGGGATGGAAATTCTCCAACAAAGCTCATATTTGTTCATAAGGATGTTTGGGCTAGTTTGGCAAAATGACAAAAGTATACAGAGACTTGGAGAAAGATGGAGAGCAACGGTGAAGCTAAGTTGAGGCCACAGTTTAAAAAAAAACCCAGAGCAGCTCAGGTTCTGTACATGAGTACTGTAAATTTTCATGAGCACTGATCACTGGATGCCAGTTCAAAAGCATATTTTATCTGTCTTGGACAGGACTGCTGTTTCAGAAAAAAGCCTCTTTGCTCTCTCAACTTCTGCAGCCATTAAAAGAGTTTGCGTGAGAAGAAAGGAAAAGGACAAAATAAAACCCACAAAAGCCTGTTCCAACAGTCTAAACAACAAGCTGAGAGTGATTTAGTTTTGGTTCTGAAAAACCTGCTCAGCACCGCATAGTGTCTCTATTAGATCTACTTTGGAGCATTCAATGCCTGTCTAGCACTTCACAGGGGGGGTTATTCATCTCTGCTTCATCAGGTCACATCTCTGCTGATGCAGAGATGTGACCTGTGCATGTCTCTCATCATGTGACCTGGACCGTGTAGCACACATTAGCCACAGTCTCCCTTTACTAAGTGGTTCATTAAAGGCATGCATCTCGGGTGCACAGTAAACATAGTAAATAAGGTTAAGTCCAGACACCGCACTGATAAGAGCTGGAGACGGACAGGGGCCACTAATGACAGTCCTGATTCCTCACAAAACTAGCTAGCTAAACTTAATTTCAAGCAAACTGTCCTTGTCCTCTTATTTCATGATTTTTGTCTGATATCGCACATGTTGATCATTAACAGAAGGAAATAAACAAAAGCAAAGACTACGGCACATACAATAAAAACACCCTAATAATGATCAGTACAGCTTGACATTAGTTGTCTTTTAATGAACTTATACCAAACCGCAACAAGCTCGGGTCAGGTTTTGACCAGCGAGTCCATCCCCAGAGGATTTAACTCTCTTGTCCCCTGGTAGTTTGGCAGTCGGTAACACCCAAATATTTACAGTGGCTTTTCTGCTATCGAAACACCCTTTCTATATGACATATTTATTCAATTATGCTTTAATTCACAGAGACGAATAGAGCACTGCAGATCTTGGCCAAGTTGTGAGCATTTTCCACCAATAAGTGTATAGTCCCAATGGCTTTGATTCAAAACAGACTGAGAGAAACTTTGGATGTATGCATGACATTTGTTAAATACTCTCTCTAAACCATTTTGACTAGTAAGGAAATCATAAACATTACTTTTGCACGATTCAAGGTCCAGGCACGCCGCTTGGAGCCGACAGTATGGTGAGGTGTTTTTTGGAAGCAGGCCTTTGGCTGTAAAGAGCACTGTATGAGCTATTAGTGATTACCTACCACAAGGGTGGTATTCTCCAATTTACAGCTGTATTTCTTTTTTATCGAGCCTTTGTTTTTTTTAGAATGCA